>NC_052070.1:23093193-23396223 GCF_015852505.1 Tachyglossus aculeatus
TATCACACTTTGGGAGTGAAAGTCAGATTGGAAATACTGTATATCAAGTATGCAAAATCAATTCAACCCATCACCACGCAGTGAATGGAACCAATACTCATTGCCACCAGATATTTATGTAAGACTCCCAAACCCATCACCCCTCCCAGCTGTTCCAGACCTTCTTTAAATTTTCTGTCCTCTTGCTCCTCATCTCTTGCCCCTGGTGACCTGACCCAGACTTTACTGACAGAATTGAAACCCTCAGGCATGATCTCCCTAAAATTTCCCCTGCTCCTCTCTAGTCCCTCCCTCCTCCCGCTCCTTCTTTGGCTCCCCCAACTTCCCCAGCACTATCTCAAGAGGAGCTCTCTCGCCTCCACTCAAAATCTGCACCCGCCACCTGTGTCTCCGACCCATCCCTTCATACCTTATTGCCCCCGCTCTTCTTTCAACCCTGAATCAATCAATCGTATTTATTGAGCGCTTACTGTGTGCAGAGCACTGTACTAAGCGCTTGGGAAGGACAAGTTGGCAAATATAGAGACGGTCCCTACCCAACAGTGGGCTCTCTTCTTTCAACCCTGAATGCCATCCTCAACTGCTCACTTTGCAATGGGTTCTTCCCTGCTGCTTTCAAACACGCTCAGGTATTCCCTACCATAAAAAAACCCTCCCCTACTTCCCTCCTACCATTTTTCTCCATACTCCTTGAACGAGTTGTCTCCACCCGATGTCTCCACTTCTGCTTCTCCAATTCTCTCCTTGATCCCCTTCAATCAGGTTTCCTCCCACTCGACTCTATCCTCCTAGACCTTTCACGTGCTTTCGACGCTACGTACCAGCCCCTTCTCCTGGAAACACTATCCAACCTTGCCTTCACTGAAACTGTCTTCTCCAAGTTCTCCCATTACACTCCAATGGGACATATAAAAACATTTGTAATTACAGAGTTCAAAATAAAGAATTGAATGAATTGAATTGAATATATATATACACACATACCTGAGTACTGAGGAAGGATAAAAATCAGCCAAAAATGCTAGAGTTGGTTGATGGGTTTGTATGGTTTAGACTGTTCGGGAATTGATCTAGGAAAGCTTTTTGGAGGAGGTGGGGTTTTAAACGGTCTCTGAACATAGAGGCGAGAGGTAGTCTGTCAGATTTGGGAAAGGAGAGAGTTCCAAAACAGGGGAAATATGGGCAATGAGAGTTATATGGTAAGTACCCATTGCCAAGATTCTGGCGCGATGCGTAAGAAAGAGACATTACTTCTCTTGAGGCTTTCAAGAACAGCAACTTTGCTTTGCCTGTTTCTGAAAAGGGACCTTTCCTAAGCCGAAGCCACACAAAAAAGTTTACAGTGCGTCCCCCCACTCTGCTCCCCTCAAAGACCTGATTTTTGATTCTCTGGTAAATGCTAAAAAGAATAATGAAAATGGTTCGTTTCCCTGAGCAATTTCTCCTCTTCACTCTTGGCAGGAAAGAAACCTGGAGGTGGAAGGCTGCATTTGTTTTACCTAGTTCTTTTTTCTAAGGCACAAAACTCAAGAGGATTCTGACAGTGCCACATTTTTTCCACCACTCGATAAGGAAGAGCACATCGGCAAAACCAGTCCAGACTCAACAAGGTTACTTACCTTGTTGTAGTCTTAATATTAACCTTGAAATTACTATTAAGAAAAAAGCACAACTCTTGAAAATGTGCACAACATTATTTCTGTGCACAGGGTCTTCATTTTTAGAAACTTAGGGAGGAAAAGAAAAAGGTGCGCGTGCCATTAAAAATTCCTTCAGCACAGGACAAAAATGACCTGAGGTATGTAAAGGCAGGCTGTACTAGAAAAGTCAGTGGAAGGTCAATGTTTCAGTTTGGATAGGGAGACTCCTCTACTCTACGGACTAAAAAGGCACCCTCCGAAATCCAAGCCTAGCTGAACGTTCAGCAATGATCACCATGGCATGCCCTGACTGGCCTCCTGCCCAATTATTCTCAACACTGGCATGGACAGTGCGTTTTCAAAAATAACCGCATTCTCCAACCATAAAAGTGTAATGTAATGTGCAGTGCTAATTCTCTTAGCAGGACAAAAGAGGCTTATTGAAAACTGTACAGATCATGAGTTGATAACACTGAGAATCAATCGGTTTGTTAAAGTACCTACCTTATACATGGCATATGCAGTTAATGCATTCCCGCTCTGGGAATTTTTCAGAATGTTTACTACGCTGTCCGGTAACCCAATGAGTTCTAGAAAAGGAACGACATTCACTCCTCTATTAAAAAAAGGGGAAAAAAAAGAAAAAAAGAAAAAGACAATTTACATATATGCAGACAAAAAATTCCAATGAATAGCTGAAAACTTGATTAAATTAAAAACCTGTCTTCTTAACAGTTTTATATTGTTCAATCAATCAATCAATGATATGCATTGAGAGCTTACTGTGTGCAGAGCATGGTACTAAGTGCTTGGTAGAGTACAATGCAACAGAGTTGGTAGACATCATCATCATCATCAATCGTATTTATTGAGCGCTTACTGTGTGCAGAGCACTGTACTAAGCACTTGGGAAGTGCAAATTGGCAACACATATGTCCTGCCCCTACCCACAGTGAGCTTAAAGACTCGAGGGGGAGACAGACATTAATATAAACAATGTCTAATATATTATTTATAGACATGTACATGAAAAAACTATCCCAATCTGTAATACATTTAAATTTTATTCCCCAGAATTTGTTTATACATGATCATGTCTTAGAAAAGTTTTCTGGCATGGAAGTCAATGCGCACATCAAAAGGAACTGAAACATGGGAAGCGGATGGCATACGACACCTAATTTGCCTCCATCTTCCAATTTACTCCATTGTCCATACCCCTATTTAGAAGAGAAAGGTAGTTATATTGGGATAAAAACATAAAGAATCAGATTTGGCAACCATCACAGTCCTGTAACTCTCACCAGAACCTAAGCTCCTGATTTGGTCTAAATAGGGAAAAAGGAGAATGACAGGACTCGTTAGCTGCTCTTCTATTTCTCTGGCAGCTTGCCTTGTATCGTAGAATACTAGGATTCACGCATCAGCATCTCAGGCTCTCAGCTCTTATAGTACATAAACAGTGGCTACAGTATAGACCACGTATAATCTATACAAAATGTTGTTTTTTGTTTCTTTTTTTTTTTTTAAATAAAATCGCTCCCAGTTTTTCCCTAGTGAAAATCTTTCAATCTGAGACCTCTGATCCGGCTCCTGCCCCCTTTACTCCACAGAAAGTGCCTTCTCAAAGGTCACCAATTACCTCTTTCTTGCCAAATCCCACGGCCTCGAAGAAATCCTAATCCTCCTCGACCTCTGAGCTTCCTTCAACACTGTGGACCATCTCCTTCTCCTGGAACGTCTAACCCTGACTTCACCGACCTCCTCTGGTCCTCCAAACTCTCTGGCCGCTCCTTTTCGGTCTCTTTCATGGGTTCCTCCTCTGCATCCCACCTTCCACTGGTGGTGTTCCCTAAGGCTCAGTTCTGGGTCTCCTTCCATTCTCCACCTGCACTCGCTCTCCTAGAGAACTTGTTTGTTCTGACGGCTTCAACCACCATCTCTATGCATCTCATTCCCCAGTCTACCTCTCCAGTCCTGACCTTTTCTCTCTTTCCTTCAGGACATCTCTACCTGCTTGTCCTGCTGACACCTCAAACTAAACATATCCAAAGCCTTTACCCTCTTCATTAATATTTCACTCATTTCATGAGAAGCAGCATGGCCCAGTGGAGATATATATATATATATACGTTTGTACATATTTGTTACTCTATTTATTTATTTATTTTACTTGTACATATCTATTCTATTTATTTTATTCTGTTAGTATGTTTGGTTTTGTTCTCTGTCTCCCCCTTTTAGACTGTGAGCCCACTGTTGGGTAGGGACTGTCTCTATATGTTGCCAACTTGTACTTCCCAAGCGCTTAGTACAGTGCTCTGCACACAGTAAGCGCTCCATAAATACGATTGATGACGATATCCAAAGAGAACTTACCTTCGCACCCAGAACTTGTCCTCCCTGTGTTTCCCACCACGGCTGTAGACAATACCACTAATCTCCCTATCTGACAAGCTTATAACAATGGCAATCATCCTCCATCCATCTCTCTCATTCAATCCACAAATTCAGTCTGTCACCAAATCTTGCCCAGTCTTCCTTCACTACATCACTAAAATCTGCCCATTCCTCTCCATCAAAACTGCTATTACACTGATCCAAGCACTTATATCCTGCTTTGGCTATTGCATCGCCTCTTCACCGACTTCCTTACCTCCTGTCTCTCCTCACTCCAGTCCTTACTTCACTCTGCTGCCTGGATCATGTTTTTATAAAAAACATTCAGTTCACATCTTCCCACTCCTCAAAAACCTCCAGTGGTGGCCCATCCACCTCTGCATCAAATTGAAATTCCCTACCACCAGCTTTAATGAACTCAATCACCTTGCCCCCTCCTATATTACCTTGCTGAGTTCCTACCAAAACCCAGCCAGTGAAACCCATTTCACTCCTCCAACCCCAATCTACTCAATGTACATCGATCTCATCTATCTCACCGTCAATCAATCAATCGTATTTATTGAGGGCTTACTGTATGCAGAGCACTGTACTAAGCCCTTGGGAAGTACAAGTTGGCAACATATAGAGACACTCCCTACCCAACAGTGGGCTCACAGTCTAGAAGGGGGAACCCCTTGCTCAACCCCTTGCTCACCTTCTTCCTCTGGCTTGCAACTCCCTCCCTCTTCATATCCGACAGCCCACCACTCTCCCAATTTTCAAAGTCTTATTAAAATCAAATGTCCAAGAGGCCTTCCCTGAATAAACCCTGATTTCCCCTACTTTCTCTCCCTTCTCTGTCACTTTGGCACTTAGATCTGTAACCTTTAAGCACTTGATATTCACCCCACCCTGAGTTCCACAACACTTATATGCCTATCCATAATTTAACGCTCGTCTCCCCCTCCAGACTGTAAATTCCTGGTGGGCAGGGATCTTGCCTACCTACTCTGTTGTATTGTACTATCCCAAGCACTTAGTCCAGTGATCTGCACCGAATAAGTGCTCCATAAACACTACTGATTGATTCTATTATTACACAAGAATGAAAACAATTTTCACACTATCTCCACCCAGAGGAATAGCTGCTCCAGAAATTTGTGATAAAAAAGAACGTTGGGCGCAATTTCATTCATTCAGTCTTAATTATTGACTGCTTACCATGTGCAGTGCAGTGCACTAAGCGCTTGGGAGAGTACGATACAGCACTAAACAGATGCGTCCCCTGCCCACAATGAGCTTTCAGTTGCGGGGGGCAGGGAGGCGACAGACATCAATACAAATAAATACAATTACAAGTTTTTTTTTTGTCCATCTCCCCGTTCTAGACTGTGAGCCCGTTGTTGGGTAGGGACCATCTCTATATGTTGCCGACTTGTACTTCCCAAGCGCTTAGTGCAGTGCTCTGCACACAGTAAGCGCTCAATAGATACGACTGAATGAATGAATGAATGAAGACCATAAGCGCTGTGGGCCTGGGAGGGGGGGAACAGCACAAGTCAGGGTGACACAGAAGGGAGTGGGAGATGAGGAATGGTGGAATTTAGTCTGGGAAAGCCTCCTGGAGGAGATGTTGTCTTCAATAAGGATTTGAAGGTCGGGGGGAGAGTAACTGTCTGCCAGATTTGAGGAGGAAGGGGCAGGATGTGGCCTAAGGGTCAGCGATCAGATGGAGGTACAGTGAGAAGGTTAGCACTAGAGGAGTGAAGTGGGGGGCCTGGGTTGTAGAAGGAGAGAAGTGAGGTAAGGTAGGAGAGGCCAAGGTGGTGGAGTGCTATAAAGCCAATGGTGAGGAGTTTTTGTTTGACGTGGATGGGCAACCACTGAAGCTTTTTGAGGAGTGGGATGATATGTCCTGAACGCTTTCCCCTTTTCTAAATTTCTAAAATTTCCCCCCTTCTAAATTCTTCAGGAGCTTAAAAATAAAGTCGAAAACCCAAACTGTTTGGCCCGAGTCGGAGATTAGCGTTACAAATATTTTAAACCTTAAATCAGCCCTTTCTGATATTTGAATGTGCCCATTATAGTGCCTTGTTGTTCACTCATTCAATCGTATTTATTGAGCGCTTACTGTGTGCAGAGCACTGTACTAAGTGCTTGGGAAGTACAAGCTGGCAACATATAGAGACAGTCCCTACCCAACGGCGGGCTCTTGTTCTCTCCCAAGCACTTGGTACGGTGCTCTGCACACAGTAAGCATTCACTAAATTCAGCTGATTGATTCATTCTAAATTCCACCAACATTACTTGATGACGGAATGAATAAGCCTCCAGGACACATAATGGGCACTCAATTATCAGGGTGTGGGAAAATGCAAACATAGTGAACAACCAGAAGATGGGCTGGAAAGGCATGCTGAGAACACGGATTATCAGATGTAAAGGTATGGGCTGTTAGATAGACGCCTGAATAGGCAAACTAGCAAATAGGTCTAGAATGGGTCATTAGAGGAAAAGTTGGGGTTTGTTAGATGGGCACCAAAATAAACAACCACTGCACTGTTTCTCCAGATCTCCTCTGATGCCACTGTACAAAACAATTTTGGATGGATTACTGATCTTAAAAGTCTTCCTGATGGATATTCTTAAACACCTAAACGAATGGAGACGTCTTTCCACTCCATTTTTGATTTGGCTATGTACATTTTAAAGTGAAAACCTGCTCTTATCCAAGATTTGTTTTTCAGTATTATTTTCCTCAGGGATTAGCAGAAAAAAATACTGGAGCCAGAATCAGCAGTCTGGGTTTTATTTATGAAGGTTCTGGGATACTTAGCACAAACCACATAACCACTATATGGCTTCAGCTTCCCCAGTTTTAAAATGGAAATGATATTTTCTAGCCTCGTTCTTGTGACGATTAGCTTGATTTTTTTAAAAAAGAGGTATTTTTAATTAAACATTATTTAAATGTAGGAGACTAACTACGGTCTGATTTTGAGCACTGGGCAGCTTCAATGAAAAAAAAATTCACAATTTTGGACTGGACAAAAAATGGTAACTCCACGCTCAAGTGTCTTGTCCCAAATTTTAGAAGTGGAAGCTGTTTCTAAACTTTGATTGGCAATGGTAAACTATGTAGGAAAACTATGAATTTAATACTCTCCAAAACTAAGTATTTTAATAGCTTGGGCTCTTAATTGCTCTGAATTATTCTATATTTAGAATGAAATTTTGATCTCGAGCTCCTGTAAAAAACAATAACGCCAGCTGATTGGAATAATTAAAACCAACACTGTTTGAGGAGCTCAGTCCTAATGTATCGAGGGTCCATCATTCCAGTCAAACTGTCTTTCTTTCAGATTTTCTATGATTAATTATGCCCTGAGCCCAAAGAGAAGCATTTTTTAGATTTAAATAAACATTAATTTAAGTCTCCTCTAGGTTCAAATAAAAATTTGCATTGACCATAGCGTTTGCTTAAAAAAAAAAAAAGATACACTGTGAGTCAACCTTCCAAACGGATCCGAATTCTGTGTCACTATTTAATCAACACGGGTGAGATCCTGAATTTCCCCCTTTTAGACTGTGAGCCCACTGTTGGGTAGGAACCGTCTCTATACGTTGCCAACTTGTACTTCCCAAGCGCTTAGTACAGTGCTCTGCACACAGTAAGCACTCAATAAATATGATTGAATGAATGAATTTGGGAAAAAATTACTTTTACCAAGAAACAGTTAATGCAAAGTAAAAAGTTGTAGTGAAACTATTTAAAAGACAGTGGAAATGCAATCTTTTTCTGCAAGTTTGTTCTAGAAGCTATACTGAAAGGGAAACTGTAACATAATAATACTTATGGTATTTGTTAAGTGCTTACTATGCGCCAAGCACTGTTCTAAGCACTGGGGTAGATACAAGGTAATCAGTTTTGTCCCACGTGGGGCTCACAGTCTTCATCCCCATTTTACAGTTCAGGTGACTGAGCCACGGAGAAGTTCAGTGACTTGCACAAGCTGACGTACCATCCTTCCCGTCTCACAAGCCCGCAAGCTTGGTGTCATCCTCGACTCCGCTCTCTCGTTCACCCCTCACATCCAAGCCGTCACCAAAACCTGCCGGTCTCAGCTCCGCAACATTGCCAAGATCCGCCCTTTCCTCTCCATCCAAACCGCTACCCTGCTCATTCAAGCTCTCATCCTATCCCGTCTGGACTACTGCACCATCTGCACTGATCTCCCACCCTTGTGTCTCTCTCCACTTCAATCCATACTTCATGCTGCTGCCCGGATTATCTTTGTCCAGAAACGCTCTGGACATATTACTCCCCTCCTCAAAAACCTCCAATGGCTACCGATCAATCTGCGCATCAGGCAGAAACTCCTCACTCTCGGCTTCAAGGCTGTCCATCCCCTCGCCCCCTCCTACCTCACCTCCCTTCTCTCCTTCTACTGCCCAGCCCGCGCCCTCCGCTCCTCCACCGCTGATCTCCTCACCGTACCTCGCTCTCGCCTGTCCCGCCATCGACCCCCGGCCCACGTCCTCCCCCGGGCCTGGAATGGCCTCCCTCTGCCCAACCGCCAAGCTAGCTCTCTTCCTCCCTTCAAGGCCCTGCTGAGAGCTCACCTCCTCCAGGAGGCCTTCCCAGACTGAGCCCCTTCCTTCCTCTCCCCCTCGTCCCCCTCTCCATCCCATCTTACCTCCCTCCCTTCCCCACAGCACCTGTATATATGTATATATGTTTGTACATATTTTTTTACTCTATTTATTTATTTAATTTATTTGTACATATCTATTCTATTTATTTTATTTTGTTAGTATGTTTGGTCTCTGTCTCCCCCTTTTAGACTGTGAGCCCACTGTTGGGTAGGGACTGTCTCTATATGTTGCCAATTTGTACTTCCCAAGCGCTTAGTACAGTGCTCTGCACATAGTAAGCGCTCAATAAATACGATTGATGATGATGATGACGTAGCAGACAAGTGACGGAGCCGGGATTAGAACTCACATCCTCTGACTCCCAAGCCTGTGCTCTTTCCACTAAGCCACTCGTTGGTCACTATGTTGGTATCAAGGGTTTAGAGGGCCTTTAAACAACAAAAAAAAGATATTTGTTATTTATTTTATTTTGTTAGTATGTTTGGTTTTGTTCCCTGTCTCCCCCTTTTAGACTGTGAGCCCACTGTTGGGTAGGGACTGTCTCTATATGTTGCTAATTTGTACTTCCCAAGCGCTTAGTACAGTGCTCTGCACATAGTAAGCGCTCAATAAATACGATTGATTGATTGATTGATTGTTTATCCCCTCTTCAGAGCCTTACTGAAGGCACATCTCCTCCAGGAGACCTTCCCTAGCTAGGAGCTCCCCTTTGCTCTTCTCCCATTCCCTTCTCGGTCGCCTTGACTTGCTCCCTCTATTCTTCCCCCATCCCAGCCCCGCAGCATTTATGTACCTATCTATAATTTATTTAAATACATTTATATTAATATCTGACTCCCCCCACACAACCCAGGCTGTAAGCTTGTTGTGGGCAGGGAATGTGTCCGTTTATTGCTCTGCTCACCATAAGCACTCAATAAATACAACTGAATGAACAAATGAAAAGTGCAGGAAGCGCTCAATAAATACAATTGAATGAACGAATGAATGAATGCTGGGGTAATTACAAGCTAGTCAGGATTAGAACACAGGTCCTCTTACTCCCAGACCTGTGCTCTTTCCACTAGGCCATGCTGCTTTTCGACCGCTGGCCTTGTGAGCAAGGGAGGAAGGAGGTAAAGATGAAATGGACTAGCTTTACTCATAGCCACAAGCCCTAATTCCAGCTTTTCCTCCAGACTGTAAGCTCCCTGTGGGTATTCATTCATTCATTCAATCGCATTTACTGAGCGCTTACCGTGTGCAGAGCACTGTACTAAGCACTTGGGAAGTACAAGTCGGCAACATATACAGATGGTCCCTACCCAACAACGGGCTCACAGTCTAGAAGGGGGAGACGGACAACAAAACAAAACATGCTGTGTGACTTTGGGCAAGTCACTTCACTTCTCTGGGCCACAGTTACCTCATCTGTAAAATGGGGATTAAAAAACTGTGAGCCCCCTCCGTGGGACAACCTGATCACCTTGTAACCTCCCCAGCGCTTAGAACAGTGCTTTGCACATAGTAAGCGCTTAACAAATACCATTATTATTATTATTATTATGTGGACAGGTGTCAAGTCGTCAGAATGAACAGAAATAAAGCTAGATGCACATCATTAACAAAATAAATAGAATAGTAAATATGCACAAGTAAACTAGAGTAATAAATCTGTACAAACATATATACAGGTGCTGTGGGGAGGGGAAGGAGGTAGGGCGGGGGGACGGGGAGGAGGAGAGGAATAGGGGCTGAGTCTGGGAAGGCCTCCTGGAGGAGGTGAGCTCTCAGTAGGGATTTGAAGGGAGGAAGAGAGCTAGTTTGGTGGATGTGAGGAGGGAGGGCATTCCGGGCCAGGGGGAGGACGTGGGCCGGGGGTCGACGGTGGGACAGGCGAGAACGAGGTATGGTGAGGAGGTTACTGGCAGAGAAGCGGAGGGTGGGTAAGGAGCGTGTCTGTTATATCGTACTCTCCCAAGCACTTAGTACAATGCTCTACTCACAGTAAGCGCTCAATAAATACAGTTAGTTGATTGACTTAGTTCCCATCTACTCACATACCCAAAACCTGGACTGGCAACATAACCGAGACAAGGCTAATCCAAGGCATTTATTGAGCATTCACTGTACTAAGCACTTAGCACTAAAGGCTGGTGAATTGACTGAACAAGGGCCACCGGACCATTCCTCCAGGTCAAATCCAGGGACTACAGCAAACTAACGGCGTCGATCAGAAAGTGGGAAGGAAGATGCTCATAACATGGCTGTGAATTGGTTATAATGGGACCCCACAGCACCTGTATATATGTTTGTACACATTTATTACTCTATTTATTTTACTTGAACATAATTATTCTATTTCTTTTATTCTGTTAATATGTTTTGTTTTGTTCTCTGTCTCCCCCTTCTAGACTGTGAGCCCACTGTTGGGTAGGGACCGTCTCTATATGTTGCCAACTTGTACTTCCCAAGCGCTTAGTACAGTGCTCTGCACAAAGTACGCGCTCAATAAATACAATTGAATGAATGAATTTCAGTCTGCAGGAATGCTCTTTGAAGCCTTATCAGTTCATTAGCATTGCCCAGGGAACCAAATGCACCACTGTCACCATTATTTAATGGAAACTGCAAATTAGTTCCAGGGCCAGACCCAAGAAACGACTGACAAGTGCCAGAGGGTATCAAAGTGTCAAAACACATTGCTGGAAACGCTTTTGGTTTTCCAAAACCTTTTGAATTTCATCTAGCGCGACTGGCTCTAGGTCCTACAGTCAGTGGAAAGAGTATGGGCTTGGGAGCCAGAAAGTCATGAGTTCTAATTCTAGCCCCGCCACTCGCCTGTTGTGTGACCTCAGCAAGTCACTTGGCTTCTCGATGCCTCAGTTACCTCATCTGTAAAATGGGGATTGAGAACGTAAGTCCCATGTGGGATAGGGACTGCGCCCAACCCGATTTGTTCTCTGTCTCCCCCTTCTAGACTGTGAGCCCACTGTTGGGTAGGGACCGTCTCTATATGTTGCCAACCTGTACTTCCCAAGCGCTTAGTACAGTGCTCTGCACATAGTAAGCGCTCACTAAATACGATTGAATGAATGAATGATTTGTCTGTATCCACCCCAAGGCTTAATACAGCACTTGGCATGCTTAATAAATCCCATTATTATTATTTCCTAACCAGGTGAAAGCAAAGAGGAACCACTCAAAATGCTCCCCTGCATAAAACAGCACTTGAAGGCGATGATTCCTTAGGAAGAAACAGAATTTTTTTTTCCTTTCCCCTCCTACGTGCAGTTGGGAAGGTGGGATTCCGTTCGTGCTCCTGCTTTTCTGACTCTCCTGTACTTTGTGAATGCCAGGACGTGGCGTGGGGTGGGACGAGGAAGAGGCCATGTTAGTACGAATTATCTTTTACTTTAACCCCTATTCCTAACCATCTTCCCCCATCCCTTATTGACCTTTGAAACAACAAGGGCTTTCACGAATACAACGACTATTCGTAGCTGTAATTTCTGGATTACTGGTATTACAAGGCACATTAGGTTTCAAAAAAAAAAAAGGGGACGACTTTTTAATTCGACTATACGGGGGATACCAGTTTTTAAGGGAATGCAAAATGAGTGACACTAACCATTTGGCCTCATATTCTGTCTCAAACACCACTGAAATTTTTGCTTTGAGCTTTCAGATTTTTGGACTCTAAGCCCCTGTAGATTGCAAGCTCCCTGTGGACAAAGGAATATGTCTACCAACTCTGTTGCACTGTATCATCATCATCATCATCATCAATCGTATCTATTGAGCGCTTACTGTGTGCAGAGCACTGTACTAAGCGCTTGGGAAGTACAAATCGGCAACATATAGAGACAGTCCCTACCCAACAGTGGGCTCACAGTCTAAAAGGGGGACTGTGCTCTCCCAAGGGCTTAATAAGTGCTCCATAAATATTTTGATTGATTGATTGACAGGACACATGGCCAATAATGGGTTAGAGGAAAATGAGGGGACAGAGGAAAAAGTCAGGGAAAGCAGTGTTACGTCTAGGGAGAGCAGTGTGTGGCCTAGAGCCCGGGTTTAGGAGTCAGAGGTCATGGGTTCAAATCCCAGCTTTGCCACTTGTCAGCTTTGTGACTTTGGGCAGGTCACTTTTAACTTCTCTGGGCCTCAGTTACCTCACCTGTAAAATGGGGATTAAGACTGTGAGCTCCACGTGGGACACAGCCTGATCACCTTATAACCTCCTCAGTGCTTAGAACAGTGCTTTGCACATAGTAAGCGCTTAACAAATGCCATTATTATTATTAGTGGAAAAAGCATAGGCCTGGGATCAGAGGATCTGTCTCCTAATCAGGCTTCACCATTTGTCTGCTGTGTGACCTCAAGCAAGTCACTTCTCTGTGCCTCAGTTCCCTCATCTGCAAAATGGGGTTTCAATACCTAGTCATTCTTCCTCCTACCAGAAGCAGCTTCCCCCTAGAAGCAGCGTGGCTCAGTGGAGACGAGCCCGGGCTTTGGAGTCAGAGGTCATGGGTTCAAATCCCGGCTCCGCCAAATGTCAGCTGTGTGACTTTGGGCAAGTCACTTCACGTCTCTGGGCCTCAGTTCCCTCATCTGGAAAATGGGGATGAAGACTGCGAGCCCCTTGTGGGGCAACCTGATCACCTTGTAACCTCCCCAGTGCTTCGAACAGTGCTTTGCACATGGTAAGCGCTTAATAAATGTCATCATTTTTATTACTCAGACTGTGAGCCCCATGTGGGACTTGATTATCTTGTAACTACCCCAGCACTTGGTACGGTGTTTGACACATACTAAGCACTTAAATACCCCTCCAGACTGTGAGCTTGTTATGGGCAGGGAATGTGTCCACCAACTCTGCTGTACTGTTCTCTCCCAAGCGCTTAGTACAGTGGTCTGCACACAGTAAGTGCTCAATAAATACGACTGATTGTTTGAAAATACCACAATTCCTACTCCATCCCAAACCACGAGGGTCGTTGTCTAGAGGGCAACCCAACAGTTTTTCCAAGGGTTCCTACTGCCGCTGTTGGAGACAGAATATGAGGCCACACGGACAACTGGTCTGCTTTTCTAATGGCATTTCTCGAACGGTATTCCCTTTTTCTTGCCAAAGTATTCTTGTTCTGCAAAGTTTCATGGCCACATGTGAATCATGTTGCTTGGCCCCACTCTGTTACTCCTTCAGAAGCCTCTTTTTATACAAAGCCCTCTCCAGAGAAGCAAAGTAGGACAGAGGTAAAAGGCAACAGACAGGATAAAGAAACAATTCAATGCTCAGACACTCAAGAGTTCCCAAAGACTATCAGGATAATTTTTTCTCCTAACTCTAGACAGAAGTCCACTGCAGTGCATCAATACACCTCAGGCATACTCAGGAAGAGCTGTAAAATGAGAGTGCACTTATCTCTGCTTCTCAGTGCTACAAAAATCACAGAGTTCACTCGGCAGCTCTAAAAGGATATTTAATTAAGGGGAGAATTGCGGCTTAGAACGGCGGGGCAGAGTGAAAGCCCGAAGATCCATTTTTTACTCAGAAAGAACATGTATTCATTCCTTGACGATGGTGTAAAAAGAATGGTTACTTTTTTCAGTTTTTATGACTACCGATAGGCTTGAGAAGCATTTAAGCAAATTCTGGATGGGTCTGAAATGGGTGATCACAGATAGTGTGAGAATTGTTAATGGGAAACAGTACGACATTGCAAAATTTGGGGAAAAATTCGATCGACAAACGAACAACGGGCCCTTGTGGGATTATAGGAAAATATTAGGAAACGTGGCACACCATTCCCTCGAGGGTGGAGGGGTCAAGGGCAAGCAATATATGACTAGTCCATTGCTCCTCTAATGCTAACCTTCTGATTGTCCCTCGATCTCATCTACTCGCCGCCGACCTCCTGCCTGAAACGCCCTCCCTCCTCATATCCGTCAGACAATTACATTTCCCCCACTTTGAAGTTTTACTGAAGGTGCATCTCGTCCAGGAGGCCTTCCCGGACTAAGCCCGCCTTTCCTCTTCTCCACTTCCCTTCTGCGTCACCCTGACTTGCTCCCTTTATTCATCTCCCCTCCCAATCCCTCGGCACTTAGGTACCCATCTGTAATTTATTTATTTATTTACATTAATGTCTGTCTCCATCTCTAGACTGCATAAGCGCTCAATAAATATGATTGACTGATGGACTGACTAGTCCCCGTGGCCTTTGCTACCGCCGGTGGACCCAGAAAACTGGCTCCACGGATCAGATCACGGATCTGATCCAGCACTAGTCTCGCCTAGGGTAAGCGGGAGAGGAAACTAGCTCTCGAGATTCCTAATCTACCAACCAGAACGTGTGGCGGAATTAGATCAAGGAAGGAAGCAACAAGAAAGACAGCCGAAAACTATGAAGAAGCAGAAATTGATAAAGAAAGGTGACCGAGAAAGTGACCTTCAGGAAGAAAAAAAAAAGAGTACGGCTAGTGGTTCAAACAGTGAAGATACTAAAATTAAGGTTCACAGTCTCAGCCTTCTCACTTGCTTCCTAATGCCTTTTTCCAATTCTATTAAATCCTGCAGGCTGTAAGCTCCTTGTGGGCAGGGACTGTGTCTACCAACTCTGTTGTGTTGTTGGGGAGGGATTGTCTCCATCTGTTGCCGAAATGTCCTTTCCAAGCGCTTAGTACAGTGCTCTGCACAGAGTAAGCACTCAATAAATATGACAATGAATGAATACTAACCCAGGCGCCTTAGTATGGTATTTTGCACACGGTAAGACCTCAATAAATACCACTAATTGATATTAAATCTTCTGTTGATGCACATCTTTATCAACTGCAATTTCAAAGAAAAGGACATTTGCAGTCTGAGGAAGGCTGGGAGAATTATGTTCCAAATGGCAGTGACCTATTTTTAGCCCGTCATGGCCAAATAAATAACTCCCCACAACTAACCACATAATTAAGCCCTGGGCTTTTGGAAAAGGCACCAAAAAAGGACATTCCTTCTAAGTTTATTACGGAAGTCCTGGTATTTTTAATGCCTCAATTTAGAACAGTTCCTGGCATTTGCTGAGAAAGACCTACAAATTATACCAGTACAACATATTTACACTTCAAAAATCAACGGCTCACCGAGACTGCCTGATCAAATGAGAAATGTATTTTTGCCACATCATTTCTTTGCATTTACAAAGCAGTTCGCTCCTAAATAATGGATTTCAGCCATGCAAGGACATACAGATCAGTTCCGTTCACTAATATAGCTGTATGCCAGGAGACTGAACAATTGTCTTATTTTGGGGGCATCCAACGTATTGAATATTTATTAGAATAAGTGAAGGCTGTATACCTAATAGTCAATAAAATGTGTTTGGAGTGAAGGGAGAGACTAAATTAGAGCATTTAAAACTTGGCAAATCTAGCAATGGGGAATTTCTTAGCCTCAATATAACAGGGAGAAGGCTTCACCCAATGATAACTTACTTCATGGCTGCATAATAAAACGTTCCAAACCACACAGTGGAAGTCAACAGGTGTACTGGAATCATAACTTTGCCATACTGTCTAAACGTTTTCTTAAATCGTTGGAAGAGACTGATGGATTTGTCTTGTAAAGGATCGAGTTCCTCTCCTGCGTCTTTTGAAGCTCCGCGGGTTTTGTTGAGAGGAAGGTCAGGTCTTCCTTTTGAGATTGCTTCCTCTTGTTGTTTCTGTTGAGAGATGTCTGGCTGGGAAGGATGAGCCTCCAGTGGCTTCTTTTCCTTCGAGATGTATAAGGCCGCAGCTCCGTGGAGCCTCCGGCTTTGAGGGCCGTGAACCCAAACTAACCTGCGTCCAGCGCCGTCTAAGACCGAATGTCCTTTTTCGCTTTGGCAGAACCAGAAGGAACCAGCCCGGTGTCCCGTCAAACATGTCCTATTTGCCAGCTGAGAGCCAGTCCGAACTAAATTCCACTGCATTTTGATGAACGGCTGCTAGTTTCGGCTCCTGCGCTGTTTGAAAAAGAAAATAAAGCAGAAAAAGGATTTACCAAAAAAAAAAAAAAAAGCTTTAAAAGTAGAAAAATTTTAACAATACAAAATGTGTGATTATAGGCTTCGGCTTCTTTCCACTACCAAGGGTTCCTGGCTCTAAGGGCCAATGCGATCAGGAAATACCCGCTGCACTCATCTGGTCAATAATCTAAATACCATTTTCGCTTCCCCACTGGGTTTCTCTAACTCAGGAGCAATCACTAGTCATCTGGAACCATTTGTAATAAAAAGCTGAACATACTAAATCATCATCATCATCATCAATCGTATTTATTGAGCGCTTACTATGTGCAGAGCACTGTACTAAGCGCTTGGGAAGTACAAATTAATAAAATTAAATTACTAAATTTATTTACTAAATAAAACGAAGCAGACTTAAAAACGCCAGTTTTAGAGACAGACACTTAGCCGGATGCTGGTTTCCTCCCCCTTGCATTCTTATCTACCTCACATCCTTCTCACTGCTCACATCGTGAGAAGCAGCGTGGCTCAGTGGAAAGGGCACGGGCTTTGGAGTCGGAGGTCATGGGTTCAAATCCCGGCTCCGCCAACTGTCGGCTGGGTGACTTTGGGCAAGTTGCTTAACTTCTCTGTGCCTCAGTTCCCTCATCTGTAAAATGGGCATTAAGACTGTGAGCCCCCCGTGGGACAACCTGATCACCCTGTAACCTCCCCAGCGCTTAGAACAGTGCTTTGCACACAGTAAGCGCTTAATAAATGCCATAATAATAATAATAATAATAATCCTCGAACAAACCTCAGCTAGAGAACGCACACTGCTTTACGCTCAAGTAGACAGCACTCAATAAAAGCCGATTTTGACTAAGGCGACATACCGAAACTAAGGAGATTGTCCCGTTTACGGCAGATACTGCAGCCCCAAATCGTAATAGGAGATTTAGTCACTATAGAAGGGTAACTACTTGGGGTGATTTCCAGGGGGAGGGAAGGGTTAGAAGAGAGGGGAGAGTAGGAATAGCGTCGGTCTCAATTCTTCAATTCGAAAGACAGTTGTCCCAGGTGGGTTTCAGTAAGGTTTATCTGTCAGCTAAAGAGTCTCGTGGTTAGAAGACAGCAATTGCGGTATTTGTTAAGTGCTTACTATGTGCCAAGTACTATGCGATATGCTCACTGTGGGCAGGGAAAGAGTCTGTTATAGGGTTGTGTTGTATTTTCCCAAGTGCTTAGTGCAGGGCTCTGGCAATGAACTGAATTGATTGAAGGGCTGGGGCAGATAGGAGATAACCAGGACCCATACGGGCCTCACAGTCCAAGCAGGAGGGAGAATGGGTATTGAGACACCCGCCAGCATGTTTTGTTTTGTTGTTTGTCTCCCCCTTCTAGACTGTGAGCCCGTTGTTGGGTAGGGACCGTCTCTAGATGTTGCCGGCTTGTACTTCCCAAGCGCTTAGTCCAGTGCTCTGCACACAGTAAGCGTTCAATAAATACGATTGAATGAATGAAACCACATTCTGCAGATGAGGGAACTGAAGCACTGAGAAACGACCTGCCCAAGGTCACACAGAGTGGTGGAGCTGGGATTAGAACCCTTCAAAGGCCTACTGAGAGCTCACCTCCTCCATTCATTCATTCATTCATTCAATCGTATTTATTGAGCGCTTACTGTGTGCAGAGCACTGCACTAAGCGCTTGGGAAGTACAAGTCAGCATCTTTAAAAACTCATGCTAAACTAATTAATCACCAATTAGCCCAGAGATCCTGGGCAAACCTGACTCTTCAAAGAACTCCTGACAGAGATAGGAATCGATGGGACTCTACAAATGTGCCTACCATTTCATTCATTCAGTCGTATTTATTGAGCGCTTACTGTGGGCAGAGCACTGTACCGAGCGCTTGGGAAGTACAAGTCGGCAACACAGAGAGACGGTCCCTACCCAACAACGGGCTCACAGTCTAGAAGTCTAGAAGGGGGAGACAGACAACAAAACATGTAGACAGGTGTCAAAAGCTAGATTAAATAGAATTATAGCTATATGCACATCATTAATAAAATAGAGTAGTGAATATGTACAGGAGGCCTTCCCAGACTGAGCCCCCTCCTTCCTCTTCCCCTCCCCATAGCACCTATATATATGTTTGTATGTATTTATTACTCTATTTATTTATTTTACTTGTACATATTTATTCTATTTATTTTATTTTGTTAATATGTTTTGTTTTGTTGTCTGTCTCCCCCTTCTAGACTGTGAGCCCGCTGTTGGGTAGGGACCGTCTCTAGATGTTGCCGACCTGTCCTTCCCAAGCGCTTAGTCCAGTGCTCTGCACACAGTAAGCGCTCAATAAATACGATTGAACGATCGAGTGAACCCAGGTCCTCTAACTTCCAGGTTGGTGCCCTTTCCACTAGGAACGCGAACGCCTGTCAGGCAGCAGGCAAGCCCAGCCTCAGTCCTTGCAAGCAGCTCACGTGTGCACACACGTGTACATGCTCATTCTCATATTTTAGACTGTGAGCCCACTGTTGGGTAGGGACTGTCTCTATATGTTGCCAACTTGGACTTCCCAAGCGCTTAGTACAGTGCTCTGCACACAGTAAGCGCTCAATAAATACGATGGATTGATTGATTGATTCTTTCTCCCCTCCTCCCCCTTCCTTGTAAACGTGTTCAGCATTCACGCCATGGCCTCAGGCCACCCTTCTAGACTCCACTAGAATATGTCCACTAATCCTGTTGCATTGTAGAGCTTAGTATGGTGCTCTGCACCTAGTAAGCGCTCAATAAATACCATTGATTAAATGATTGATCCTTTTCTTGGGTTGGGTTGGGACGGGCTCCAGACATTCACAGCTTGTTGCCCCTGCCAGGTCACAATATCACAAGCAGTGGAGACTTTTGAATATGAAGGACGACCAAATATACATCAAGTGACTTGGACTTCCCAAGCGCTTAGTACAGTGCTCTGCACACAGTAAGCGCTCAATAAATACGATTGATTGAGTGAAGGCACTGGGAAAAAGTGGGGCCTAATGGCAAAAATCTGGCCAATTGTCTTAGATCTACCCTTGCTCTCAGTACATACGGTGCTTAGTGCAGAGTAAGTGCTTAACGTGATCATTAAATTATTATTATTAACATAATAATTAACACCGGAGGAAAGCAGCATTGCCTAGTGGACAGAGCATGGGCCTGAGTGTCAGAATGTCCTGGGTTCTAATCCCGGCCCTGCCACTTGTCTGCTGTGTGACTCTGGGCAAGTCACTTAACTGCTCTGTGCCTCAGTTACCTCATCTGGAAAATGGGGATTAAGACTGTGAGCCCCATGTGGGACATGGACTGGGTCCAACCTGATTAGCTTATATCTAGCCAGCGCTTAGTAGAGTGCCTGGCATATAGTAAGCACTTAAGTACCATAATTATTATCATTACTACAGCTGAACAGACTTGAATAGAGATTAAAAACCTAATATAATCAGTCGTATTTATTGTGCATTTCTGGGAGCCCGTTGTGGGGTAGGGACCGTCTCTATATGTTGCCAACTTGGACTTCCCAAGCGCTTAGTACAGTGCTCTGCACATAGTAAGCACTCAAATATGATTGAATGAATGAATGAATCAATCAATCAATCGTATTTATTGAATGAATGAATGAATGAATGTGCACAGCACTGTACTAAACTCTTAGGAGAGGGCCATATAACAGTCCAAAAACTCTTTATTCTCTACTCGGCATAAGCTCAGTGTTAAAACATCATCAGTGGGTTAGCACAAGGTCTATTTGCTGAACAGAATGTCAAAGGTAACACTTTGAAAATTATATATTTCCGGGTGCCCCCAAAATCTAATTAAAATAATCACGGATATTTACCTAGCTCTTTTACCAAGGAACTACATTTACTCTGTTTTTGTTGAAAACTCGGTTCTTTGAATTGCACTTCCTAAGGGAAACTGTACTTTAGTGCTTTTGCTTAACACCGTCTTGGTGAAATCAAATTAAGAGTGCTAGCTGGGGAGTCCCTGGAAAAGAAAATCACATAAAGAATAATTAAAAACCAATGAGCTCAATTCTTCCAGTACCTCAAGTGACTCCCTAGAAGCGAGTTAGGCAGTTTGGGAGGAGCATTCATTCTCTCTGACCATTAAGGAGCCACTCATTGCAGGAAGTTCGCCGTTCTCCAATGCTCAAAACCACTACCAGGGAGTCATTTGAGGCACTAGGAAAATCCATCGTCTACCTGAATTCAGATTATTGTTCAGCAGCCTTTATTTTGCAGTAATACACTGGAAAAATAATCTAAATCCACGATATTAGCCCACCTGCTCTAATGTGAGAATAGGGAGGCAAGACTGATAAATGGGAAGACGAGATTGGAATAATAATAATAATAATAATGATGGCATTTATTAAGCGCTTACTATGTGCAAAGCACTGTTCTAAGCGCTAGAGAGGTTACAAGGTGATCAGGTTGTCCCACTGGGGGGATCACAGTCTTCATCCTCATTTTCCAGATGAGGGAACTGAGGCCCAGAGAAGTGAAGTGACTTGCCCAAAGTCACACAGCTGACAATTGGCAGAGCCGGGACTTGAACTCATGACCTCTGACTCCGAAGCCCGGGCTCCTTCCACTGAGCCACGCTGCTTCTTTATTTTAGTACAGTGCTTAGTACAGTGCTCTGCACACAGTAAGCGCTCAATAAATACGAATGATTGATTGATTGATTCTTTGGAAGTCGGGAAATTCGTGTTTTAGCCCCGGCTCTACCACTTGCCTGTTGAGTGACTTTGGGCAAGTCACTTAATGTCTCTGTGCCTCAGTTTCCTCTTATTCTATTGTCCTTTCCCAAACTTTCAGTAAAATGCTTTGCACACTGCATATGCTCAGTAGTCATTCATTCATGACTCTCCCCCTCGTCCCCCTCTCCATCCCCCCATCTTACCTCCTTCCCTTCCCCACAGCACCTGTATATATGTATATATGTTTGTACATATTTATTACTCTATTTATTCATTTATTTATTTTACTTGTACATATCTATTCTATCTATGATGATTCATTCAATCGTATTTATTGAGCGCTGTGTGCAGAGCACTGTAGTAAGCGCTTGGGAAGTCCAAGTTGGCAACATATAGAGACGGTCCCTACCCAACAGAGGGGTCACAGTCTAGAAGAGAAGCAGCATGGTGCAGTGGTTAGAGTCCAGGCCGAAGGTCAATCAATCAATCAATCAATCGTATTTATTGAGCACTTACTGTGTGCAGAGCACTGTACTAAGCGCTTGGGAAGTCCAAGTTGGCAACATATAGAGACAGTCCCTACCCAACAGTGGGCTCACAGTCTAAAAGGGGGAGACAGAGAACAAAACCAAACATACTAACAAAACAAAATAAATAGAATAGATATGTACAAGTAAAATAAATAAGTAAATAGACTAATAAATATGTACAAACATATATACATATGAGCGCTAATTCCAGCTCTTCCACTTGTCTGCTGGGTGACCTTGTGCAAGTCACTTCACTGCTCTGTGCCTCAGTTACCCAGTCCTTAAAAAGGGGCCCAAGACTGAGCCCCACATGGGACAGGGCCTGTGTCCAATTCAATTTGCTTGTATCTACTCCCGCGCTTAGTGCAGTGCCTGGCACGTAGTAAGTGCTTAACAAATACCATCATTACTAAATATCACTGCTTGGGGATAAAATACTTTTTATTAAATGGTATTTGTTAAATGCTTACTATGTTCCCGGCACTGTATTGAATGCTGGGGTAGAGTCAAGCTGATCAGTTTGGACACAGCTCATGTATCACATGGGGCTCAAAGGCTTAATCTCCATTTTACAGATCAGGCAACAGGCCCAGAAAGGCAAAATGACTTGCCCAAGGTCACAATGCTGACAAGCGGCGGGGCCGGAATTAGAACCCAGGTCCTTCTGGCTCCCAGGCCTCTCTGGCTTTATCCACTGCTTCTCAATCATTCAATTCATTCAGTCGTGTTTATTGAGCGCTTACTGTGTGCACAGCACTGTACTAAGCGCTTGGGAAGTACAAGTTGGCAACATATAGAGACGGTCCCTGCCCGACAACGGGCTCACAGTCACAGTCGGGAGCCTTCTCAGCCTTCTAGCGCGGCTCAGTGGACAGAACAAGGGCTTTGGAGTCAGAGGTCACGGGTTCAAATCCCGGCTCTGCCAATTGTCAGCTGTGTGACTTTGGGCAAGTCACTTCACTTCTCTGGGCCTCAGTCACCTCATCTGGAAAATGGGGATTAAGACTGTGAGTCCCATGTGGGACAACCTGATCACCTTGTAACCTCCCCAGCCCTTGGAACAGTGCTTTGCACATAGTAAGCGCTTAATAAATGCCATCATTATTATTATTATTCTCACATAGACTGTGATCCCCATATGAGTCAGGGACTGCGTTCAAGCTGATGACTCTGCATTCACCTCAGTGCTCAGCACACAGCAAATAATAATGATAATGATGGCATTTATTAAGCGCTAACTATGTGCAAAGCACTGTTCTAAGCACTGGGGAGGTTATCAATCAATCAATCAATCGCATCTATTGAGAGCTTACTGTGTGCAGAGCACTGTACTAAGCGCTTGGGAAGTCCAAATTGGCAACATATAGAGACAGTCCCTACCCAACAGTGGGCTCACAGTCTAAAAGGGGGAGACAGAGAACAAAACCAAACATACTAACAAAATAAAATGAATAGAATAGATATGTACAAGTAAAATAAATAAATAAATAAACAGAGTAATCATCATCATCAATCGTATTTATTGAGCGCTTACTATGTGCAGAGCACTGTACTAAGCGCTTAGGAAGTACAAGTTGGCAACATATAGAGACAGTCCCTACCCAACAGTGGGCTCACAGTCTAAAAGGGGGAGACAGAGAACAAAACCAAACATACTAACAAAATAAAATAAATAGAATAGATATGTACAAGTAAAAGGAACAGAGTAATAATAAATAAATAGAGTAATAATAAATAGAGTAATACTAAATAGAGTAATAGTAAATAAATAGAGTAATAATAATAAATACAGTAATAGGTTACAAGGTGATCAGGTTGTCCCACTGGGGGCTCACATTCTTAATCCCCATTTTACAGTTGAGGTAACTGGGGCCCAGAGAAGTTAAGTGACTGGCCCAAAGCCACACAGCTGACAAGTGATGGAGCCGGGATTTGAACCCACGACCTCTGACTCCAAAGCCCGGGCTCTTTCCGCTGAGCCACGCGGCTTCTTTATGCTTTGTAAATAACATTGTTATTGGTGAGAGTGTGAATGTCTTAACTCTTCGGTATTCTCCCAAACCTTCACTTAGTACAGCGCTTGGCAACACGTTCAATAGGGGCTCAAAATAATTGACAAATTGGGCTAGGGAGAAGTCGGGCTGAATCGGATTTCGTGCCAGGCCCGCTTCCCATCCGAGGGCAATTCCTGGGATAGGGAGGCAGGGAAGGGTGTCTCCCTGGACTTTGTGCCCCCCAAGCTCCTGCTCCACCCTTTCCCCTCAACCTCCCCCCCACCCCAAGTCAGAAACAGGACTTGGACTTTTCCTTCTTCCTTGCGGGCCTGGACTTTTAATAAAATTATTATTAGCCACATTCGGTTTTCAGAGACTTGAGGGGAAGCCGTTGCTATTCACAGAAACTTTTCCCCTATCTGACAAAAACTGGGCTTGGATATTCAGAGATGAGAAAAAATACGATTAGATAAAATAGATAAAATATAAAATAGAAATAAAACATAAATTAAAATATAAATATATATTTATATAAGATACATATATATAATATAAGATATAAAATATATCAGATAAAATAGATAAGATATAAAATAGATATAAAATATAAATATATATTTACATTAGATATATAATATAAGATATAAAATACAAAATAGATAAAATAGAGATTAGATAAATACGATTGATTTTGTACATATTTATTACTCTATTTATTTATTTATTTTACTTGTACATATCTATTCTATTTATTTTATTTTGTTAGTATGTTTGGTTTTGTTCTCTGTCTCCCCCTTTTAGACTGGGAGCCCACTGTTGGGTAGGGACTGTCTCTAGATGTTGCCAACTTGTACTTCCCAAGTGCTTAGTACAGTGCTCTGCACACAGTAAGCGCTCAATAAATACGATTGATGATGATGATTACTCTATTTATTTATTTTACTTGTATATATCTATTCTATTTATTTTATTTTGTTAGTATGTTTGGCTTTGTTCTCTGTCTCCCCCTTTTAGACTGGGAGCCCACTGTCGGGTAGGGACTGTCTCTATATGTTGCCAACTTGTACTTCCCAAGCGCTTAGTCCAGTGCTCTGCACACAGTAAGCGCTCAATAAATACGATTGATGATGATGATTACTCTATTTATTTATTTATTTAACTTGTACATATCTATTCTATTTATTTTATTTTGTTAGTATGTTTGGTTTTGTTCTCTGTCTCCCCCTTTTAGACTGGAGCCCACTGTTGGGTAGGGACTGTCTCTATATGTTGCCAACTTGTACTTCCCAAGCGCTTAGTCCAGTGCTCTGCACACAGTAAGCGCTTAATAAATACGATTGATGATGATGATTACTCTATTTATTTATTTATTTAACTTGTACATATCTATTCTATTTATTTTATTTTGTTAGTATGTTTGGTTTTGTTCTCTGTCTCCCCCTTTTAGACTGGAGCCCACTGTTGGGTAGGGACTGTCTCTATATGTTGCCAACTTGTACTTCCCAAGCGCTTAGTACAGTGCTCTGCACATAGTAAGCGCTCAATAAATACGATTGATGATGATGATTACTCTATTTATTTATTTATTTATTTTACTTGTACTTATCTATTCTATTTATTTTATTTTGTTAGTATGTTTGGCTTTGTTCTCTGTCTCCCCTTGTGAGCCCACTGTTGGGTAGGGACTGTCTCTATATGTTGCCAATTTGTGCTTCCCAAGCGCTTAGTCCAGTGCTCTGCGCACAGTAAGCGCTCAATAAATACGATTGATGATGATGATTGATTGACTGATTAGAATGTCCACTGAAATCTGCAGTTGTCTCCAATTGGCGGCAGCTTTTGTTAAGCAATAACTGGCACACAAATGATTAAGCATTTGGAAGGTATAATGAAGGACTGTTAAGGGATTCTCTGACACAAGCAAACTGAAAACGAAGATAATAATAACGATGGTATTTGTTAAGCACTTACTATGTGCAAAGCACTGTTCTAAGCGCTGAGGGGATACAAGGTGATCGATCAGGCTGTCCCACAGAAACACAGCCTGTGAGCCCCTTGTTGGGTAGGGATTATCTCTATTTGTTGCCCAATTGTCCTTTCCAAACGCTTAGTACAGTGCTCTGCACACAGTAAGCGCTCAATAAATACGACTGAATGAATTGGCATGTCAGTATAAAAAAATGTAATTTGTGGCATTCTTTAGGCATTGCTAGTAGGTACTTAATGATGAATAGTTAGCGCAAGAAGCAGCATGGCTTAGTTGAAAGAACACAGGCTTGGGAGTCCGAGGTCGTGGGTTCTAATCCCGGCTCGACCACTTGTCGGCTGTGTGACTTTGGGCAAGTCAGTTAACTTCTCTGGGCCTCAATTTCCTCATCTGTAAAATGGGGTTTACGACTGTGAGCCCCACGTGGGACAACCTGCTTACGCTGTATCTGCCCCAGCGCTCAGAACAGTGCTTGGCACACAGTAAGCGCTCAATAAATACGACTGAATGAATTGGCATGTCAGTATAAAAAAATGTAATTTGTGGCATTCTTTAGGCATTGCTAGTAGGTACTTAATGATGAATAGTTAGCGCAAGAAGCAGCGTGGCTTAGTTGAAAGAACACAGGCTTGGGAGTCCGAGGTCGTGGGTTCTAATCCCGGCTCGACCACTTGTCGGCTGTGTGACTTTGGGCAAGTCAGTTAACTTCTCTGGGCCTCAATTTCCTCATCTGTAAAATGGGGTTTACGACTGTGAGCCCCACGTGGGACAACCTGCTTACGCTGTATCTGCCCCAGCGCTCAGAACAGTGCTTGGCACACAGTAAGCGCTCAATAAATACGACTGAATGAATTGGCAGGTCAGTATAAAAAAATGTGATTTGTGGCATTCTTTAGGCATTGCTAGTAGGTACTTAACTTAATGAATAGTTAGCGCAAGAAGCAGCGTGGCTTAGTTGAAAGAACACAGGCTTGGGAGTCCGAGGTCGTGGGTTCTAATCCCGGCTCGACCACTTGTCGGCTGTGTGACTTTGGGCAAGTCAGTTAACTTCTCTGGGCCTCAATTTCCTCATCTGTAAAATGGGGTTTACGACTGTGAGCCCCACGTGGGACAACCTGCTTACGCTGTATCTGCCCCAGCGCTTAGAACAGTGCTTGGCTCACAGTAAGCGCTTAACAGATACCATTATCATCATCATCATCAATTTATTATTACTAGTATTATATTTCTTCAGCACTTCCTACATGTCAAGACCAACAAGACTTAAAACACTAAGCACTGGGATAGATAGAAGTTAATCAGGTCAAACAAAGTCCCTGCCAACATGGAGCTCATAGTCAATTAATCAATCAATCAATCAATCGTATTTATTGAGCGCTTACTGTGTGCAGAGCACTGTACTAAGCGCTTGGGAAGTCCAAGTTGGCAACATATAGAGACAGTCCCGACCCAACAGTTGGCTCCCAGTCTAGTCAAAATAGGAGGGAGAACAGGAACTGAATCCCCATTTTACAGATGAGGAAACTACTAGGCCACGCTGCTTCTCTACCAAGGAAACTTTATTGATGAGTGGCATTTACTGAGCGTTTACCATGTGCAGAGCACTGAACTAAGTGCTTGGGAAACTACAACAGAACTGGTAGATTAAGTCACTTGTATTGGACCCTCCCGAGCACTTAGATCTGTGCTCTGCACAAAGTAAGTGCTCAATAATCAATCAATCGTATTTATTGAGCGCTTACTGTGTGCAGAGCACTGTACTAAGCACTTTGGAAGTACAAGTTGGCAACATATAGAGACAGTCCCTACCCAACAGTGAGCTCACAGTCTAAAAGGGGGAGACAGAGAACAAAACCAAACATACTAACAAAATAAAACCACTGACTGATTAATTTCTCAAGAAGCAGAAGGGGGCAAGTCTCACTTTGAATTCCCTTCTTCCCATAATTTTAGAATACCCAGAGTGAGATATTTAGTCATTTATCTCATCTTCGACTGCCCCCTTATTACTAAACTAAATCCCACTTACTCCACTACTTTAAAAAAGCAAACACATACATTTTTCTTTATATTACACCCTTTATGGCGTTCTCTGGGCTCTTTTCCCCCCCCCACCCCACCCTATTTTATTCAATAGCCTCAATTACATTTTTATTGCAGGCTATTTAATCCACCTTCTTCTTGCTATTAACGTTTTTCGGCTTCACGGTACAAACTGCCACCATAAAAGAACTAATTTGAAATGTTTGCCACGGGGACCTTGACTAGGTGAAATTATGCTCCCTACTATCTTCTGAATCGCATATACTGAATTTTCCAGTGGCCTAAGATAGTTTATAAATTCAGCTTATCCTCATTAGAAAGTATTTACTCAATGCTTAGTCTACATAATAATAATATAATGGCATTTATTAAGCGTTTACTATGCGCAAAGCACCGTTCTAAGCGCTGGGGAGGTTACAAGGTGATCAGGTTGCCCCACGCGGTGGCTCACAGTCTTCACCCCCATTTTACAGATGAGGGAACTGAGGCCCAGAGAAGTGAAGTGACCTGCCCAAAGTCACACAGCTGACAATTGGCGGAGCCAGGATTTGAACCCATGACCTCTGACTCTAAAGCCCGGGCTTTTCCCACTAAGCCACGCTGCTTCCATCTTTTAGACTGTGAGCCCACTGTTGGGTAGGGACTGTCTCTATATGTTGCCAACTTGTACTTCCCAAGCGCTTAGTACAGTGCTCTGCACACAGTAAGCGCTCAATAAATACGATTGATTGATTGATTGATTCCATAACATTACAAGGAGCACTGCCCTACGAATTTGGTAGAGTACAACAGAGTTAGTAGACGCAATCTCATCCTGGAGAAATGGATAATTTTTCGTTTCTTAAAACTTTACCCCAAGTCGAATTTAGTCAAAATGCTTGCATCTTCAAAGTATTTATTGAACGATTGCTATGTGCAAGCAGAATGCTGAGAAGCCGCCTGGCGTAATTCATTCAATCGGATTTATTGAGCGCATGCTGTGTGCAGAGCACTGTACTAAGCGCTTGGGAAGTACAAATCGGCACCATATAGAGACGGTCCCGACCCAACAATGGGCTCACACAAAGCATGGACCTGAGAATCAGAAGGACCTGGGTTCTAATCTCAGCTCTGCCACCTGCCTGCTGTCTGATTTTGGGTCCCTTAACTTCTCTGTGCCTCAGTTACCTCATCTGTAAAACGGGAATTAAAGACGGTGAGCCCCATGTGGGACAGGGACTCCGTCCAACTAGACTGTAAACACCCTCTGGACTGTAAGCTTGTTATGGGCAGGGACTTTGTTATTTTATTATATTGTACTCTCCCAAGAGCTCAGTACAGTGCTCTGCACTCAGTAAGCGCTCAATAAATATGATTGACTGCTCGTATCCACCCCAATGCTTAGTAGAGTGCCTGGCACATAGTAAGCGCTTACCACATACCACAGTTATTCTTATGGACATTTGGGAGACTGCAATAGACACGATCCCTGTTGTCAAGGAGCTTACAATGTAGTTGGAGGAGTCAGACACTAAAATACATTACAGTAGGAGGGAGCAGCGAGGTACTTCACCATTTTCCAAATCAATCAATCAATCAATCAATCGTATTTATTGAGCGCTTACTATGTGCAGAGCACTGTACTAAGCGCTTGGGAAGTACAAACTGGCAACACATAGAGACAGTCCCTACCCAACAGTGGGCTCACAGTCTAAAAGGGGGAGACGGAGAACAAAACCAAACATACCAACAAAATAAAATAAATAGGATAGAAATGTACAAGTAAAATAAATAAATAAATAAATAAATAGAGTAATAAATATGTACAACCATATATACATATATATACATACATATATCCCTGGCATTCCCTGTACTGTGGGTTACACATCCTGGAGATGGGCCGTTCCCTTGAATTTTCAACTTAAGCTGGAACAAAACGGGCAAATATCCAGTGAGGGCACACCCTACTTTGCAAACCCTCCCGCAGTTTACTGAGTGGTCTGTTATCAATCAATCAATCGTATTTATTGAGCACTTACTGTGTGCAGAGCACTGTACTAAGCGCTTGGGAAGTACAAGTTGGCAACATATATAGTCCCTACCCAACAGTGGGCTCACAGTCTAAAAGGGGGAGACAGAGAACAAAACCAAACATACTAACAAAATAAAAAGAATAGATATGTACAAGTAAAATAAAGTAATAAATATGTACAAACATATATACATATATACAGGTGCTGTGGGGAAGGGAAGGAGGTAAGATGGGGGGGATGGAGAGGGGGACGAGGGGGAGAGGAAGGAAGGGGCTCAGTCTGGGAAGGCCTCCTGGAGGAGGTGAGCTCCATGTTATCGTCACACCAGAAGCAGCCATCAAAGGTGGTAAACTCCTTGAGGGCAGGGATCTGGACTACTAAATATATAGTCCCTCCCAACCATTTATTGCCTACAGTAAGTGCTCAATAGATGCCACTGACTGATACATCTGAAGAGGGGAAAAAAAGCAGGCCAGCCTGCCGGAACCTGGAAGAGGACAGTCTTTAAGACTGTGAGCCCACTGTTGGGTAGGGACTGTCTCTATATGTTGCCAACTTGTACTTCCCAAGCGCTTAGTACAGTGCTCTGCACACAGTAAGCGCTCAGTAAGTACGATTGATTGATTGATTGAAATGAGGTCTAGTGGAAAGAGCACGGGCCGGAGAATCAAAGGGTGTGGGTTCTAATCCCAGCTCTGCCACCTGTCTGCTGTGTGACCTTGGATTTAACTTCTCTGAGCCTCAGTTTCCTCATCTGTAACATGGGGATTAAGACTGTGAGCCTTGTATCTAACCTGTTGTTCAGAACAGTGCTTGGCACATAGTAAGTGCTTAAATGCCACAATTATTATTATTATTAAATCATAAGACGAAGTTACTGGAGGCCTGTATGGCTGAATGGAAGGCCTTGATTAATTAAGCGCTTACTATGTGCAAAGCACTGTTAAATTCATCGCAGTTTAACACCATGCAGGCACAAAAGTGCTTCCTGAAGTGAGTAAAATTTAGTGAGTAGGTAGCCTTCTTAAATAGCACTATCCCTTGATTAATTAAGCGCTTACTATGTGCAAAGCACTGTTAAACTCATTGCAATTTAACATCACGCAGGCACAAAAGTGTTTCTTGAAGTGGGTAAAATTTAGTGAGTAGGTAATCAATCAATCAATCGTAGTTATTGAGCGCTTACTGTGTGCACAGCACTGTACTAAGCGCTTGGGAAGTACAGGTTGGCAACATATAGAGACAGTCCCTACCCAACGGTGGGCTCACAGTCTAAAAGGTAACCTTCTTAAATAGCACTCCGGGCTGACAAAGAGTCAGAGGCTGGAAGTGGAAAGTCTGACAAGTTATTAGCCCAGATAAATCAAACAATAAATGGCATTTATTGAGCACTTACTGTATGCAGAGCACTTTACTAATAACAATAATGATGCCATTTATTAAGCGCTTACTATGTGCAAAGCGCTGTTCTAAGCGCTGGGGAGCTTACAAGGTGATCAGGTTGTCCCACGGGGGGCTCACAGTCTTAATCCCCATTTTACAGATGAGGGAACTGAGGCCCAGAGAAGTGAAGTGACTTGCCCAAGGTCACACAGCTGACAATTGGTGGAGCCGGGATTCGAACCTATGACCTCTGACTCCAAAGCCCGGGCTCTTTCCACTGAGCCACGCCGCTTCTTGAGTACAAAACAATAGTTGTAGACACAATCCCTCCAAAACTGTGGTGTCTTCATTCAGTCATTCAATCGTATTTATTGAGCGCTTACTGTGTGCAGAGCACTGTACTATGCACTTGGGAATCAATCAATCAATCGTATTTATTGAGCGCTTACTGTGTGCAGAGCACTGTACTAAGGGCTTGGGAATGAGTCACAGATCATGTTAGAATTACAGTTTCTTTAATGGGGTCAGCAATAGGTGGCTAGAAGGGAGACATGCCATATTCAGGTTTTCAAAATAATAATAATGTTGGTATTTGTTAAGGGCTTACTATGTGCAAAGCACTGTTCTAAAAATGCTTCTGACAGGAGTCCTCACCAAAGGTTTTTAGAAAAACTGAAGAATTCATTCATTCATTCAATTGTATTTATTGAGCGCTTACTGTGTGCAGACCACTGTACTGAGCGCTTGGGAAGTACAAGTTGGCAACATCTAAAGACGGTCCCTACCCAACAGTGGGCTCAATCAATCAATCAATCGTATTTATTGAGCGCTTACTGTGTGCAGAGCACTGTACTAAGCGCTTGGGAAGTCCAAGCTGGCAACATCTAGAGACGGTCCCTACCCAACAGCGGGCTCACAGTCTAGAAGGGGGAGACAGAGAACAAAACCAAACATATTAACAAAAAATAAATAGAATAAATGTGTACAAATAAAATAGAGTAAATAAAATAAATAGAGTAATGAAATAAATAAATAAATAGAGTAAGAATCATTAGGTCGGCTAGAACATTTTGTCAGGGTTAGAAGACGGGCTAAAAGTTAGGCAACAAAAGGTCGGGTTAAGTATCCTCATTTCTGGATGACGATGGATAAATGGTGGGGTCGGCATTTGGCTCTCCTGGGTAGTGAAATGTCACGAAGATGGAGGTAAATTAGAGTTCAGGAAGAGTTCAAGAAGATGGAAAATGTCAGATGGAGATGCGGACTACTTCACTCCTCTCCTGCTAACCTTCTCGCTGTGCCAAGATGGACCTCTGGCCTGGAATGCCCTCCCTCCTCAAATCCACCAGACAATGACTCTCTCCCGACTTCAAAGCCTTATTGAAGGCACATCAATCAATCAATCAATCTATCGTATTTATTGAGCGCTTACTGTGTGCAGAGCACTGGACTAAGCGCTTGGGAAGTCCAAGTTGGCAATACATAGAGACAGTCCCTACCCAACAGCGGGCTCACTGTTTAGAAGGGGGAGACAGTGAACAAAACCAAACATACTAACAAAATAAATCATCATCATCATCAATCGTATTTATTGAGCGCTTACTGTGTGCAGAGCACTGGACTAAGCGCTTGGGAAGTCCAAGTTGGCAACACATAGAGACGGCCCCTATCCAACAGCGGGCTCACAGTCTAGAAGGGGGAGACAGATGACAAAACCAAACATACTGACAAAATAAAATAAATCATCATCATCATCAATCGCATTTATTGAGCGCTTACTGTGCGCAGAGCACTGGACTAAGCGCTTGGGAAGTACAAGTTGGCAACATATAGAGACAGTCCCTACCCAACAGTCGGCGAATAGATATGTACAAGATAAATAAATAGAGTAATAAATATGTGCAAACATATATACATATATACAGTTGCTGTGGGGATGTATACAGTTGCTGTGGATCTCCCCAGGATGAAAGGGGAGATGGAGAGGGGGACGAGGGGAGAGGAAGGAAGGGGCTCAGTCATTATTATTACAAGCGCTTAGTCCAGTGCTCTGCACACAGTAAGCGCTCAATAAATACGATTGATTGATTGATGTGCTCACACTGCGTATTTCATGTTCCGGCAGTGCAATGAGTCGGAGAGGGATGCGACACATTGTGAAGCACGTGTGCAGTCTTTGTGGGCCGTTCATTCATTCATTCAATCGTATTTATTGAGCGCTCACTGTGTGCAGAGCACTGGACTAAGCGCTTGGGAAGTCCAAGTTGGCAACATCTAGAGACGGTCCCTACCCAACAGTGGGCTCACAGTCTAGAAGCCAGTCACTACAAGCAGAACTGGGACTAGAACCCAGGTTGTCGGATTCCTAAGGCAGGGCTCTTTTCCAGGTCCCCGGGAATATGAGATTTGCATTCTTGAGGCAGCTCACTTTAAGGAAATCTTGAATTGTGGCACTCAAACACCACCATGTCAATGTTGTGCACGTGTGCACAAGCAGACTCTTCAGTCATGTAATAATAATAATAATAATAATAATGCCATTTGTTAAGAGCTTACTATGTGCAAAGCACTGTTCTAAGCGCTGGGGAGGACACAAGGTGATCAGGTTGTCCCACGTGGGGCTCACAGTTTTAATCCCCATTTTACAGATGAGGTAACTGAGGCCCAGAGAAGTTAAGCGACTTGCCCAAAGTCACACAGCTGACAATTGGCAGAGCCGGGATTTGAACCCAAGACCTCTGACTCCCCAGCCCGGCTCTTTCCAACTGAGCCACGCTGTTTCCGTGACGTGATGTGACGTGAAGAGCCCGTGTACGTTCCCTAATTCCCCTTAATCCCAGTCTATCTAGGGAAGCGGCATGGCCTAAGTGGAAAGAGAATCAGAGAACCTGGATTCTAATCCCAGCCCCATCACTTGTCTGCTGTGTGACTTCGGGCAAGTCACTTAACTTCTCTGGGCCTGTTTCTTCAACTGTAAAGTGGGGATTCAATAGCTCGTCTCTTTCCTACTTAGCCTGTGAGCCCCATATGGAATAGGGACTGCATCCGATTAGATTAATTTGTATCTAGACTGCAAACTGGTTATGGGCAGGGAATGTGTCTGCTAATTGTATTCTCCCAAGTGCTCTGCACGTACTAAACGCTTAATAAACACCATGTAAAAAGGACAGAATAAGGATGAAGTAAGGAGAAAGGCAGCCAAGATGATGGGGGGAAGCTTTCTTAGGAGGATAAACTGGAAAGATTATGTCTCCTCAAAGGCTGAGGGGTGAGGTAAGGGAAGACTACAGAACCATGAAGCGTGCAGATAAGGCAAACATGGAAATGCTGATCACCATCATCATCAATCGTATTTATTGGGCGCTTACTATGTGCAGAGCACTGTACTAAGCGCTTGGGAAGTACAAGTTGGCAACATATAGAGACGGTCCCTACCCAGCAGTGGGCTCACAGTCTAAAAGGGGGAGACGGAGAACAAAACCAAACGTACTAACAAAATAAAATAAATAGAATGGATATGTACAAGTAAAATAAATAGAGTAATAAATATGTACAAACATATATACATATATACAGGTGCTGTGGGGAAGGGAAGGAGGTAAGATGGGGGGGATGGAGAGGGGGACGAGGGGGAAAGGAAGGAAGGGGCTCAGTCTGGGAAGGCCTCCTGGAGGAGGTGAGCTCTCAGTAAATCCCGCAATGCCAGGAAGAGGGGAGGCTCGTTGAAGCTTTGGAGTTTAGGCCCAGAAGACAAAACAAAATGCTCCTAGTAAACACTCAGTAATAATAATAATAATAATGGTATTTGTTAAGCACTTACTATGTGCCAAACACTGTTCTCAGCACTGGGGAACAGTGCTTTGCACATAGTAAGCGCTTAACAAATACCATTATTATTATTATTATTATTATTACAAGGCAATCAGATGAGGTAAATGAGACAGAAGTTAAGTGACTTTCATTCATTCATTCATTCATTCAATCGTATTTATTGAGCACTTACTGTGTGCAGAGTACTGTACTAAGCGCTTGAATAATAATGTTGGCATTTGTTAAGCGCTTACTATGTGCCAAGCACTGTTCTAAGCGCTGGGGCGGATACAAGGTAATCAGGTTGTCCCACGTGGGGCTCACAGTCTTCATCCCCATTTTACAGATGAGGGAACTGAGGCCCAGAGAAGTTAAGTAACTTAACTTCAGTTAAGCATCAGGCAGAAACTCCTCCCCCTGGGCTTCAAGGCTGTCCATCCCCTCGCCCCCTCCTACCTCACCTCCCTTCTCTCCTTCTACAGCCCAGCCCACACCCTCCACTCCTCTGCCGCTAATTCATTCATTCAATCGTACTTATTGAGCGCTTACTGTGTGCAGAGCACTGTACTAAGCGCTTGGAAAGTACAAGTTGGCAACATATAAAGACGGTCCCTACCCAACAAAGGGCTTACTATCTAGAAGGGGGAGACGGACAACAAAACATATTAACGAAATAAAATTTCCTTCCCAGGCCCAAAGGACAGCCTCCTCAAAGAGGCCCTTTCATACCCTCGATGACAGCAATTAAGTCACCCTGTAGTCCAGGCCTGCTGCCTCTACATCCAGATTTTGGGGTATTAAAAGAAAAAATCCAGGTAATCTCCTCACCGTGCCTCGTTCTCGCCTGTCCCGCCGTCGACCCCTGGCCCACGTCATCCCCCTGGCCTGGAATCAATCAATCAATCGTATTTATTGAGCGCTTACTGAGTGCAGAGCACTGTACTAAGCGCTTGGGAAGGAATGCCCTCCCTCCGCACATCCGCCAAGCTAGCTCTCTTCCTCCCTTCAAGGCCCTACTGAGAGCTCACCTCCTCCAGGAGGCCTTCCCGCACTGAGCCCCCTTTTTCCTCTCTTCCTCCCCATCCCCCCCGCCCTACCTCCTTCCCTTCCCCACAGCACCTGTATATATGTACATATGTTTGTACGTATTTATTACTCTATTTATTTTACTTGTACATATTTATTCTATTTATTTTATTCTGTTAATATGTTTCGTTTTGTTCTCTGTCTCCCCCTTCTAGACTGTGAGCCCACTGTTGGGTAGGGACCGTCTCTAGATGTTGCCAACTTGTACTTCCCAAGCGCTTCGTACAGGGCTCTGCACACAGCAGGCGCTCAATAAATACGACTGAACGAATGAATGAAGGTGACTTGCCCCAAGTCACACAGCTGACAAGACCCGGAATTTGAACCCACGACCTCTGACTCCAAAGCCCGGGCTCTTTCCACTGAGCCACACATCTCCCCCCCTGAAAAAGGCCCTTGTTATCACCAAGTTACTTTAAGGACAACCTCATTCGCACCTAGTCAGCCCCCCCCACTCATCCTATGTGGTTGTCTCCCCTTTTTAGACTGTGAGCCCACTGTTGGGTAGGGACTGTCTCTAGATGTTGCCAACTTGTACTTCCCAAGCGCTTGGTACAGTGCTCTGCACACAGTAAGCGCTCAATAAATACGATTGATTGATTGATTGATTGTTCACTCCTCTCCCCAGGCATCTCCGCTCCCTGACCCCCCATAACAGTTCCACCCTGCTCCTGAGCTGCCATCCATAGGACTCCTCCACCTCTGAGACAACTTGTACTTCCCAAGCGCTTAGTACAGTGCTCTGCACACAGTAAGCGCTCAATAAATACGACTGATTGACTGATTTGCCAAGAGCCCCGGGATTCTGCTTGCCATTAACCTCTTTGACCTGATTGGACTGACCTATGGACAATTCATGGTCGCTTCTGCACGCTAACTGCTCTCTGCGACGTCATCGTCTGCTTATTTTATTATCCCCATCGAATATTAATTACGAACGTCTCTCGCTGATGTCATCACGGCCCAAAGTCACCCAGCTGACAGATGGCAGAGCCGGGATTAGAACCCAGGTCCGTGCTCTTTCCACTAAGCCGCACTGCTTAGATACTGCTGAGTGACTGATCAATCAATCGATCAATCAATCAATTGTATTTATTGAGCGCTTACTCTGTGCAGAGCACTGTACTAAGCGCTTGGGAAGTACAAGTCGGCAACATATAGAGACAGTCCCTACCCAACACACACAAGCCAAACATTTGGAATTTGTTTCCCAAGGAAAGGGTAATGGAAGAAAATATCTGTAGATCCAAATGGAATTTGGATAAACGAACAGTTGGGCGGTCTAAGATAAATTACTAGAGGTAGAGGGGAAAGGTTTGTAAGGCCGTAAGATCCCCAAAATATACTGCAACGGGGGAAGGCAGTGAGGTCTACTGGATATGTTGCCAACTTGTACTTCCCAAGCGCTTAGTACAGTGCTCTGCACACAGTAAGCGCTCAATCAATCGATCAATCGTATTTATTGAGCGCTTACTGTGTGCAGAGCACTGTACTAAGCGCTTGGGAAGTACAAGGCGGCAACATATAGAGACAGTCCCTACCCAACAGCGGGCTCACAGTCTAAAAGGGGGAGACAGAGAGCAAAACCAAACATACTAACAAAATAAAATAAGTAGAATAGATATGTGCAAGTAAAATAAAGAGTAATAAGTATAATAAATAAATAAATAGAGTAATAAATAAATAGAGTAATAACTAAATACGATTGATTGATTGATAGACCATGGGCCTCCGAGTCAGAAGGACCTGGGTTCTAATCCCGGCTCCGCCACTTGTCTGCTGTGGGACCTTGGACAAGTCCACTGTGCCTCAGTCACCTCATCTGTAAAATGGGGATTAAGACTGTGATCCCCATGGAGGGCACGGACTGTGTCCAACCTGATTTCCTTGCATCTAACCCAGCGCTTAGAACAGTATCTGCCACATGGTAAGTGCTTAATACACACCATTAAAAAACAACCAAACATTTAAGTACTTAAGCGCTTAGTACAGTGCTCTGCACACAGTAAGCGCTCAATAAATACGATTGATTGATCCCACAATTCCTCCAACATCCTGCTGCCACAGCTGGAGCCAGAATCATCATCATCATCATCATCAATCGTATTTATTGAGCGCTTACTATGTGCAGAGCACTGTACTAAGCGCTTGGGAAGTACAAATTGGCAACATATAGAGACAGTCCCTACCCAACAGTGGGCTCACAGTCTAAAAGGGGGAGACAGAGAACAAAACCAAAAATACTAACAAAATAAAATAAATAGAATAGATATGTACAAGTAAAATAAATAAATAAATAAATAGAGTAAAAAATATGTACAAACATATATACATATATACAGGTGCTGGCTTAGACAAACATTAGCCTGAGTTGCAATGTTTTACAGCCTTTATGAATTGCTCTGGAGATCTTCTCGATATCTCCAGGGAAGATGTTGAAAGCGCCTACCCAAAATGAAAATGGAATCACTTATTTATTTTATTTGTCCATATTTATTCTATTGATCTTATTTTGTTAATACGTTTCATTTTGTTCTCTGTCTCCCCCTTCTAGACTGTGAGCCCACCGTTGGGCAGGGACCGTCTCTAGATGTTGCCAACTTGGACTTCCCAAGCGCTTAGTACAGTGCTCTGCACACAGTAAGCGCTCAATAAATGCGATTGAATGAATGAAAAATCACTGCTTTTATGACGAAAACGATTTGAAAAACAAATACTAGCAGCAAGATAATCAACTGCCATCTTTTAGGCTATTTCTGCCCCATTTTCCTTGGCCGGGGACACGGTGGTCTGGGTGCCACCGTTTGGGATTTTAAAGAGAACACAGCCAGAACCAGGAAGCTAGTTGATATTTTAATCAATCAATCAATCAATCAATCAATCGTATTTATTGAGCGCTTACTATGTGCAGAGCACTGTACTAAGCGCTTGGGAAGTACAAGTTGGAAACATATAGAGACGGTCCTTACCCAACAGTGGGCTCACAGTCTAAAAGGGGGAGACAGAGAACAAAACCAAACATACTAACAAAATAAAATAGAATAAAATAAAATAGAAGAAAAATAGAATAAATAAAATAGAATAAAATATGTACAAGTAAAATGAATAGAGTAATAAATATGTACAAACATATATATATATACATATATACACATATATATATACATATATTATTCTTGTACATATGTGTGTGTATATATATATATATATATATATATATATATATATATATAGGTGCTGTGGGGAAGGAAGGAGGTAAGATGGGGGGATGGAGAGGGGGACGATGGGGGTACGTTCAAAATTATCACAGCAGAGTCCTTGTCACAAATGGAGCTCATGACAGTTGGCCTTCACACTAGAAGAAGACCTCACCGACGGAGATGCTATCTTGCGAAGTATGATGGAAAAGACCATTAAGGGCCCAACAACTCCAGGCGCATCGTATACACAAAAAAAAACTGCCCTTTGTGTTGCCAGGTGTCATATTTACATCCACTTGGCACAATTTCTGTTTTTGCCTCGTCTCTCAGCTCTCCCGAAGCTTCTTATCATTCCCGGGCCTCACGAACCCCATTCGGCGGAGCTCTGTTGAGGTAAGCAAAGCTTCGGACTTATTAATCAATCAATCAAGCAATCAATCGTATTTATTGAGCGCTGTGTGCAGAGCACTGTACTAAGCGCTTGGGAAGTACAAGCTGGCAACATATAGAGACGGTCCCTACCCAGCAGTGGGCTCACAGTCTAGAAGGGGGGGACAGAGAACAAAACCAAGCATACTAACAAAAGAAAATAAATAGAATAGATAGGTGCAAGTAAAATAGAGTAATAAATATGTACAAACAAAATAAAATAAATAGAATAGATAGGTACAAGTAAAATAAATAAATAGAGTAATAAATATGTACAAACATATATACATATATACAGGTGCTGCGGGGAAGGGAAGGAGGTAAGATGCGGGGGATATTATTATTATCATCATCATTACTATGATTATTACAAGGCTCTGTTCTTGGTGCCCCACTCTTCTCGTTGTACATTCATATTTATTACTCTATTTATTTATTTATTTTACTTGTACATTTCTATCCTATTTATTTTATTTTGTTGGTATGTTTGGTTCTGTTCTCTGTCTCCCCCTTTTAGACTGTGAGCCCACTGTTGGGTAGGGACTGTCTCTATGTGATGCCAATTTGTACTTCCCAAGCGCTTAGTACAGTGCTCTGCACATAGTAAGCGCTCAATAAATACGATTGATTGATTGATTGATCACAGCACAATCAATCAATCAATCGTATTTATTTTGGTAGTATGTTCGGTTTTGTTCTCTGCCTCCCCCTTCTAGACCGTGAGCCCGCTGTTGGGTAGGGACTGTCTCTATATGTTGCCAACTTGGACTTTCCAAGCGCTTAGTACAGTGCTCTGCACATAGTAAGCGCTCAATAAATACGATTGATTGATTGATCACAGCACAATCAATCAATCAATCGTATTTATTTTGGTAGTATGTTTGGTTTTGTTCTCTGCCTCCCCCTTCTAGACTGTGAGCCCACTGTTGGGTAGGGACTGTCTCTCTATGTTGCCAACTTGGACTTCCCAAGCGCTTAGTACAGTGCTCCGCACAGAGTAAGCGCTCAATAAATATGATTGATTGATTGCTATAGAGACCGACTTCGCTCCCGAACTTCATCGGTTGTGATCCTGATGCTGAGTATGACCGGAAAAATCACACTCGACAACTCCAGGGAGTTGCCGTGGAGTTTGGAACCAAGTTTCAGTTCTCGAGCGGGCGTGGGGAGGTTTTTTATCGGCGTCATCGACCTTTTTGGTTTGGGACCTGAGGTCCCGAGAGATAAAATTCCTTGCCCAAGGCCACAGAGCCCATTGCTAGCAGAGAAAGATTAGAACCCAGCTCTTTCCACTAGGTTTCACTTTTCTCCCCAACCATCCGGACTTCTCAAGAGCACACACAGATAAACTCCTGTCTTTTTCCTGTCCTTCCTTGCTGCAAGACTTCTCAAAGGCCGCTCTGAAATGGGTCAAGCTCTGCTAAAATATTCCCATTCTTCCTCCTCCAGCTTCCCTCGCTCCCAAGCTTCCTCAGACAACCGCGGCGTCAGAAGGGACACTTCCCCAACTACGGCTGGGGTCTTTCGGCTACTTTAGGAAATGTTTTTGGTTGTTCTACTGTCTAAAAAGCAGATGTTTAGTGAGCGCGATCAGTGGGAGCCTCGGCAGTAAGTTTTGTTACCTATGTGATGTTGGGAAAGTCGCTTAACTTTTCAATGCCGCGGTTACCACATCTGTAAAATGGGGATTAAGACTGTGAGCTTTATGTGGGACCGGGACTGCGTCCTCCACTGTGACTATATTACACTGCGATTATATATATGTTTGTACATATTTATTACTCTATTTATTTTACTTGCACATATCAATTCTATTTATTTTATTTTGTTAGTATGCTTGGTTTTGTTCTCTGTCTCCCCCTTTTAGACTGTGAGCCCACTGTTGGGTAGGGACTGTCTCTCTATGTTGCCAACTTGTACTTCCCAAGTGCTTAGTACAGTGCTCTGCACACAGTAAGCGCTCAATAAATACGATTGATTAGCTTGAATCTACCCCAGCGCTTAGTACAGTGCCTGGCACATAGTAAGCATTTAACCAATACCATTAAAACCCCCGTAAAACAAATATAAAAAAACCCAGAAAACACACAGAGCAAACATCCCAGTTCTGCTCTTTTTGCTTTGAGTTGTTTACATAACAACTGCTGTCTACAATTTGAATTTTAAGGTCAATCACCAGACAAGATCACATAGCAGAAGCACTGTATGAGGGTTTTAAGCAGTCCATAAGGAATTTCCACTTTGACATGTGAAGAGCAGGCCCAGGCTACTTCAACTCTCTGGGGAGTCCCGGTTGCAAGCAAGGTAATAAGGAACCGCAGTGCTAAATAAAGTCAAAATGACCGTAAATTCGTTTTCTTCGTGGAATAAGATTCAGATGGTGCCCAGCAAGAAGTTACTGAAGAAAGTTACTTAATCCCCCTCCTCTTCCCAGAAAAAAAAGATTCATTCTATATTATCTCTGTCTTTTCTAGAGGCCCAGTCAAATCTGCCCCGGACTGAGACAACTATTGACATTTTCTGATTACTCTGAGGCTGTCTACGATATTATCTACTAATTGAATCATCATCATCATCAATCGTATTTATTGAGCGCTTACTGTGTGCAGAGCACTGGACTAAGCGCTTGGGAAGTCCAAGTTGGCAACATCTAGAGACAGTCCCTACCCAACAGTGGACTCACAGTCTAAAAGGGGGAGACAGAGAACAAAACCAAACATACTAACAAAATAAAATAAATAGGATAGATATGGACAAGTAAAATAAATAAATAGAGTAATAAATATGTACAAACATATATACATATGTACAGGTGCAGTGGGGAAGGGAAGGAGGTAAGATGGGGTGATGGAGAGGGGGACGAGGGGGAGAGGAAGGAAGGGGCTCAGTCTGGGAAGGCCTCCTGGAGGAGGTGAGCTCTCAGTAGGGCCAATGTCAGTAGGAATGACATACCTATTCTTCTGTGCAGAAATTTCATCCTAAATTTACTCAGGAAGCCGTCAGATAACTTTTTCCCTGGAGCCGGTTAATGTTTGTGAGACCATTCGCCAAACACACGGAATTGTTGCTCAACCATTTAATTTACAAACGAACCTCACTGAAGTTTGATCGGCACAAATGAGCACTTGCCAAAAAGCCCAGGGAATGATCCCTGACTTCAATCGAGCCGAATTCACCGCCCGGGAGCCCATTTGGATAAATCCCAGTGGAAAGAGCACGGGCCTGGGGGACGGAGGACCTGGGTTCTAATCCCTGGTTTGTCACACATCTGCTAAGGGATCTTGGGCCAGACGCCGCCTCCGTTACCACATCTGTAAAATGGGAATTCAGACTGTGAGCCCCGCGTGGAACACGAACTGCGTCCAACCTGATTAGCCTACTTCTACCCCGGCACTAAGCACAGTTCCTGGCACATATAAAGCACACGTAGATATGTTTGTACATATTTATTACTCTATTTATTTATTTATTTTACTTGTACCTATCTATCCTATTTATTTTATTTTATTAGATCTCTCTGATCTCCCATCCTCGTGTCTCTCTCCACTTCAATCCATACTTCATGCTGCTGCCCGGATTATCTTTGTCCAGAAACGCTCTGGGCATATTACTCCCCTCCTCAAAAACCTCCAATGGCTACCGATCAATCTGCGCATCAGGCAGAAACTCCTCACTCTCGGCTTCAAGGCTGTCCATCCCCTCGCCCCCTCCTACCTCACCTCCCTTCTCTCCTTCTCCAGCCCAGCCCGCACCCTCCGCTCCTCTGCCGCTGATCTCCTCACTGTACCTCGCTCTCGCCTGTCCCGCCATCGACCCCTGGCCCACGTCATCCCCCGGGCCTGGAATGCCCTCCCTCTGCCCATCCGCCAAGCTAGCTCTCTTCCTCCCTTCAAGGCCCTGCTGAGAGCTCACCTCCTCCAGGAGGCCTTCCCAGACTGAGCCCCTTCTTTCCTCTCCCCCTCGTCCCCCTCTCCATCCCCCCGTCTTACCTCCTTCCCTTCCCCACAGCACCTGTATATATGTATATATGGTTGTACATATTTATTACTCTATTTATTTATTTACTTATTTATTTTACTTGTACATTTCTATCCTACTTATTTTATTTTGTTGGTATGTTTGGTTCTGTTCTCTGTCTCCCCCTTTTAGACTGTGAGCCCACTGTTGGGTAGGGACTGTCTCTATGTGATGCCAATTTGTACTTCCCAAGCGCTTAGTACAGTGCTCTGCACATAGTAAGCGCTCAATAAATACGATTGATTGATTGATTGATTGATTGAGCCACGCTAATACAGGGCCCTGCACACAGTACGCGCTCACTAAGCAGCGTGGCTCAGTGGAAAGAGCCCGGGCTTTGGAGTCGGAGGTCATGGGTTCAAATCCCAGCCCCGCCACTTATCAGCTGTGTGACTTTGGGCAAGTCACTTCACTGGGCCTCAGTTCCCTCATCTGTAAAATGGGGTTGAAGACGGTGAGCCCCCCGGGGGACAACCGGATCCCCTTGTAACCGCCCCCGCACCTAGAACAGCCCTTTGCACATAGTATGCGCTTAATCAATGCCATCATTATTATTATTATTAATAAGTATGATTGAATGAATGCCTGTTGGGTCGGGCCCGTCTCTATATGTTGCCGACTTGGACTTCCCAAGCGCTTAGTACAGTGCCCTGCATACAGTAAGCGCTCACTGAGCAGCGTGGCTCGGCGGAAAGAGCCCGGGCTTTGGAGTCAGAGGTCATGGGTTCAAATCCCGACCCTGCCACTTATCAGCTGTGTGACTTTGGGCAAGTCACTTCACTTCCGTGGGCCTCAGTGACCTCATCTGGAAAACGGGGGTGAAGATTGTGAGCCCCACGAGGGACAAGCTGATCCCCTTGTAACCGCCCCCGCGCATAGAACAGTGCTTTGCACATAGTAAGCGCTTAATCAATGTCATTATTATTATTATTAATAAATATGATTGAATGAATGCCTGTTGGATAGGGGCCATCTCTATATGTTGCCAGCTTGGACTTCCCAAGCGCTTAGTACAGTGCTCTGCACACGGTAAGCGCTCAATAAGTACGACTGATTGATTGAGCCCACTGCTGGGTAGGGACTGTCTCTATATGTTGCCAATTTGTACTTCCCAAGCGCTTAGTATATAGTAAGCGCTCAATAAATACGATTGATGATTGATTGACTGAGGGGGCGCGCGCGGCGCCCGCAGGCCGACGGGGGGCGCTCGAGGCCGGGGGCCGGCGGGCTCGGCGCGCGCTGTCGGGGAGCATGCGCGGTTTGCCCCTCTCGCGCGCGCGCGGCCCGCTCCGCTCGCGCTGCCAGGGCGCATGCGCGGGTCGCCCCCCCACCCCCTCCGCGCGCGCCCCCCAGTGGGCAGGCGGTGGGTTCGGCGCGCTCTGTCGGGGCGCATGCGCGGTTTGCCCCTCGCGCGCACGCGGCCCGGCCGGCTCGCGCTGTCAGGGCGCATGCGCGGGTCCCCCTCCGCGCGCGCGTCTCACAATTGGCCGACGGCGGGCTCGGCGCGCACCTGTGGGCGCATGCGCGGCTTGCCCCTCGCGCGCACGCGGCCCGCTCGGCGCGCGCTGTCAGGGCGCATGCGCGGGTCGCCCGTCCCCCTCCGCGCGCGCCTCACAGTCGGCAGGCGGCGGGCTCGGCGCGCGGTGTCAGGGCGCATGCGCGGTGCGCGCGCACCCTCTCCCCCGCCCCCCCCCCACCCGCTCCCTCCGGCCGTCCTTGGCCTCGGACCCCCACGCACCTGTGGGGGCGTCCGGCCTCCTCTGCCGGCGCTGGTCCGTCGGGCTGCCTCATCGGCCGGACCCAAGGCCGGCTGCAGCCCCGACCGCCCTCCGCCACCAGCTCCGCCCGCTGGCCGCGCCCACAGAAAGCGTGCCCGGCCGCCACTGCGCACGCTCCGCGCAAAGCCCGCCGGGACTCGTAGTTCGCTCCCGGAGTCCGCCCCCCCTTCGCGTCCGGCCCGACCGGAAGTCGCGCGCCCCGGCGCGCCTGCGCGCGAGGACGTCGCTTCCGCCGACAGCATGGCGGACCGCTGGGCCTGGTGAGTGCGGCCGCCGGAGCTCCCGCCCTTTGTGTCGGGCCTCGGGGGCCGGACGCCGCTGCCCGCCTCGCGGGAAGGGAGAGGGAGGGAGGGAGCGAGGGCTGCCGCCCGCGCCGTGGAAGTTGGTTGCTGGGGCCGCGGGAAGTGGGGGGGGGTGTGGTGGTAACGGGGGGGGGGGGGCGGACATTCGACGCGCGCGCCCGGGGGGTCACGGGGTCGGCGCTGGCGCGCGCGCGCGTGCGCGTGGGGCAGCCGTTGGTCGGCGGCGGGCGCGTGGTCACCGCGCGTGCGCCCGCGCATGCGCGCGCCCGCCGAGGATTTTCCCGCGCTGCGGAGCCCGCCGCGCGACGCCTCCCCTCACAGACCCCCACCGCCGGCCTTCCTCTTCAGTCAGTCAGTCCGTCAGTCAGGGAGCGCTTACTATGTGCGCAGCATTCATTCATTCAGTCGTATTTATTGAGCGCTTACCGTGTGCAGAGCATTCATTCATTCAGTCGTATTTATTGAGCGCTTACTATGTGCAGGGCATTCATTCATTCATTCAGTCGTATTTATTGAGCGCTTTCTATGTGCAGAGCGTTCATTCATTCAGCCGTATTGAGCGCTTACTATGCACAGAGCATTCATTCATTCAGTCGTGTTTATTGAGCGCTTTCTATGTGCAGAGCGTTCATTCATTCAGTCGTATTTATTGAGAGCCCTCTAGGCGCAGAGCATTCATTCATTCAGTCGTATTTATTGAGTGCTTAGTATGTGCGGAGCATTCATTCAGTCGTATTTAGCGCTTACTCTGTGCAGAGCATTCATTCATTCAGTCGTATTTATTGAGCGCTTTCTATGTGCAGAGCTTTCATTCATTCACTCAGTCGTTTTTATCGAGCGCTTACCATGTGCGGAGCATTCATTCATTCAGTCGTATTTATTGAGCGCTTTCTATGTGCAGAGCGTTCATTCATTCAGCCGTATTTATCGAGCGCTTACCCTGTGCAGAGCATTCATTCACTCAGTCGTATTTATTGAGAGCCTTCTAGGCGCAGAGCATTCATTCATTCAGTCGTATTTATTGAGTGCTTACTATGTGCGGAGCATTCATTCATTTTGTCGTATTGAGCGCTTACTATGTGCAGAGCATTCATTCATTCAGTCGTATTTATTGAGCGCTTTCTATGTGCAGAGCTTTCATTCATTCACTCAGTCGTTTTTATTGAGCGCTTACCATGTGCGGAGCATTCATTCATTCAGTCGTATTTATTGAGCGCTTTCTATGTGCAGAGCGTTCATTCATTCAGCCGTATTTATCGAGCGCTTACCCTGTGCAGAGCATTCATTCACTCAGTCGTATTTATTGAGAGCCTTCTAGGCGCAGAGCATTCATTCATTCATTCAGTCGTATTTATTGAGTGCTTACTATGTGCGGAGCATTCATTCATTTTGTCGTATTGAGCGCTTACTATGTGCAGAGCATTCATTCATTCATTCAGTCGTATTTATTGAGCGCTTTCTATGTGCAGAGCATTCATTCATTCATTCAGTCGTTTTTATTGAGCGCTTACTATGTGCGGAGCATTCATTCATTCAGTCGTATTTATTGAGAGCCTTCTAGGCGCAGAGCATTCATTCATTCAGTCGTATTTGTTGAGTGCTTACTATGTGCGGAGCATTCATTCATTCAGTCGTATTTAGCGCTTACTATGTGCGGAGCATTCATTCATTCAGTCGTATTTATTGAGAGCCTTCTAGGCGCAGAGCATTCATTCATTCAGTCGTATTGAGTGCTTACTATGTGCGGAGCATTCATTCATTTTGTCGTATTGAGCGCTTACTCTGTGCAGAGCATTCATTCATTCAGTCGTATTTATTGAGTGCTTACTATGTGCGGAGCATTCATTCATTTTGTCGTATTGAGCGCTTACTATGTGCAGAGCATTCATTCATTCAGTCGTATTTATTGAGCGCTTTCTATGTGCAGAGCTTTCATTCATTCATTCAGTCGTTTTTATTGAGCGCTTACTATGTGCGGAGCATTCATTCAGTCGTATTTATTGAGCGCTTACTATGCACAGAGCATTCGTTCATTCAGTCGTATTTATTGAGCGCTTTATGTGCAGAGCATTCATTCATTCAGTCGTATTTATTGAGAGCCTTCTAGGCGCAGAGCATTCATTCATTCACTCGTATTTATTGAGCGCTTACTATGTGCGGAGCGTTCATTCATTCAGTCGTATTGAGCGCTTACTATGTGCAGAGCATTCATTCATTCAGTCGTATTGAGCGCTTTCTATGTGCAGAGCATTCATTCAGTCAGTCGTATTTATTGAGCGCTTTCTATGCGCAGAGCGTTCATTCATTCAGTCGTATTGAGCGCTTACTATGTGCGGAGCATTAATTCATTTAGTTGTATTGAGCGCTTTCCATGTGCAGAGCGTTCATTCATTCAGTCGTATTGAGTGCTTACTCTGTGCAGAGCGTTCATTCATTCCGTTGTATTGAGCGCTTACTATGTGCAGAGCATTCATTCATTCAGTCGTATTTATTGAGCGCTTTCTATGCGCAGAGCGTTCATTCATTCAGTCGTATTTATTGAGCGCTTCCTATGTGCAGAGCGTTCATTCATTCAGTCGTATTTATTGAGCGCTTACTATTTGCAGAGCACTCATTCACTCAGTCGTATTTATTGAGCGCCTACTATGTGCGGAGCATTCATTCATTTAGTCGTATTTATTGAGCGCTTTCTGTGTGCAGAGCGTTCATTCAGTCGTATTTATTGAGCGCTTACTATGTGCAGAGCATTCCTTCATCCATTCAGTCGTATTGAGCACTTACTATGTGCAGAGCATTCATTCATTTAGTCGTATTTATTGAGCGCTTACTATGTGCAGAGCATTCATTTATTGTCGTATTTATTCAGCGCTTACTATGTGTAGAGCATTCATTCATTCCGTCGTATTGAGCGTTTACTATGTGCAGAGCATTCCTTCATTCATTCAGTCATATTGAGCGCTTTCTGTGTGCAGAGCATTCACTCATTCAGTCGTATTTATTGAGCGCTTAGTATGTGCAGAGTATTCATTCATTCAGTCATGTATTGAGTGCTTACTATGTGCAGAGCATTCATTCATTCTGTCGTATTGAGCGCTTACTATGTGCAGAGCATTCATTCATTCTATCGTATTGAGCGCTTACGATGTGCAGAGCATTCCTTCATTCACTCAGTCGTATTTATTGAGCGCTTTCCATGTGCAGAGCATTCATTCATTGTCGTATTTATTGAGTGCTTACTATGTGTAGTAGGCACTCAATAAATTCATTCCGTCGTATTGAGTGCTTACTATGAGCATTCATTCCGTTGTATTGAGCGCTTACTATGTGCAGAGCATTCATTCATTCGGTTGTGTTTATTGAGCGCTTAATATATGCAGAGCATTCATTCATTCCATCATATTGAGCGCTTACTATGTGCACAGCATTCATTCATTCGGTCGTATTTAGTGAGCGCTTTCTGTGGGCAGAGCATTCAGTCGTACTGAGCGCTAACTATGTGCAGAGCACTCATTAATTCTATTGAGCACTTACTATGTGTGGAGCATTCATTTATTCATTCAATCGTATTGAGCGCTTTCTATGTGCAGAGCATTCATTCATTCCATCGTATTGAGCACTTAGTATGTGCAGAGCATTCCTTCATTCAGTCGTATTGAGCGCTTTCTATGTGCAGAGCATTCATTCATTCAGTCGTATTTATTGAGTGCTTACTATGTGCAGAGCATTTATTCATTCAGTCGTATTTATTGAGCGCTTACTATGTGCGGAACATTAATTCACTTAGTCGTATTTATTGAGCGCTTTCCATGTGCAGAGCGTTCATTCATTCAGTCGTATTTATTGAGTGCTTACTATGTGCAGAGCGTTCATTCATTCCGTCGTATTGAGCGCTTACTATGTGCAGAGCATTCATTCATTTAGTCATATTTATTGAGCGCTTTCTATGTGCAGAGCATTCATTCATTCAGTCGTATTTATTGAGCGCTTACTATGTGCAGAGCATTCATTCATTCCGTCGTATTGAGCGCTTACTATGTGCAGAGCATTCATTCATTCAGTCGTATTTATTGAGCGCTTTCCATGTGCAGAGCGTTCATTCATTCAGTCGTATTTATGAGCGCTTACTATGTGCAGAGCGTTCATTCATTCCGTCGTATTGCGCGCTTACTATGTGCAGAGCATTCATTCATTTAGTCATATTTATTGAGCGCTTTCAATGTGCAGAGCATTCATTCATTCAGTCATATTTATTGAGCGCTTTCTATGTGCAGAGCATTCATTCATTCCGTCGTATTGAGCGCTTACTATGTGCAGAGCATTCATTCATTCAGTCGTATTTATTGATTGCTTACTATGTGCAGAGCATTCATTCATTGTCCGTCGTTTTTATTGAGCGCTTTCTATGTGCAGAGCGTTCATTCATTCAGCCGTATTTATTGAGCGCTTACCATGTGCGGAGCATTCATTCATTCAGTCGTATTTATTGAGCGCTTTCTATGTGCAGAGCATTCATTCATTCAGTCGTATTGAGCGCTTACTATGTGTAGAGCATTCTTTCATTCATTCATTGTCGTATTGAGCGCTTACTATGTGCAGAGCATTTATTCATTCAGTCGTATTTATTGAGCGGTTTCCATGTGCAGAGCATTCATTCATTGTCGTATTTATTGAGCGCTTACTATGTGTGGAACATTCATTCACTTAGTCGTATTTATTGAGAGCTTCCCATGTGCAGAGCATTCATTCATTCAGTCGTGTTTATTGACTGCTTACTATGCAGAGCATTCATTCATTCCATCGTATTGAGCGCTTACTATGTGCAGAGCATTCCTTCATTCATTCATTCAGTCATATTGAGCGCTTACTATGTGCAGAGCATTCATTCATTCAGTCATATTTATTGAGCGCTTACTATGTGCAGAGCATTCATTTATTCAGTCGTATTTATTGAGTGCTTACTATGTGTAGAGCATTCATTCATTCCGTCGTATTGAGCGCTTACTATGTGCAGAGCATTCCTTCATTCATTGTCATATTGAGCGCTTTCTATGTGCAGAGCATTCATTCACTCAGTCGTATTTAGCGCTTACTATGTGCAGAGCATTCATTCATTCCATCATATTGAGCGCTTACTATGTGCAGAGCATGCCTTCATTCAGTCGTATTTATTGAGCGCTTACTATGTGCAGAGCATTCATTCATTCCGTCGTATTGAGCGCTTACTATGTGCAGAGCATTCATTCATTCAGTCGTATTTATTGAGTGCTTACTATGTGTAGAGCATTCATTCATTCCGTCATATTGAGTGCTTACTATGTGCAGAGCATTCCTTCATTCATTCAGTCGTATTGAGCGCTTTCTATGTACAGAGCATTCCTTCATTCATTCAGTCGTATTTATTGAGCGCTTACTATGTGCAGAGCATTCATTCACTTAGTTGTGTTTATTGAGCGCTTACTATGTGCAGAGCATTCATTCATTTAGTCGTATTGAGCGCTTACTATGCGCAGAGCATTCATTCATTCAGTCGTATTTCTTGAGTGCTTACTATGTGCGGAGCGTTCATTCATTCCATCATATTGAGCAATTACTATGTGCAGAGCATTCCTTCATTCATTCATTCAGTCGTATTTATTGAGCGCTTACTATGTGCAGAACACTCATTCACTCAGTCGTATTTATTGAGCGCTTTCTATGTGCAGAGCATTCATTCATTCAGTCGTATGTATTGAGTGCTTACTATGTGCAGAGCATTCCTTCATTCATTCAGTCATATTTATTGAGCACTTACTATGTGCAGAGCATTCATTCACTGTCGTATTGAGCGCTTACTAGGTGCAGAGCATTCCTTCATTCATTCATTCAGTCGTACTTATTGAGCGCTTACTATGTGCACAGCATTCATTCATTCAGTCATATTTATTGAGCACTTTCCATGTGCAGAGGATTCATTCATTCAGTCAGTTGTATTGAGTGCTTTCTTTGTGCAGAGCATTCATTCATTCAGTTGTATTGAGCGCTTTCTATGTGCAGAGCGTTCATACGTTCATTCAGGCATATTGAGCGCTTACTGTGTGCAGAGCATTCATTCAGTCGTGTTTATTGAGCGCTTACTGTGTGCAGAGCATTCATTCATTCAGTCGTATTTATTGAGTGCTTACTATGTGCAGAGCTTTCCATTCATTCAGTCGTATTGAGCGCTCACTGTGTGCAGAGCACTGGGCTAAGCGCTTGGAAAGCACAATTTGGCAACACATAGAGACAACCTCTACCCAGCAATGGGCTCGCAGTCTAGAAGGGGGGGAGACAGAAAGCAAAACAAATAGGCATCGGTAGCATCAATAATAATAATAATAACGATGGTATTTGTTAAGCGCTTACTGATGATGATGATGGCATTTATTAAGCGCTTACTATGTGCAAAGCACTGTTCTAAGCCCTGGGGAGGTTACAAGAGAAGCAGCGTGGCTCAGTGGAAAGAGCCCAGGCTTTGGAGGCAGAGGTCCTGGGTTCGAATCCCAGCTCCGCCAATTGTCAGCTGTGTGACTTTGGGCAAGTCACTTCACTGGGCCTCAGTTACCTCATCTGTAAAATGGGGACGGAGACTGTGAGCCCCCCATGGGACAACCTCATCACTTTGTAACCTCCCCAGCACTTAGAACGGTGCTTTGCACCTAGTAAGCACTTAATAAATGCCATTATTATTATATTATTATTACAAGGTGATCAGGTTGTCCCACGGGGGGGCTCACAGTCTTAATTCCCATTTTACAGATGAGGTAACTGAGGCCCAGAGAAGTGAAGTGACTTGCCCAAAGTCACAGAGCTGACAATTGGCGGAGCCGGGATTTGAACCCGTGACCTCTGACTCCAAAGCCCGGGCCCGTTCCACTGAGCCACGCTGCTTCCCCCATGGGTCAAGCACTGTTCTAAGCGCTGAGGTAAATGCAAATACTTTTGCATTTTGCACTTTTGCACGAGAAGCAGCATGGCTCAGTGGAAAGAGCACGGGCTCTGGAGTCAGAGGTCTTGGGTTCGAATTCTGGCTCCACCACATGTCTGCTGTGTGACCTTGGGCAAGTCACTTAACTTCTCTGAGCCTCATTTATCTCTTCTGTAAAATGGGGATTAAGACTGTGAGCCCCCCGTGGGACAACCTGATCACCCTGTATCCCCCCAGCGCTTAGAACAGTGCTTTGCACATAGTAAGTGTTTAACAAATGCCATCATTATTATCATTATTACTTCCCCAGTGCTTAGAACAGTGCTTTGCATGTAGTAAGCACTTAATAAATGCCGTGATTATTGTTATTATTCATTCCCATTTTACGGATGTTTTGTTTTGTTGTCAGTCTCCCCCTTCCAGACTGTGAGCCCGTTGTTGGGTAGGGACCGTCTCTGGATGTTGCTGCCTTGTACTTTTCAGGCGCTTAGTACAGTGCTCTGCACACAGTAAGCGCTCAATAAATACGATTGAATGAATGAATGCAAGGTAGTCAGGTTGTCCCACGGGGTCTCACAGTCTTCATCTTCAGAGAAGCAGTTTGGCTCAGTGGAAAGAGCCCGGGCTTTGGAGTCAGAGGTCATGGGTTCAAATCCCGGCTCCGCCACCTGTCAGCTGGGTGACTTTGGGCAAGTCACTACACTTCTCTGGGCCTCAGTTCCCTCATCTGTAAAATGGGGATGAAGACTGTGAGCCCCCCCCCCGTGGGACAACCTGATCACCTTGTAACCCCCCCAGCACTTAGAACAGTGCTTTGCACGTAGTAAGCACTTAATAAATGCCGTCATTATTATTATTCATCCCCATTTTACAGGTGTTTTGTTGTCTGTCTCGCCGTTCCAGGCTGTGAGCCCGTTGTTGGGTAGGGACCCTCTCTAGATATTGCTGACTTGTACTTCTCAAGCGCTCAGTACAGTGCTGTGCGCACAGTAAGTGCTCAATAAATGCAATTGAATACATGAATGAAGTAAGGGAGGTGCAGAGAAGTGACTTGCCCAAAGCTGGCAAGCGGCGGAGGTGGGATTAGAACCCATGACCTCTGACTGCTAAGCCCAGGCTCTTTCCACTAAGCCACGTGCTTACTGTGTGCAGAGCACTGTACTAAGCACCAGGGATGTACAATTCGGCCACAAAGAGAGACAGTGAGCGCACAGTCTAGAAGGGGGAGACAGACAGCAAAACAAAGCAAGTAGACAGGAGTCAATACCACCAGTAATAATAATAATAATAATGGTATTTTTTAAGTGTTTGCTATGTGCAAAGCACTGATCTAAGCGCTGGGGGGATACAAGGTGATCATCATGTTGTCCCACGTGGGGCTCACGGTCTCAATCCCCATTTTACAGATGAGGTAACTGAGGCACAGTGAAGTGGCTTGCCCAGAGTCACACAGCTGATTTTATTCTGTTAATATGTTTTGTTTTGTTGTCTGTCTCCCCCTTCTCGACTGTGAGCCCGCTGTTGGGTAGGGACCGTCTCTATACGTTGCCAACTTGTACTTCCCAAGCGCTTAGTACAGTGCTTTGCCCACAGTAAGCACTCAATAAATATGGTTAAATGAATGAATGAATGGCAGAGATGGGATTAGAACCCACAACCTCCGACTCTCAAGCCCGTGCTCTTTCCACTAAGCCACGCTGCTTCTCAGGCGCTTACTGTGTGCAGAACACTGTACTAAGCGCTTAGCTATTTATTGGTAGGTACTTGCCACCTCTTGAAGGGGAAGCGATCGGTGTGTTCCCTCTAGATTTTGGACAAGCATTTAGTTACATAACAAATCGGGAAAGTAAGGGCACGACCGCACTTTTTACTATTACTGGATTTAAGTGCTTTCTATATGTCAAGCCCTGTTCTCACCGTTGTGGTAGATTTAGATTAATCAGGTTGAACATTCATTCGTTCAGTCGTATTTATTGAGCACTTGCTGTGTGCAGAGCACTGTACCAAGCACTCGGGAAAGTACAATTCGGCAACAAAAAGAGACAATACCCAACAACGGGCTCACAGTCTACACCGGGAATAACGACAGTGCTTGTTAAGCACTCACTATGTGCCAAGCACTGTTCTATCGAAGCCGCTGGAGTTGGATACAAGCTAATCAGGTTGTCCCAAGTGGGGCTCACAGTCTTCGTCCCCATTTTATTTATTATTAAGCGCCATCGAGTCATTTCCCATTCATCGCGACTATCTATTCCGTCTAAGCCGCTGGAGTTCATTACAAGCTAATCAGGTTGTCCCAAGTGGGGCTCACAGTCTTCGTCCCCATTTTATTTATTATTAAGCGCCATCGAGTTGTTTCCCATTCATCGCGACTATCTATTCCGTCTAAGCCGCTGGAGTTGGATACAAGCTAATCAGGTTGTCCCAAGTGGGGCTCACAGTCCTCGTCCCCATTTTATTTATTATTAAGCGCCATCGAGTCATTTCCCATTCATCGCGACTATCTATTCCTTCTAAGCCGCTGGAGTTCGTTACAAGCTAATCAGGTTGTCCCAAGTGGGGCTCACAGTCTTCGTCCCCATTTTATTTATTATTAAGCGCCATCGAGTCGCTTCCCATTCATCCCGACTCCATGGATGTATTTTCTCCAGAACATCCTGTCTCCTGCCTTAATCCGCAACTTTTCTAAAGATTCTCCTGTCGTCGTTGTCACGGTCTCTATCCATGTAGCCGCTGGGCTGCCTCTTCCATGTTTTCCCGGGGCTTTTCCCAGCATTCGTGTCTTCTCCAGAGAATTAGTCCTCCTGATTGTGTGTCCAAACTATGCCAATCGAAGTCATTTGGCCTTCCAGAGACCACTTTGGTTTAATTTGCTCCAAAATCCATTTGTTTATTTTTTCAGGCCGGCCCTGGTATTCGCAAAAGCCTTCTCCAACACCACATTTCAAAAGAGTCGATGCTCTTTCCGTCCTGTTTTTTCACCGTCCCGCTTTCGGATCCATACATTGTCACCGAAAGCGCCATAGAGTTGACGACTTGTATTTTTATGGCAATCGTTACATCAGCACATTTCATAATCTTTTTTCCAGGCATAGCAAGACATTTTACCGATGAGGTAATCGAGGCCCAGAAAAGCGAATGATAATAATAGTCATGGTATTTGTTAAGCGCTTATCATGTGCTAAGCACTGTTCTAAACTGCTGGGGTGGATTCAGGCTAATCAGGTTGTCCCAAGTGGGGCTTCCAGTCTTCATACCCGTTTTACTGATGAAGTAATTGAGGCCCAGAGAAGCAAATAATAATAATAATAATGATGGCATTAATTAAGCGCTTACTATGTGCAGAGCACTGTTCTAAGTGCTGGATAATAATAATCATGGTATTTAAGTGCTTACTATGACCCAAGCCCTGTACCACATGGGGCTCACAATCTTAATCCCCATTTTACAGATGCGGTAACTGAGGCCCAGAGAAGCGAATAATAATAATAATCATGGTATTAAGTGCTTACTATGTGCTAAGCATCGTTCTAAACTGCTGGGGTGGATTCAGGCTAATCAGGTTGTCCCAAGTGGGGCTTCCAGTCTTCATACCCATTTTACTGATGAGGTAATTGAGGCCCAGAGAAGCAAATAATAATAATAATGATGGCATTAATTAAGTGCTTATTATGTGCAGAGCACTGTTCTAAGTGCCGGATAATAATAATCATGGTATTTAAGTGCTTACTATGACCCAAGCCCTGTACCACATGGGGCTCACAGTCTTAATCCCCATTTTACAGATGCGGTAACTGAGGCCCAGAGAAGTGAAGTGGCTTGCCCAAGGTCACACAGCAGGCAAGCGGCGGAGCCGGGATTAGAACCTACATCCTTCTGACTTGCCAAGCCCGCGCTCCTTCCACTAAGCCACGCTGCTTCTATCGTACTTTCCCAAGCGCTTAGTACAGTGTTTTGTGCACTGTAAACACTCTGTAAAGAGGATTGAATTGAATGAGGCCGGGCCAGGGCAGGAGCTGCCCACTGAGTGGGTGACCAAAAACTCGTCCAACTCGGGGCATCCAGTGCACCGTTACGAATTGTTGAGCTAGTCGGAGAAAGTACGATAAAAGGGTGGGACGAAGCCCCGCACCCTTTTGAACGGGAGCGTTAAATGTATAAAAACGAGCGAGGACGAGTCTCACCCAGTGGTGTTTCGAGCTGGCCCGTTTGAAGGGACTTTCTGAACACAACAAGGCCGTTCAATTTAAACTGGACAGGTTTCTGAAGTTAAACCGTTAATCAGCAGCTTCGAGCACTCATTCATTGTGATCTGATTTGAATTAACAAAGATTAACAATAGTTGTTTTTTTTCCCCCAAAGCTTTTGAAATAGATCTTAAGTTATCATGGAAATGCAGACGGAACCAAGCCTCATAATCTAGGCATTCATCATCAATCGTATTTATTGAGCGCTTACTATGTGCAGAGCACTGTACTATGTGCTTGGGAAGTACAATCAATCAATCAATCAATCAATCGTATTTATTGAGCGCTTACTATGTGCAGAGCACTGTACTAAGCGCTTGGGAAGTACAAATTGGCATCACATAGAGACAGTCCCTACCCAACAGTGGGCTCACAGTCTAAAAGGGGGAGACAGAGAACAGAACCAAACATACCAACAAAATAAAATAAGTAGGATAGAAATGTACAAGTAAAATAAATAAATAAATAAATAAATAGAGTAATAAATATGTACAACCATATATACATATATACAGGTGCTGTGGGGAAGGGAAGGAGGTAAGACGGGGGGATGGAGAGGGGGAGAGGAAAGAAGGGGCTCAGTCTGGGAAGGCCTCCTGGAGGAGGTGAGCTCTCAGCAGGGCCTTGAAGGGAGGAAGAGAGCTAGCTTGGCGGATGGGCAGAGGGAGGGCATTCCAGGCCCGGGGGATGACGTGGGCCGGGGGTCGATGGCGGGACAGGCGAGAGCGAGGTACAGTGAGGAGATTAGTGGTGGAGGAGCGGAGGGTGCGGGCTGGGCTGGAGAAGGAGAGAAGGGAGGTGAGGTAGGAGGGGGCGAGGGGATGGATGGACAGCCTTGAAGCCCAGGGTGAGGAGTTTCTGCCTGATGCGCAGATTGATCGGTAGCCATTGGAGGTTTTTGAGGAGGGGAGTAACATGCCCAGAGCGTTTCTGGACAAAGATAATCCGGGCAGCAGCATGAAGTATGGATTGAAGTGGAGAGAGACACGAGGATGGGAGATCAGAGAGAAGGCTGGTGCAGTAGTCCAGACGGGATAGGATGAGAGCTTGAATGAGCAGGGTAGCGGTTGGGATGGAGAGGAAAGGGCGGATCTTGGCAATGTTGCGGAGCTGAGACCGGCAGGTTTTGGTGACGGCTTGGGTGTGAGGGGTGAATGAGAGAGCGGAGTCGAGGATGACACCAAGGTTGCGGGCTTGTGAGACGGGAAGGATGGTAGTGCCGTCAACAGAGATGGGAAAGTCAGGGAGAGGACAAGGTTTGGGAGGGAAGACAAGGAGCTCAGTCTTCGACATGTTGAGCTTTAGGTGGCGGGCGGACATCCAGATGGAGATGTCCTGAAGGCAGGAGGAGATGCGAGCCCGGAGGGAGGGGGAGAGAGCAGGGGCAGAGATGGAGATCTGGGTGTCATCAGCGTAGAGATGATAGTTGAAGCCGTGGGAGCGAATGAGGTCACCAAGGGAGTGAGTGTATATTGAGAACAGAAGGGGACCAAGCACTGAACCTTGGGGAACCCCCACCGTAAGAGGATGGGAGGGGGAGGAGGAGCCTGCAAAAGAGACTGAGAAAGAACGACCGGAGAGATAAGAGGAGAACCAGGAGAGGACGGAGTCTGTGAAGCCAAGGTCAGATAACGTGTGGAGGAGAAGGGGGTGGTCCACAGTGTCAAAGGCAGCTGAGAGGTCGAGGAGGATTAGGACAGAGTATGAGCCGTTGGATTTGGCAAGCAGGAGGTCATTGGTGACCTTTGAGAGCGCAGTTTCCGTGGAATGAAGGGGACGGAAGCCAGACTGGAGGGGGTCGAGGAGAGAGTTGTTGTTGAGGAATTCTAGGCAGCGCGTGTAGACAACTCGTTCAAGGAGTTTGGAAAGGAATGGTAGGAGGGATATGGGACGATAACTAGAAGGTGAGGTGGGGTCAAGAGATTGGCAGCATATAGAGACAGTCCCTACCCAACAGTGGGCTCACAGTCTGCGTTATTCATAACGCAGCCCCATTTTTAACCCTTCTTTGTGTGTGCCTGCTGATGGTTTCCGAGAAAGGCAGCATTGGGGTCCCTTGTTAGGTATCCAATCAACAGTACTTACTGAGGGTCTACTTTGTACGGGGCGTTTAGCATTTGGGTGTGTTCAATAAAATCATTGGCTTTTATTGAGCGCTTCCTGTGTGCAGAGTAATAATAATAATAATGGCATTTGTTAAGCGCTTACTGTGTGCAGAGCACTGGTCTAAGCGCTGAGGGGGAATACAAGGTGATCAAGTTGTCCCACGGGGGGCTCACAGTCTTAATCCCCATTTTACTGATGAGGTAACTGAGGCTCAGAGAAGTTAAGTGACTTGCCCAAGGTCACACAGCAGACGTGGCAGAGTCGGGATTCGAACCCATGACCTCTGACTCCAAAGCCCGTGCCCTTTCCACTGAGCCTCGCTGCTTCTCTGTTGTACTGTGTTGTAAGTGCTTGGGAGAGTGCAGCACAAGTGGGTGGACACATTCCCTTCCACCAGGAGCTCACAGTCTAGAAGGGGAGACGGACATTAAAGTACATTACGGATATCAATCGATCGATGGTGTTTTTTTGAGCACTTACTATATGAAGAGCACTGTATTAAGCGCCTGGGAGAGTATATTACAACAGAATTAGACATGTTCCCTGCCCCTAATGACCTTACAGTCTAGAGGGGAAGACAGACATTAAATAAGTAATCTCTAATATATAATTTAAAGGTACGTGTAAGTGCCGTGGGGTTGGGGTGGGGTGAATTGTATCAGATACCCAAAGGTCACAGATCCAAGCGTGTAGATGACACAGAAGGGAGAGTAGGGGAAATGAGGGTTTAACTAGGGAATGGAAGGAAAGATGATTTTAATGAGCCCTAAAGGTAGAGAGAGTGGTGATCCATCATATAGGAAGGGGGAGGGAGATCGAGACCAGAGGCAGGACGGGGAGAAGGGGTCAGCAGTCATCATCATCAATCGTATTTATTGAGCGCTTACTATGTGGAGAGCACTGTACTGAGCGCTTGGGAAGTACAAATTGGCAACATATAGAGACAGTCCCTCCCCAACAGTGGGCTCACAGCAGTGAGATTGAAGTCCAGTGGAGAAGGGAAGCCTGCGGGCTGGACTGTAGCAGGAAATAGGGGAAAAAGAGTTGACAGTCTAGCACGTGTAAATTATAGGTGCCTAAGTGCTGGGGGTGGAGGAGAGGCTGCCCAAGTGCTCAGGTGATGCAGAAGTGCTGAAGAATTGCTCTCCTGGGGACAGTTTGGCCGAAGAGATGAGATTAATCGAGACAGTGTGATTTCAGAAGTGTTTCGAAGATGGGAAGAGGTTTGCTGGGTGCGAAGAGGGAGGGGTTCCCAGACAGAAGGGGTGGAATTATTGGGAGACCAGCTAGGGAGATGAAGCATGTGGGCTGGGGTGTAATGGGAGAGGAGGGGGGATAAGTAGGGGAGAGAGAGCCGATTGCTTTAAAACCACCGAGCAGGAGCTTTTGTTTGACTTGGGGAGGGCCCGGCAGCCGTTGAGGAGTTTGAGATGTGCACAGGGGAAAAATGATCCCCGATCCTGGCAGTAGAGTGAAGTGTGGGCTGGGGAGGGGAGAGAGTTGGTGATTTGTATATTTGTTTATACGTATTTATTACTCTATTTATTTTACGTGTACATATTTATTCTATTTATTTTATTCCGTTAATATGTTTGGTTTTGTTCTCTGTCTCCCCCTTCTAGACTGTGAGCCCACTGTTGGGTAGGGACCGTCTCTATATGTTGCCAACTTGGACTTCCCAAGCGCTTAGTCCAGTGCTCTGCACACAGTAAGCGCTCAATAAATACGATTGAATGAATGAATATGTTTGTACGTATTACTCTATTTTACTTGTACATATTTATTCTATTTATTTTATTCTGTTAATATGTTTTGTTTTGTTCTCTCTCTCCCCGTTCTAGACTGTGAGCCCACTGTTGGGTAGGGACCGTCTCTATATGTGCCAACTTGGACTTCCCAAGCGCTTAGTCCAGTGCTCCGCACACAGTAAGCGCTCAATAAATACGATTGAATGAATGAATGATTTGTTTTTGAGAGAGAACTTGATTACCTTGGGGGAAAAGATGCCTCTCTGTAGGGGAAGGCTTCCAGGGAAACATCCAGAATTTTAAGTTCTCACCACTCAGAAGACTTAAATCTTGTCAGAGCCATTGAGCCAACAACGGGCTCACAGTCTGGAAGGGGGAGACAACAAAACCTGTAGACAGGTGTCAAAATTGCCAGAACAAATAGAATTAAAGCTCCATGCACATGATTAACAAATAGAATAGTAAATATGTGCACGTAAAATAGAGTAATAAATCATCATCATCAATCGTATTTATTGAGCGCTTACTATGTGCAGAGCACTGTACTAAGCGCTTGGGAAGTACAAATTGGCAACATATAGAGACAGTCCCTACCCACTAGTGGGCTCACAGTCTAAATAAATCTGTACAAAGAGAAGCAGCGTGGCGCAGTGGAAAGAGCTCGGGCTTTGGAGTCAGAGGTCATGGGTTCAAATCCCGGCTCCACCAATTGTCAGCTGTGTGACTTCGGGCAAGTCACTTCACTGGGCATCAGTTACCGCATCTGTAAAATGGAGATTGACTGTGAGCCCCCCCATGGGACAACCTGATCACCTTGTAACTTCCCCAGCGCTTAGTAATAATAATAATAATCATGGCATTTATTAAGCGCTTACTATGTGCAAAGCACTGTTCTAAGCGCTGGGGAGGTTACAAGGTAATCAGGCTCACAGTCTTAATTCCCATGTTCCAGATGAGGTACCTGAGGCACAGAGAAGTTAAGTGACTTGCCCAGTCACCCAGCTGACAATTGGCGGAGCCGGGATTTGAACCCATGACCTCTGACTCCAAAGCCAGGGCTCTTTCCACTGAGCCACGCTGCTTAGTACAGTGCTTTGCACATAGTAAGTGCTTAATAAATGCCATTATTATTATATATACAAGTGCTGTGGGGAGGGGAAGGAGATAGGGTGGGGGGATGGGGAGGAGGAGAGGAAAAGGGGCTCAGTCTGGGAAGGCCTCCTGGAGGAGGTGAGCGCTCAGTAGGGCTTTGAAGGGAGGAAGAGAGCCAGTTTGGCAGATGGGCAGAGGGAGGGCATTCCGGGCCAGGGGGAGGACGTGGGCCGGGGGTCGATGGTGGGACAGGGGAGAGCGAGGCACGGTGAGGAGATTAGCGGCAGAGGAGCAGAGGGTGTGGGCTGGGCTGGAGAAGGAGAGAAGGGAGGTGAGGTAGGAGGGGGCGAGGGGATGGACAGCCTTGAAGCCCAGGGTGAGGAGAAAATATCAAGTTCACAGACAGAATGAATGAATTCATGGGCAACATCAATCAATCAGTGGCAGTTATTGCTCGCTTACTATGTGCATAGCACTGTACTAAATGCTTGGGCGAGCACAATACAACAGAATTAGCAGGCACATACCCTGCCCCTAACGAGCTTAGTCTGGATGACGAGCTGATAATAATTGTGTTAAGCTCTTACTACCTGCCAAGCATGATCTAAAATGCTAGGGTAGGTACAAGATCATAGTAATCATCATGATGGTATTTGTTAAGCCCTTACTATGTGCCAAGCACTGTTCTAAGCGCTGGGGTAGATACAAGGTAATCAAGGTTGTCCCACTTGGGGCTCACAGTCTTCACCCCCATTTTACAGATGAGGTAACCGAGGTACAGGGAAGGTAAGCGACTTGCCCAGAGTCGTACAACTGACGAGTGGTGGAGCCAGGAATAAAACCCACGACCTCTGACTCCCAAGCCCGTGCTCTTTCCACTAAGCCACACTGCTGTTTCCATGGACCCTCATTGAATCCCCGCCAGGTAGTTGACAATTACCCTGTAGCAATGACAGCAAAGCCCCGAAATGCAATTTAACACGTTCCATCCATCCCTCTCAGTAGTGTTCAGAGCTAGCACTATAGACAGACATTTAAAATAATAATAATAATAATCATAATGTTGGCATTTGTTAAGCGCTTACTATGTGCAAAGCACTGTTCTAAGCGCTTGGGGGGATACAAAGTGATCAGGTTGTCCCACCTGGGGCTCACAGTCTTAATCCCCATTTTACAGATGAGGTAACTGAGGCTCAGAGAAGTTAAGTGACTTGCCCAAGGTCACACAGCAGACATGTGGCGGAGCCGGGATTTGAACCCATAACCTCTGACTCCAAAGCCCGTGCTCTTTCCACTGAGCCACGCTGCTTCTCCGCTGCTTAAAGCCTGCATTCCTCTCTGTGCTCTCGCCTCCCTGACAGTACTAGGGTTCATTCATTCATTCAGTTGTATTGAGCGCTCACCGTGTGCAGAGCACTGTATTGAGTGCTTGGGAAGTACAAGTCGGCAACATATAGAGACGGTCCCTACCCAGCAATGGGATCACAATCTAGAAGGGGGAGACAGACAACAAAACAAGTAGACAGGTGTCCAAACCGTCAGAATAAATAGAATTATAGCTGCATGCGCACCATTAATAAAATGAATAGAATAGTAAATATGTACAAGTAAACTAGAGTAATAAATACGTACGTATGTACAAGTGCTGTGGGGAGGGGAAGGAGGTAGGGACCGTCTCTATATGTTGCCAACTTGTACTTCCCAAGCACTTAGTACAGTGCTCTGCACACAGTAAGCGCTCACCTGTATATATGTATATATGCTTGGACATATTTTTTTCACTCTATTTATTTTATTTGTACATATCTATTCTATTTATTTTATTTTGTTAGTATGTTTGGTTTTGTTCTCTGTCTCCCCGTTTTAGACTGTGAGCCCACTGTTGGGTAGGGACTGTCTCTATATGTTGCCAATTTGTACTTCCCAAGCGCTTAGTACAGTGCTCTGCACACAGTAAGCGCTCAATAAATACGATTGATGATGATGATGATGATGATGAATAAATACGATTGATGATGATGATGATGAATAAATACGATTGATGATGATGATGAGGTAGGGCAGAGGGAGGAGGGGGCGATGGGGAGGGGAAGAGGAGAGGGAAAAGGGGGCTCAATCTGGGAAGGCCTCCTGGAGGAGGTGGGTTCTCAGTAGGGCTTTTATGAGGGGTGCTGCCTCCTATGTGGCAGAAGGGCATCCATTCATTCATTCAATCGTATTCATTGAGCGCTCACTGTGTGCAGAGCACTGTACTGAGCGCTTGGGAAGTACAAGTTGGCAACGTATAGAGGCGGTCCCTACCCAGCAGCGGGCTCACAGTCTAGAAGGAGCCCCCTGTGCAGCCCCTAAACACACAGCTGCTGGGTTTGGTTTTGAAGTTGGGTACCACTCAAGTAGATACTGCGAGACCTCAAGCAAATCGCAAATAATGGAACAGAGCAAAATAACGGGGCATGTTGCTGGGAAGCAACAGGGATGAATAGCCTGGTCTGCAGCAGTCAGGTGCTGGCAGCAGCATGCCTAGTGTGAGCTTAATTGTGGCTATTTACAAATTAGATGGGCGGAAGTGTCTGGATTCACGTGAGCAGCAAATCAATGTTTGCACAGCTGTTGGGTAGACCATTTTTTTAAAGTATATTTTAACATTTAATTGCTTAAATTCTCAATCTTGGTACATAGTTACATTGCACCTGTATATATGTATATATGGTTCTACATATTTATTGCTCTATTTATTTATTTATTTATTTATTTTACTTGTACATATCTATCCTATTTATTTTATTTTGTTAGTATGTTTGGTTTTGTCCTCTGTCTCCCCCTTTTAGACTGTGAGCCCACTGTTGGGTAGGGACTGTCTGTGTATGTTGCCAATTTGTACTTCCCAAGCACTTAGTACAGTGCTCTGCACATAGTAAGCGCTCAATAAATGCGATTGATGATGTTGATGATTGCACTTGGATGAGCCCACTGTTGGGTAGGGACTGTCTCTATATGTTGCCAACTTGTACTTCCCTAGCGCTTAGTACAGTGCTGTGCACACAGTAAGCGCTCAATAAATACGATTGAATGACTAATAATAATAATGATGATGGTATTTAACAGCTTGCTATGTGCCAAGCACTGTTCTAAGCGTTGGGGGAGATACAAGGTGATCAGGTTGTCCCACATGGGGCTCACAGTCCTAATCCCCATTTTCCAGATGAGGGGACTGAGGCACAGAGAAGTGAAGTGACTTGCCCAAAGTCACACAGCTGACAAGCGGCAAAGCTGGGATTAGAACCCGTGACCTCTGACTCTCAAGCCCAGACTCTTTCCACTAAGCTGCGCTGCGTGGATCATGTAGTGTGACATTAATATTTTTATTTTGGATTTTTGGAGCAACCTAAACCATTACATTATTTCCCATAGGAAGCTACACTTTAACAGTTTTTTATTTCACACTCTAATTTCACTCAACTAAGAGGGTTAATTGTATTTTTTTTATTCCTTTGATTTCTTGTATCAGACCCTCTCACTGTAGGACTGATGGACTTTTTTTTTTTCCACGTACCAATGCTTAATTCCATCAATTGCACCATCAGTGGTGTGACTAGGACTGTAAATTTGGGGGCATAAAGATTTTCAAAGCTGCCTTGAAATCTGTCCACAGCTTCGTCCTGCCCTTAGTTCAGTGCATGGCACGTAGTAAGCGCAAAACAAATGACATTAAAAAAGCGAGCACAGCCATAGTTAACTTCTTAACCTCTGTTTTACCCTAGTATCTCCACTTCACAGGTAAAGGTTAAAAGCAGAAATTTTGTGGGTGTCAAAGTCGTTTCGGATCTCACAAAAGCACTGACGTTTAACCCTCCATATGTTGTTTATTCTTCGCAGCTCTCATTTGTGAAAGGAGCCTTGACTCGTTTTCCCCGAAGCATAGCAGTCTGAAAAAAAATGGAAACCCCCGCCAAAGCCGAAGAACGGGAAGCAGAGAAGAGCTGCCTGGAAGAGGCGGAGCGTCCTGCAGCGGCGCTCCCCGATGTCCCCGCGGAAAATACGACTCCGTCGGGCGGCGAGCCCCCGGCCGAGCCCGAGAAGGAGCCAGCCAGCGACCAGGGAGACTCGCCAAACAAGGGAAAATCGGAGTCTGAAGAGGTCCCCGAAAAGGAAGCGGGGGAGGAGGCTGCTTCGGCAAAGAGGAAGTTGGACGCCGAAGGTGAGCCCCAAGAAGGAGCCGCGGGGGCCGAAGAGGAGGTCCCTCCGCAGAAGAGGAAATTGGAAGGTGACGAGGTTCAGGAAGAAGCCGCCGCTGGGGATGGGGATGGAGATGGCGCACCGTCGAAGAAGCCAAAAACTGAAACCGAGGAGGGTTCTGAAAAGGAAAAAGTGAGTCTTTACGTAACAGTAATAATGGCGTTTATTAGGCGTTTAATATGTTGCCAACTGGTACTTCCCAAGCGCTTAGTACAGTGCTCTGTACGCAGTAAGCGCTCAATAAATACGATTGAGTGAATGAATGTTTACTATGTGCAAAGCACTGTTCTAAGCGCTGGGGAGGTTGCAAGGTGACCAGGTTGTCCCACGGGGTGGGGGGGTTCACAGTCTTAATCCCCATCTTCCAGATGAGGGAACTGAGGCCCAGAGAAGTGAAGTGACTTGCCCAAAGTCACACAGCTGACAAGTGCCGGAGCTGGGATTTGAACCCATGACCTCTGACTCCAAAGCCCGGGCTCTTTTCCACTGAGCCACGCTGCTTATTAAGCCCTTACTAGATGTAAAGCGCTGTTCTAAGCGCTGGGGAGGTTACAAGGTGATCAGGTTGTCCCATGGGGGGGGCTCACAGTCTTAATCCCCATCTTCCAGATGAGGGAACTGAGGCACAGAGAAGTTAACTGACTTGCCCAAAGTCACACAGCTGACAAGTGGCGGAGTGGGATTTGAACTCATGACCTCTGACTCCAAAGCCCGGGCTTTTTCCACTGAGCCACGCGTTGGGCTTCTGTCTGAAACGTGCAGAAGTTGCTTGGCATTGGTCAGTGGATGGTATTTATTGAATGCTTATTGCGTGCAGAACACTGCGCTAAGCGCTTGGGAGAGTACAAGTAATAGAGTTGGTTGACACGTTCCCTGCCCACAAGAAGCATAGGTTTATGGGACTTTTAGGTATTCGAGTAAACATTTTAAGCATAGGAACAAATACGTAGCTTTTGCAAACGTATTTCCTGTAGTTGAAATATGGGTCAAGGAAGGGAAACCCCTTTTTCCTGATGAATTAGTCGTATCTCCCAGCGTTTAGAACAGTGCTTAGTAACAGCGCTTCCCAAGCGCTTAGTACAGTGCTCTGCACATAGTAAGCGCTCCATAAATATGATTGATGATGATGATGCTTGGCACATAGTAAGCACTTAATAAATGCCATCATCATCATCTCCCCCTGTAGACTGAGCTTGTTGTGGATTGTTAGGATTGTGTTTGTTGTTACATTGTACTCTCCCAAGCACTTAGTACACAGTAATAGCTCAGTAAATGTGAATGTGATTGAATGAATCAATTTGAATACTGAATATTGAATCAATTCAATCCATTTGAATACTTGCTATAAGCAAAGTTTTTTTGTAGGCAAAGCACTTGGGAGAGTACAGTGCAACACATTTGGTATGCAGACAGCAGGTTTATTCATGCCGACTCAGATATCCTCATATGTTTTATCGGAAAATAATTTATCCTCATAATATTTTATCAGAAAACAATATTACTAAACTTCATTGATATCACTTGTCAAAACACGATTGCTATTGCTGACAAAAATAATGTGAAATTTCAGTTCTCTCTTTTCAAATCGAGTCCCCCCCCTCGTGGGTACTTTTTGTATCCTGAGTTCTCTCACGCCTTGTTTTGCTCTTTCGCTGTGCATGTAGGGGTTATGAAAATCAGGAGCAAATGCCTGAAGGTGGGGAAATTGAGGTCAGGTGGTCCCAAATAGCCTGAGGGAGCATTGCCTTCCAGGCATCCTGTGAGTGTGGAAGCAAAACCTTGAAACCTGGGAGGAAAGAGGAGGAGCCGAAAGGTTTGGAGACATGGAATAGAAGAGATTCATCAGAGGGAAGAACTCAGCAGGGAACGTTGTGGTTAGAGAGGGAATATAGGTGAGGGGAACGGGGGAGAAACACAAAGGGAGCCCAGAAAGGCGTTCTGGTTTTTGTATAAAAATAAAAAAATTGAAGAAACATTCACCAGGTGTCTCTGCTCTCTGCTGGCACTATCAGTCATCATCATCATCATCAATCGTATTTATTGAGCGCTTACTGTGTGCAGAGCACTGTGCTAAGCGCTTGGGAAGTCCAAGTTGGCAACATATAGAGACAGTCCCTACCCAACAGTGGGCTCACAGTCTAAAAGGGGGAGACAGAGAACAAAACCAAACATACTAACAAAATTAAATAAATAGAACAGATATGTACAAGTAAAGTAAAATAAATAGAGTAATAGGTATGTACAAGCATATATACAGGTGCTGTGGGGAAGTGAAGGAGGTAAGATGCGGGGATGGAGAGGGGGACGAGGGGATCAACCAATCAACCATTGGTAACCATTGAGAAACAGCATGGCTCAGTGGAAAGAGCCCGGGCTTTGGAGTCAGAGGTCATGGGTTCAAATCCCAGCTCTGCCAATTGTCAGCTGAGTGACTTTGGGCAAGTCACTTCACTTCTCTGGGCCTCAGTTCCCTCATCTGTAAAATGGGGATGAAGACTGTGAGCCTCCCCGTGGGACAACCTGATCACCTTGTAACCTCCCCAGTGCTTAGAACAGTGCTTTGCACATAGTAAGTGCATAATAAATGCCATTATTATTATTGGTGTTAATTGACTGCTGACTGGGTGCAGAGGGCACAGTAAGTGGGAGAGTACAATACAATACAGTTGGTTGTCGTGATCCCTGTCCACAAAGAACTGACAGTCTAGGGGGAAGGAGAGACATTAAAATAAGTTACTGAGTGTAAGGGTATGTACATAAGTGCAGTGAGGCTGAGGGTGGGGTGAGTATCAAGTGGTACTTGATACTATTAGCAAATACTATTATTATTATTATTAATAACAATAAAAGGCAATTGGGGAACACACAATAGAAGGAAAAGTTATGTTCTCTCTTAAAGTGCGTGTCATTTCAGAGGGACAAGTGAACGGTCATTATCAAACATACCTCAGAAAGTAAGAGCCTCGATGCAGATGATTACAGAATTCCATAAAAGAATTCCATAAAATAGGACTAGGTACAAGGAAATGAAAGTTGCTGACGGGGTTAGTGACCCAGAAGGTTTCGCAGCTGACTCATTTTGCGTCTTTGTGTTGTTCAGGGCTCGGAAGAAGGCCACGGGTCCGCGGTGGCCGCCCACTACAACGAGCTTCAGGAAGTCGGGCTGGAGAAACGGAGCCAGAGTCGCATCTTTTACCTGCGAAACTTTAACAACTGGATGAAGAGCGTGCTCATCGGTAGGCCCGCCGGGTCGAGAAGCCCGTAGCGAAATGTCGGGTGGGCCGATGCCAGCGGGTGTTCTAACGCGGAGATCGTTTGTGCGTGAGAACTGGAGAAACCTCAAACCGGAATGCGCGCTTTCCCAGTTTGCAAACTGGGAGCCTCCTTCACATGAGAAATTAGCATTCATTTTAAGCGCTTTTTTTAAAGCTCATTTGTGAGGCTAAGAAGCTTTTGAGAAACTATCCAGAAACGTGCAGTATTTTCTTGGGCCACTTGTAAATCGGAGGAAATCTGTACGGTGTTGAAGTTTTTCTCTTTTAGACTGTGAGCCCACTGTTGGGTAGGGACTGTCTCTATGTGTTGCCAATTTGTACTTCCCAAGCGCTTAGTACAGTGCTCTGCACATAGTAAGCGCTCAATAAATACGATTGATTGATTGATTGATTTTTCTCAGTATTCTTCACCCAAGTTATGATTATCACTTACATTTTTGTGGCGATCAAAAGCATTTCATATTGGATAAGAGGAGTAGTTGGGTCCCGTGGACATTTCTACCTGCAACTTTTCAATGAAATCTGACACACAGAAAATCAACCCAGCCACGCCAAACGGCTCTGCGTTTAAAACGGAAAGAAACTCGCTGGCCGGGTCGGCTGCTTGTTTTTTCCCCTTTTCAGAAAGTGTTCACTCAGGTCTTGGTGGCAGTTGTGATGGGAATCAGTCAATCAATCGTATTCATTGAGCGCTGACTGTGTGCAGAGCACTGTACTAAGCGCTTGAAGACTAGAGCTAATGGTCAGATCCATGGTTAGGAGGAAACTTTCCATTCCACGCTTTTCCCCCTCCGTTCCCAGCTTCCGTCTGGGTCTTGAGTACATTGCTTTGGGTGCCTTAAGACCTTGGCATCTCCCAAATAAAGGTGCACGCCCAGCCCCTAAGGAGCTTGAACAGTTAAGAGACCTGGAAATATTTACCAGTTGAATAGAATAAGCTCTTCGTATACAAAGACCTGCAGATCAGGAGAGATACTAGAATAAGTAGGATTCAGGGACTGTAGTGGGATCTTTCAGCTGCTGATTGGGACTAAAACTAAAGGCATGGCTTCTGACAACTACTCCCCCGGCCCCCAAACTCTCCGAGGTGATTTTGGAGCGTTGTCTTCTGTAGCATAAGCCACCGAGTGCACATAAGGCGGTGCTAACACCAGGGTTATGAGCCAGGGAATGTGTTACAGCACAAATCAGATAAAGTTAATCTGAAGCCAGCCATAGCAGCACCTTCAGACCGAACGATTGGCATTTACTGAGCACTCCCTCCGTGCGGGGTGCCGAACCACCTACTCGGATTTGCTTGCCATGCTTATAATCAGGCTGATTCTACTCACCTTTCAGGAAGATTGCCCCACCTCCGGATGGGCCAGCACTCAATTTTAGGATTTTCAGTCAAGGGACTGTTTTTCCTGCTTCTGTTTTGAAAAAACAACAAAAAAAAAGTCGTGTTAAACTTTCTGAAGGAGCATGCGGTGGAGACCTCTTGCCTCCTCGTGGTTGCTCAGTCAATGATAAGATCGTTGTGGGCAGGAAATGGGTACTTTTCCAAGCGTTAATTCCGTGCTCTACACATAGAAAGTGCTCAGTAAACACGATTGATTGATTTAATGAGTGCTCACTGTGTGCAGAGCACTGTGTTAAGTGCTTGGGAAAGCGCAGTGTGACAGAGTTGGCAGGCAAGATCCCTGGAGGGGGAGACAGGCGATAAAATAAGTTACAGATAGGGGAGACTGGGGATCTGTAAATAAATGCCGTGGGGCTGGGGTGAATATTTGTTGTGGGTGTGTACAGCGTGGTCTCTGAACACTGCGTATTTCTGAAGAACTTATTCTTAGTTTAGCTTCTTAAAATACCCCAGTTTTTTGGTGTAAACGTTAAGGGAGAGCTGAGAGTCTGTATCTGCTTTCTTTCAGGGGAATTTATAGAGAGGGTGCGGCAGAAAAAAAAGCGGGACATCACTGTGTTGGACCTGGGCTGTGGCAAAGGGGGAGACCTGCTCAAATGGAAGAAGGGCAAAATCAACAAACTGGTTTGTACTGGTAAGCAGACACCGACCGCTCCGGGAAAGCAGTCGTCCGTGGGCTGGCTTCACGGGATTGTGGGATTTGTTAGCGTGGCTCAGTGGAAAAAGCGCGGGCTTTGGAGTCAGAGGTCATGGGTTCGAATCCCAACTCCGCCAGTTGTCAGCTGTGTGACTTTGGGCAAGTCACTTAACTTCTCTGTGCCTGTTCCCTCATCTGTAAAATGGGGATTAACACCGTGAGCCCCACGTGGGACAACCTGATCACCTTGTATCCCCCCCCCCCAGAGCTTAGGACAGTGCTTTGCACATGGTAAGCGCTTAACAAATACCGTCATCGTCATTTGTTAAGTGCTGACTGTGTGCCAGGCACTGTCCTGAGCTCCGAGGTGCGTACAGGCGAATCGGGTTGGACGCAATCCTCGTCCCAGTTGGGGCTCACAGTCCCATTCCCCGTTTCATAGATGAGGTAACTGAGGCACAGACGAGTGATTTGCCAAAGGTCACACAGCAGACAAGTGGCGGAGCCGGGATTAGAACCCAGATCCTTCTGAATCCCAGGCCCGTGCTCTATCCACTGTGCCATGCTGCTCCTGGGACCGTTGTAAATCCTAATGGCCTTGACATTTTAGGTGTGATCTCCTCCTGCTTTTCCCAGAGGGTTCTGTTTTAGGGTTTGTCCCTGCCGTCTTTAATTTTAGAGCACCTCTTCTGACAGCACTGTAAGCTAGCACTTGTATATATTTGTACGTATTTATCACTCTATTTATTCTACTTGTACATATTTATTACTCTATTAATGATGTGCATATATCTATAATTCTATTTATTCTAGCTTTTGACACCTGTCTACATGTTTTGTTTTGTTGTCCATCTCCCCCTGTGACTGTGAGCTCGTTGGGTAGGGACCGTCTGTATATGTTGCCGACTTGTACTTCCCAGGCGCTTAGTACAGTGCCCTGCCCACAGTAAGCGCTCAATAAATACGATTGAATGAATGAAGTGGTAGGCGCGTCTGTAGTGTCCCATCGATTCCCATCTCTGTCAGGAGTTCTTTGAAGAGTCAGGTTTGCCCAGGATCTGTGGGCTAATTGGTGATTAATTAGTTTAGCATGAGTTTTTAAAGATGCTGACTTGTACTTCCCAAGCGCTTAGTACAGTGCTCTGCACACAGTAAGCGCTCAATAAATACGACTGATTGAATGAATGAATAAAGAGCACTGCAATTAAATCAATTTGCAACCTGATGTTTTGGTTTAACTCTATCTCGGCCACATTTTGATGGAAGGGAGAAGTTTTTTCCTCTGCCGTTGAATGCAGAGTTTGGAAGCTTGGGTTTTCCTGAGTCTGAAACTTCCTTGTCTTTCCCACCCTTATCCCGTTCTGTCATCTTCCTCGATTCTTTTTCCCTCCACAAATCCAATCCTATAATTATTTCCTTCATTTACGAGGTGTGCATTAATCCCATTTCCCAGAGAAAAAGTTTGTGTAAGAAAGGATGTAAGGTGATCTTTTAAGCAAGCTAGTTTTCCTCTCGTTAAAATTGATAGTACTCTTTATTTTGATTCTGCCTGAAGACCTTTTATGATATGGACATCATCATCAATCGTATTTATTGAGCGCTTACTATGTGCAGAGCACTGTACTAAGCGCTTGGGAAGTACAAATTGGCAACATATAGAGACAGTCCCTACCCAACAGTGGGCTCACAGTCTAAAAGGGGGAGACAGAGAACAAAACCAAACATACTAACAAAATAAAATAAATAGAATAGGTATGTACAAGTAAAATAAATAAATAGAGTAATAAATATGTACAAACGTATATGCATATATACAGACTTATTGGAGTTCCACCTCCAAAATGAATTTATCCATAGTTCAGTGACTCTGTGGAATTTAAAATTGTTTATTTCATTACATTTTATTTTGTATTCACTTTCTTCTATAGCTATTTTTTCCATTAAAGCCAAATTGGCTTCGTTTCTTAAAGGGTTTTCAGTACTTCATCAGAACACAGCAGGCACTGCCGCCCTCCTCTCTTCTTCCCTTCTCCCCTCCCCTCCCAAAAAAGTGTTAGGAGCACTTGCATCAGGACAAACACTTCTTTGTTGAGGTTCAATAAAACTGAGTACGTTTTAGTGCTGGTATTCTGGGCATGATGACATTTTAAATTTGTGTCATTTCTGTCTGATGTCAGTGACGCTGAAACGTCAGTCTGTGCAACATTTATTTAATTCGGCTTTTTTCCGTAGATATTGCCGATGTTTCAGTTCAGCAGTGTCAGCAGCGGTATTCTGACATGAAAAGTCGCCTCCGTGATAACGACTACATGTACGACGCGGAATTTGTAGCAGCGGACAGCTCGAAGGTACACTGCTCTCTTGTGCCGAGTGTGGTCTGGTGATGTGCCCCAATATTTGGCATTTTAGTCTGGGCAGGTATCTGAATCTGTAAATCCGTGCTTATTTTCTTTTATGTGTCGAAATGCTGTGCAAGCAGGTTGTCTCCCACCGTTCCAGCTTACTTGAATCTCACCCGGGTGAAGAGATTGGTCACCGAGGGGAGATTTATTGTTTGCCAGTTGGCCACCTCTGTTGTAGGGGGTTCAGCGGGGCTAGGGGATCACTTTTGCAGCTTTACGGTATGTGGAGAGCAGAGTCTTTCCAGAGGCCAGGGTGGGAGCCAGCCTGGGAGAGGGCAGCCGTCTTTGCCCGCAGAATATCTGCATACACTGGGCTCCAAGCTGCCTTCCAACCCAGCCTTCCTCAAAGGTCCAGCCTTCCTCAAAGGTAGGTAGCCACCCTCCAAGGCGTGAACGCCCGCGCTTCCGCGGAGAGATCGGCTGCTGGAAAGGGTCCTTGAGCTGCATTGGGGCCACCCCTGAGCTGCCATAGGATGTTACCAAGGCCTCCAGCCTTTTCAGATTAAATGGTGCGGGCAGCGCAAATGCACGGACAAGTCGAACAGAGTGCAAATGACAGAGGCGTAGAGCAGGCCCAGGAAGAGTAAACACAACAGAAACTTATAAAGTACGGTTCTGGGGTTTATTAGAGTTTATTAGCGTTGCTACATGCAAAAGGATTACTTTGGAAAGGTAATCCGCCCCTCCTCCTCGCCCCCCTCTCCATCCCCCCCATCTTACCTCCTTCCCTTCCCCACAGCACCTGTATCTATGTATATATGTTTGTACATATTTATTACTCTATTTTACTTGTACATATCTATTCTATTTATTTTATTTTGTTGGTATGTTTGGTTTTGTTCTCTGTCTCCCCCTTTTAGACTGTGAGCCCACTGCTGGGTAGGGGCTGTCTCTGTATGTTGCCAACTTGTACTTCCCAAGCGCTTAGTACAGTGCTCTGCACACAGTAAGCGCTCAATAAACACAGTTGATGATGATGATGATTTGTGGAGGGTGCTATGTAGGAATTGTGAAAGAGAGCCGTTGGAGTAAGGAGAAGAGCATGAAACCTAACTTAGCAGGAGAGCCGGAATGATGAGACCTCGAGCAACTTGTGGTCACAGTATTGATTAAGCGCCGACTGGATGCAGAGCACTCTGCAAAGCGCTGGGAGAGCAATCAGGTGAAATCAGACCTGGGCTTTATCTCTTGTTGGGGCAGTGCACGCATCCTCCGATAACTGCTCTGCACCCAGAAAGTGCTTAATAAACTGCAAAGGGGGAGCTGTTGGCGGAGAGACTGGAAACCTAAACTCAGATTTTTTTATTTTTATCCAAGTGGCAACTCAAAGGCATTTTTGAAGAGTGATAATTCATTAAGCACTTACTGTGCATCAAAGTACTGTTGTAAGCATTGGGGTAAATACAAAGATAATCATGCCAGACACAGTCTCCATCCCAAATAGGGCTCACAGCACAACTAGGAGGTGTTGAACAGGTAATTGAATTCCCATTTTGCAGTTGAGGTGTCCCAGAGAAGTGAAGCGACTTGTCCAAGGTCACACAGTATGCAAATGGGAGAGCAGGTATTAGAACCCAGGTCCTCTGACACCTCCGCGCCCCCGGCCCGTGCTCTTTCCATTAAGCCATGCTGCTTCCCTAGTGATGGGATCACCTGGATCCACAAGGAAAATGATAAACTGGGAATTTGTTTCATAGAGAAGCAGCATGGCTCAGTGGAAAGAACCCGGGCTTTGGAGTCAGAGGTCATGGGTTCAAATCCTGGCTCCGCCAATTGTCAGCTGTGTGACTTTGGGCAAGTCACTTAACTTCTCTGGGCCTCAGTTCCCTCACCTGTAAAGTGGGGATGAAGACTGTGAGCCTCCCCGTGGGACAACCTGATCACCTTGTAACCTCCCCAGCGCTTAGAACAGTGCTTTGCACATAGCGCTTAATAAATGCCGTTAAATAAAAAAAATATGCTAATCAGAGAAGCAGCGGGGCTCAGTGGAAAGAGGACAGGCTTTGGCTCCACCAATTGTCAGCTGTGTGACTTTGGGCAAGTCACTTAACTTCTCTGTGCCTCAGTTACCTCATCTGTAAAGTGGGGATTAAGACTGTGAGCCCCCCCCCATGGGACAACCTGGTCACCTTGTAACCTCCCCAGCTCTTAGAACAGTGCTTTGCACATAGTAAGCGCTTAATAAATGCCATCATTATTAGTATTATTAGAGTAGGTGTCATGGAAGAGGTGGGGATTTTTTAAGACTCGAAAAAATGGCAGCTTGACAGAGGAGTGCCAGTTTTCAGATCTTTTTTTTTTAAAAAAAAAAATTAGTACTCGTTAAGCTCTTACTATGTGCTAGGCACAGTCCTAGGCGCTGGGGAAGATTCAAGATAGTTTGGACACAATCTGTGTCCCACATGAGACTCAGAGTCTTAATCCCCATTTTACATATGAGGTAACTGAGGCATAGAGACTGTGAGCCCACTGTTGGGTAGGGACGGTCTCTATATGTTGCCAACTTGTACTTCCCGAGCGCTTAGTACAGTGCTCTGCACACAGTAAGCGCTCAATAAATACGATTGATGAGGATGATAGAGAAGTTAAGTGCCCAAGATCACACAGTAAACAAGGGGTGGGGCTGGGATTAGAACCCAGGTCCCAGGCCTGTGCTCTCCCCACTAAGTCACTCTGCTTCTCAGTTATTCTGTCCTCTATACTGAATAAATGTTTACCATTTCTAATAGTGCATTTTTTGAGTCATTTGTTCCTTATGCCCTAATTTGTGCTTTTCAAATTTAACCACAATAAAATACATGTCACTTCATTGACTTCTTGGGAGAATAAAATCATGCTGAGAAGCAATGATCCCGGAAATATTCAATTTAGGTGTTTACAAATGCATTCTAACAACTTGATTAGCCTATGTTTAGGGAAATTTTTTTTAACTTCCAAATCAGTTCTCGGTGCATTTTTACCAAAAGTTTGAGGAATTACAATTTTTGAATGCACAGCTAAATCTAAATCGCTAACCTGTATTACGTTTCTGAAGAATGATTGTTGTGTGTTTTCTGCGGCCTTTGGTTTCACTCAAACTTCATGACATTTGTGACTTTATTTCAGGAGCTCTTGGCCGACAAATTTAGTGATCCAGAGATGCGCTTCGACATCTGCAGCTGTCAGTTTGCCTACCATTACGCATTTGAGACATACGAACAGGCTGATATGATGCTTAGAAATGCCTGTGAGAGCCTTGGCCCAGGAGGCTATTTTATTGGGACGACTCCAAATAGTTTTGAGTTAATGTAAGTGTTCTTCTTGTGTTTAAAAATGTGATCTGTCCCAGTGCCTGAGCTCCATACTCCCCTTTTCAAATACCTTATTGGAAGCATTGCCATGTTTTTAGGTAGCTAAGTTGCACAGAGTTATAGGACGTACTGAGGTGTAATTTCTAATATCTTACTAGTAGAAATATATGTAATGCACAGAGTTATAGTACGTACTGAGGTGTAATTTCTAATATCTTACTAGTAGAAATGTATGTAATGCATTCTGTAGATGCTTCTGATACGTTACTATTTTGTGTTACTATTTTGTGTTACTATTTTGTGGTTCATCTGGTTTTCCTGTTCTGCGCACACTATGGCTGGATTACTGTGTGTTAAGATTTATCTCTGTCCAACCTTAAGCACTTCAGTGCTCCCCTGAGGTGTTAAGCATCGATTCTCAGAAGGAGGTGAGGTTGTGGCAATTCTTAGCAATTTCTTGCCAAATTGTGGCATCCTGAATCCAAAAAGGCCCGGGTTGGTTGGTTCCCCAATTCCCTAACTAGTTTTTTGGCTAAAACAAGGAGAGCGAACACCTGTTCTGGCCTGATCTGATGGTACTTATTGAACCTACTTGGTATTTATCTTTAGAGAAAGGGAACCAGCATGGCCTAGTGGAAAGAGCATCAGAGGACCACTTTTGTCTGCTCTGTGCCTCAGTTACCTTTTCTGTAAAATGGGGATTAAGACTGAGCCCCATATGGGACATGGACGGTGTCCAATTATATTGTATGTGCCCCAGCACTTAGTACAGTGCCTGGTGCATAGTAAGCACTTAACCAATTCCATTAGAATAAAACAAAGAACCCCCCAAAGCGCTTGAATTGCCCTGCCCTGCCTTTGAGGCTATTTTTGTTTTGAAAAGGTAGTTTGGGCTGCGTGTGTATTCCGTGATGCCTGAGAGGCTTGGCGAAAGTAGTTCTAGATTAGAATCTCCTGTTAATTTTAGTCAGTGTTGTGTGTGTGGCAGGTTCCACTGCAGGTCCTTTGTACTTTCAGACTGATCCATTTGGCCATCAGTTGTACCTAATACCGATTTTTAATCTGTTTCGCAGAAAACGCCTGGAAGCTTCTGATTCCGACTCATTTGGGAATGACGTATACACCGTAAAGTTTCAGAAGAAGGGCGAATATCCCCTGTTCGGCTGCAAATATGATTTCAATTTGGAAGGGGTTGTGAATGTTCCCGAATTTTTGATTTATTTCCCTCTACTAAATGAGTAAGCGTGTTCTGATGTTCAGACAGTTGTCTTCAAAAGAAAAGAAAAGCCAGACTCACTTTGCAAATAGGAATTCTGCACACCAAGTGGGGACAGCTGAGTGTAGCGTTTTCCAAGAGACTTAAATTATATTTGACTAGTTGAAATCTGTTCTTTGCTGGCTTAACTATGTATGTGTCTCTCACTCTGTGTCTAAGGGAGGGACGCACACAAACTCAGAGGATAATGCATTCTCCCTGTCTATCAGAGAGGGAGGGAGAGGGTGTGTTGTACTTTGTATTTGAAATAGACGCCGTTGAAAGTGAAATTCTCTCAATGGTGTGATTCTGACATGGTGTATTTCCATGTGCTGGTGTGATGTCTGCAGCTCCTGACCCAAGGAGGTTAAGCAAATCCTAGCACATCACTTCAATCCTGAAACAACCAACCTTTCTCACGGCAGCATGATCCAAAAAAACTCTCACATGGTTCTCATGGCACTCATCAACACCGCAATCCCTTGTGGCACAATCTGCTTAGTGGTTTGGCCACCCACAGTCTCTCGGCCGATGATACGGCTTCGTCCGTTCCTTTGCGGGTCCAGGGTCTCTGGTCTGGACTTCCTCAAGCAGTGCTTTGGCCATTTTGGTCTAAATTCCAATCTGGTCTAGCGGAATATCGGTTGCGGTTGTCCAGAGACATGTGTAGAGCAGATCCAGGAGGATCCCCACATGGTTTTGAGTATCCCTATCCCTGACCCTGCCTGGGCCTCTTCACATTACCCAAGAATGGCAGTGGACAGGGAGTGAACCCTGTCTGGGGCTGGAACTGGGCGTCCCTGGGCAAGTTCGTTACCGCCTCTCCTGTCTTTCCTGCCCTTAGTTCCCTTCTGTTCCCCCTCAGCCATTCTTTAAGCGGTTGGTACATGTTTCTGCACACAGGAAGTGCTCAATAAATAGCACTGATTCTGACTCTCGGTGCTGGTGATTGCTGGGTTGCCAGAGTGATTCCAGGCCATCCTGAGAGACGTGACTGCCTTGAAGCAGTTGCCTCTGGCTGCTGGGAAGCCAGCCGTAGAACTGGGGACTAACCGTCATCATCATGAATCGTATTTATTGAGCGCTTACTATGTGCAGAGCACTGTACTAAGCGCTTGGGAAGTACAGATTGGCAACGTAGAGAGACAGTCCCTACCCAGCAGTGGGCTCACAGTCTAAAAGGGGGAGACAGAGAACAAAACCAAACGTACTAACAAAATAAAATAAATAGAATAGATATGTACAAGTAAAATAAATAGAGTAATAAATATGTACATGCATATATACAGGAATGCTCCCGAGCTCCACAGACTGCTCGCCCCTCTCAAATGGGGGATTTCGGCACACCAGGAGACCCCCCCCAACCTCGTCAACCCAATTATATATAACACACAAGAAGCTTTGGGTGACACCAGCTTCCACGGTGGGACTCAGAAAGCCCAGACAGCCTTTGTGCCGAAATTGGGATCGTGTTCAGTTCCTCCCAGTGGGTCCATTTCCAGTCCTCACCCGGCCCTTGAAGAGCAGGATCCGTGTCCCATCTGTACAGCTTTCCTCGTGCCTTAATGCAGTAGAGAAGCAGCGTGGCTCAGTGGAAAGGGCACGGGCTTTTGTACATATTTATTATTCTATTTATTTATTTTACTTGTACATATCTGTTCTCTTTATTTTATTTTGTTAATATGTTTGGTTTTGTTCTCTGTCTCCCCCTTCTAGACTGTGAGCCCACTGTTGGGTGGGGACCGTCTCTAGATGCTGGCAACTTGTCGGTCCCAAGCGCTTAGTACAGTGCTCTGCACACAGTAAGCGCTCAATAAATACGATTGATTGATTGATTGATGGGTTCAAATCCCGGCTCCACCCCTTTTCAGCTGTGACTTTGGGCGAGTCACTTAACTTTTCTGGGCCTCAGTTCCCTCATCTGTGAAAGGGGGACTAAGACTGTGAGCCCCACGTGGGACAACCTGTTCACCTTATAACCTCCCCAGCGCTTAGAACAGTGCTTTGCACATAGTAAGCGCTTAATAAATGCCACTATTTATTTATAATATATTATAATATAATATATTATTTATAACATATTATAAAATATTATTTATAATCTATTATAATATAATGTATCATTTATAATAAATGCCATTATTAGAGAAGCAGCGTGGCTCAGTGGAAAGAGCCCGGGCTTTGGAGTCAGAGGCCATGGGTTCAAGTCCCGGCTCCACCAATTGTCAGCTGTGTGACTTTGGGCAAGTCACTTCACTTCTCTGGGCCTCAGTTCCCTCATCTGTAAAATGGGGATGAAGACTGTGAGCCCCCCGTGGGACAACCTGCTCTCCTTGTAACTTTCCCAGTGCTTAGAACAGTTCTTTGCACATGGTAAGCGCTTAATAAATGCCATTATTATTATTATTACAGACAGTAAACATTGGCTCTTCAGAAATTTATGCCCAAACTTATTGGGGTTTCTAACATTTGCCGTGCTGAGTTACCTGTGCAGTGTCCTTTTAGAAGAAAAATTTAGTTTTCATCTTAAGATTCCACATAGGGATCCTTGTATGCCATAGGAAAGGGGGAAAGTTTTCCCCGTTACGGGAAATTCGAATGGAAAGTATTAGTAATAAGCACAATGGTGGTGCTGACTTGTTAACCATGAGAGGACTCTGTGATTCTGAGTTTCTAGTTAAAATTATTTTGAGAAGGAAGGTAAAATATTTTCACTAACTAATCCAAACCATCTCTTGATAGAATGGCAAAGAAGTACAACATGAAACTGGTCTTCAAGAAGACATTTTTGGAATTTTATGATGAAAAGATTAAGAACGTGGACAATAAAATGCTCTTGAAGCGAATGCAGGCATTGGAGGTAAATATTTTGAAAATGACCACAGACTTGCTTGGGCTTTTATAACTAATGCCAGTTTTTGAAGTTATTTGCAAGCTCTTGATGTACTTTAAACTTAACCGGCACCTTCTGGATAACAGTAAGAATTTAGATGAAGCATTTGCATGACTTTTTGCTGTTTAAGGGCTATGTGGTTTTGTGATGGCAGCTGGAGAGGGTACAGAAGGTGGAGACTTTTTGTATTTTTATATTTTTGAGATTTTTAGGTAAGAGCCGTCCCCTAGTTAATAAGTTGGCACACAAAATGGCAAACTCAGTGAACGGGGCCTGATAAAAATGAGATTTTTTCGTATTTCGGTCTGTAGGGTTGCAGCCTAAAGGAGATTTCCTTCCTTCAGCCACGTTACAGTTTAGAGAGGTCCTTCCGTGTCAGTTCCCGTTCAATCGTATTTATTGAGCGCTTACTGTGTGCAGAGCACTGTACTAAGCAGTCATATTTCAATCTATCAGTGGTATTTATTGAGTGCTTACTATGTGCATAGCACTGTACTAAGCGCCTGGGAGAGTACAGTACAGCAGAACTAGCAGACACGTTCCCTGCCCGCAGTCGTCTTTCAGTCTAGCAAGGCTTTTGTTTTACCTCTGCCCTAACATGAGTGGAATTTAAGGCATTTAGTATTGTGTCCCAAGCCCTAAGGAAAGTGAGACTTGTGAGCAAAACCTTTTCCTTTCCCAGTTCTGAAGATCTTTTCCCTGCCCTCAGCGTACTTGATAGGTTTTTTTATCCTCTCCTATTCATCATATAGAATCCAGAGGCTCAGATCAAATCTCCACTATTTTTGTTCTGTGCCTTGTTTCCTAAGGGCACCCAGTCATCCTGTAAAACAAACATTTTAAACTCTACATTATGGCAAATTCCTTTTACAATTCACATGCCCCGCATGGATACACGCAGCAGTTTCCTTGGTCGTCGGGTTGCGTTCTGTCAACAATGTCTTACAGACATTGTCGGAAAAGTGTCCCCCCGTTAGCTGGTTCTGTCCAGCGAGTGCCATAAAAAGGCAAAGAAGGGCCGAGCGTACTTTCTATCAGCACGGAATTGGGTAGGTTTACTGCTTAATTCCCTTATTGAAGATCACGGTGACTTAGTGTCCTGAGTTCCCGTCTTAAAAGTTTCGATTTGCATCTTAGGGTATGCCTTAGCTTATTTGATGTTATTTTAAAATGGCCCCAACGTTTACACGTCCATGATCACGTTCAGTTTCGGCGTTCAGCTTCTTGCCTGTTGGATCACGTATGCGTGTAGTGAATTTATCTTAGATTTCATTCGCCGCACTCGGCTGAATTGCGTAGCGGTTTTTTTTTTTTGTTTTTGAAAGTGTTAAAACCATCCCTGAGAATGAGGTGAGCCAAGTGTTGAGTGTGTTTTAGATGCCCTAGCTGGAAGATGGTTTTGGTGATAAGTGCTCTAGTGCACTGGCACTGCTCTGCACACAGTAAGCGCTCAATAAATTTGATCGGTAAAATAGTCGTTTTTAACCACAGCCAACTAGGTTATGGAGACAGGAATGAAGTGACTAACTTTGGTCAGTCATTTACTCTTCCATTCAGTGTTTGCAGGTGAGCGATATTGTTGTAGGGACCACATCTAGCAGTTCTGTACTATTGTACTTTTCCAAGTGTTTAGTAGAGGACTCTGACCCCAGGAAGCCCTCAGTGCATACTGTTCCTTGACTGAGTTTAACTTATCCTTATTCTCAAGAAAATGGACCCCATGTGTTAGGAAGAGGTCAGATTGAAGACAGTAGCAGTGAGGTGGAAGAGAAGCAACAGACATAGATAATCCAAAACAGAATGGCCCCTGAATAAGAGAGTTGACATTTTCTGTGCACTTGCTTTCACTTGGATGGGATTCTGCAGCAAGTCAACTGTCCTGGCCTGATGGGGAATAGTTTCTCTTTACTCATTCATTCATTCATTGTCGTATTTATTGAGCATTCATTCATTCATTGTCGTATTTATTGAGCGCTTACTTTGTGCAGAGCACGGTACTAAGCGCTTGGGAAGTACAAATCGGCAATATATAGAGGCGGTCCCTACCCAGTGTCGGGCTCACAGTCTAGAACGGGGAGACAGACAACAAAACAAGTAGACAGGTGTCAATGCCATCAGAATAAAGAGAATTATAGCTATATACACATCACTAAAAAATCGAGTAATAAATCTGTAAAAATATACACAAGTGCTATGGGGAGGAGGAGGAGAGGAAAAGGGGGGCTCAGTCTGGGAAGGCCTCCTGGAGGTGGTGAGCTCTCAGTAGAGCTTTGAAGGGAGGAAGAGAGCTAGTTTGGCGAGCAGGGCCTGGTGCCGGAGCCAGAAATTGAGGGCCAAGCTGTGGAAGACTCAAAGGGCGGCCAGGATTTCTCAGGCTCCGGGACTTAGTTTGGGTTTAGTGGGAGGAGCACCTTGAACCAATGTAGAAAGCACACAGGCTTGGAAGTCAGAGGATCTAAGTTCTAATCCCAGCCCTGCCCTGTAATATTATCCAGGGCAAGGCATATAACTTCCCCGTGCCTCAGTTTCCTCCTTTGCAAAATCGGGAATTTACAGCTGTTCTCCCTCCTACTTAGATTATGAGGGCCAGGTGGGACAAAGTCTGTGTCTGTCCTGGACTATCTTATATCGACCTCAGAGCTTCATATAGTGTTTGGCGCATAGCAACCGCTTATGAGGAAGACATCTAAATTCTTCTCCGCCCTTCCTCCACCCCTCACCTCACCTTCGTATCCTTTTCCCTGCTCTTCTAATCTAACCTTCGTAACAGTAGAACCTGGCTTGAGCAACATTCAGGAAACCAGGAAATTAATGTTTTCATTACCGAGTTTCCAGTAAGTGCAGCCACTTCCTTCCCGCTCCGGGACCAGATGATAACTTTTCAGTGTGCTCTGTTTAAGACTGTCAGGCCTTCTAGCTCTTTCCTAGTGTAGTGGAGCTTGTCTCCCCTGTTTCATCAGGGAAAAGCAAAGGTGACCTTTGAGACGCAAGTGGGAGAAAGGGAAATTGAGGCAAACGTGGATGGGTGGCTGGTTCTTTTCTCTTTGAGTTACTACCTACTTCACCCAGTTTCCAGACACAGTGATCTCGCTCCTCAAAATCAAACCCCGGTATGTGAAACCTAAACACTAAGTGCAGCTTGTGGGGTCAATCAATCAATCAATCAATCAATCGTATTTATTGAGCGCTTACTGTGTGCAGAGCACTGTACTAAGCGCTTGGGAAGTACAAGTCGGCAACACATAGAGACAGTCCCTACCCAACAGTGGGCTCACAGTCTAGAAGACGGCGAAGCAGTGTGGCTCAGTGGAAAGAGCCCGGGCTTGGGAGCCAGAGGTCATGGGTTCTAATCCCGACTGCCCCTTAGCTGTGTGACTTTGGGCAAGTCACTCAACTTCTCTGTGCCTCAGTTACCTCATCTGTAAAATGGGGATTAAGACTGTGAGCCCCACGTGGGACAACCTGATCACCTTGTATCCCCCCCCCCCCCCCCCCAGCGCTTAGAACAGTTCTTAGCACGTAGTAAGCGCTTAACAAATGCCATCATCGTCATATTCTCTTCTGATATCTTAGGTTCTTCTCTTGGACTTCATGATGGCAGACTTTTGGGGTTTTCCCCCCCTTTCTCCTTTCAAGCATAGGTGAAGAAGACCCAGCTCCTAACCTCGAAGCTGGCCTGCAGTCACCAAGACCCTATCCTCTGAGAGGGAATGACCTACCAACCTTGCCATCCCTCTGCCTCTGAGAATACTTATTCAAGGGAACTAATTGATTCAATCTGTAGTGCTGGAGAAGCAGCATGACTTAGTGGATAGAGATGGGCCCGTTCTAATTCCGGCTCCACCACGTGTCTGCTGTGTGACCGTGGGCAAGTCACTTAACTTCTCTGTGCCCCAGCTCATCTACAAAATGGGGATAAGAGTGCGAGCCCCATTTGGTTGACACATGGGCCTACCCCTCAAGGAGCTTTCACTCTCGTGGGGAAGTTGAGTACAAAATAGTTTCAAATCATAGGAAAAAGAATGAAAAGATGTCTTTGTGGTTGAATAAGTGCTGATGGTTTTAGGTTTAGGAGAAGATTATCCATTGTCCATTTCCCCTTACGTAGCCTTGACTGTTTCACTCTTTTTAACCAATCTGAGCAGACATAGGCTTCAGCCCAATTCTTACGCTCCTGGGCCAATAGAGGATGTAAGCTTTTGTTCAGAGATTTAGCCCTTTGTGGGCAGGGAATTTCTGTTTAATTGTTGTGTTGTACTCTCCCAAGTGCTTAGTACAGTGCTCTTCACACGGTAAGCTCTCAGTAAATGTGATTGAATGAATGAATGACCCAAAGAGAAGAAAAATTAATCAGTAAATTCTCTTGGGAGAGACTGGATCCCAGAAGGGCTTTGAAGATTGGGAGGGAGGCATAGTGGGGAGCTAGTAAGGGATCGGAGGTGGGAGTAGCGGGAATGAGGCACACTGAGGAACAAAAAGTGTGAACAGGAATGTAGTGGGAGAAGAGAAGTAATGGAGTACCTTGAGGGGAAAAAAATTCTTACATTAGAAAATGTCAGCAAGAACTAATTTCTGACTGAATTTGTTTTCTGGCGTCTCTTCGGTAGTAGTTCGTGTCTTAGGTTAATAGACAAAATGTTTTCAAGGCAATGAGAGCTGAAAAAAGTCTTGAACCGAGAGAAGGAATTTGTATGCTCCACTCCACTCAATTAACGTCTCCACATCCCTCCAGTCCTATTTTCGTTCTGTCTTTAGCTACCTGATAGAGAAGCAGTGTGGTCTAGTGGAAAGAGTACAGGCCTGGGAATTAGAGGACCTGCATTCATGCATTCAATCATATTTATTGAGCGCTTACTGTGTGCAGAGCACTGTACTAAGCGCTTGGGAAGTACAAGTTGGCAACATATAGAGACGGTCCCTACCCCGCACCGGGCTCACAGTCTAGAAGGTTCTAATAGCTCCACCACTTGCCTGCTGTGTGGCCTTGGGCAAGGACTTAACTTCTCTGTGCTTCTGTACTTCCCAAGCCCAGGCTTGGGAGTCAGAGGTCATGGGTTCAAATCCCGGCTCCGCCACTTGTCAGCTGTGTGACTTTGGGCAAGTCACTTAACTTCTCTGTGCCTCAGTTACCTCATCTGTAAAATGGGGATGAAGACTGTGAGTCCCACGTGGGACAACCTGATCACCTTGTATCCCCCCAGCGCTTAGAACAGTGCTTTGCACATAGTAGGCGCTTAACAAATGCCATCATCATTATTGTTATTATTATTATTATTATTCAGTTCTGTCATCTGCAAAATGGCATTTCAATACCTTCCTCCTACTTAGACTGTGAGCTCCATGGGGCATTTGATTATCTTCTCTCTGCCCCAGTTCTAGTACGGTGCTTGGCACACCGTAAGCACTTAACAAGTACCACTACTATTATTATTATGAACCGTGGCTCCGGATTTGAGCATTGTTTGCATGCAGACAGTATGTCCTGGATTTTCCTTCCTCTGATTCTGAAGAATCTGGGTAGTTGTTTTGACTTTTGGATTAGTTGTTCCCAGGTCATGCTTGGGTGGGAAGGCTCTAAGTCACAGTTACATTTTTCTTGGCCTTGCCTTCTGACTGCATTCCTTGTGCTTTCTTTAAGGGTTTTCTGGGTTTTTTTTTTTTTGTGGTTACATTCATTTGGTCGTATTTATTGAGCGCCCACTGTGTGCAGAGCACTGTACACAACACAACAGCTACTTTCTGTTGGTTGAGATTGAAGGGGATTTAAAGATTGTCAGTGTCCTCCTCCTCCTCCTCATCATCAATCGTATTTATTGAGCGCTTACTATGTGCAGAGCACTGTACTAAGCGCTTGGGAAGTACAAATTGCTAGCTTTGTTCTGGGAGAGGTGATTTCAGCTGATTATTTCACTGACACGGATAAAACGTTTTGTGTTCTCCATAATCTGAGAGCCCTCCCCTCTTATGAGAAACTTTGATGAAGTTCTGAAAGGAGATAGCGGGCAGTTTTCTTGTCTTGGATTAGAAAATTCATTTTTATGATTAGTGTGTGGCATGAAACAAACCTTTCCTCATGAGTGCTTCTTAAAAATCTCCATTCTAATTGAGTAACGGGACCAGGTTTTGTCTATTGGAAAGTAACTTTAGGTGAGGGGAGGAGTTGGCATCTTTTTATTGCCAGGTACTTTAACATCAGTTTCTTTTGTCTTGAAATTTAGGTGAGTAGTAACAGCTTTGCGGCAGCAATCACTCTCAATAAGTTGATTTATTTCTCTTCCTAGCCCTACCCCGCGAATGAGCATTCCAAACTTGTTTCTGATAATATGGAAGATTATGAACATGCAGTTAAGTATATTAAAAATGGCCAAACCCGAATGCCTTTGGTAAGTATCCTTTAAGCAGAGCATTGTCTGGGGCATGAAAAAAGCAGGAATTGAGGTTTAGGAGAAGATTATCCACTGTCCATTTCCCCGTACGGAGCCTTGACTGTTTCTTTTTAACCAATCTGAGCAGACACGGGCTTCAGCCCAATTCTTACGCTCCTGGGCCAGGCCAAGCCCACCAAGCCGTCGGCCCCGTTTGGGCTGGGTTTTGTTGCTCCCCAATGGGCCCTTTCTCCTCCCCATGTCCTGCTAGTAGTAATAGCATTTACTAAGCGCTTACCCTGTGCAAAGCGGCTCTGATGCTCCCCAACGGTCCCTTTCTCCTCCCCATGCCCTGCTAGTAGTAATAGCATTTACTAAATGCTTACTGTGTGCAAAGCACTTTGCTAAGCACCGGGCAAGGATGTACAAGTGGGAATCAGGCATGGACCCCGTCCCTCAAGGAGGGGATCACAGTCTACGAATACAGATGCGGGGGCCGTGGGGGCGGCTGGAGGTGCGGACACGTCGGAAGCAATGAAACAAATATTAAAGCAGCGTAAGGGATGATGACAGATAAGCAGTACACACAGTAACAAAGTCAGGGAGGGGAGCTGTGGCCAGAAGAGCAGGATTTCTCATGATTCAAGCCTAGTTAGTACTGACGGATCAGCAAGTGGGACGGAACTGAACGTGAGTGGTTTTTGAATGTATGTGTGTGCATCATCATCATCATCAATCGTATTTATTGAGCGCTTACTATGTGCAGAGCACTGTACTAAGCGCTTGGGAAGTACAAATTACTTGGAAGTACATGCTCACTTGGTTCAGGTTGGGCTAGGATAGTTCTGAACCCCTGTAGTCCCCATAGCGGGACATTTTGGGGGTGAGCAGAGCTGGGGACAACCATACTCAAAAGAGGTTGTCCTGGGTTTGGTGTGGTGCTAAGCAGATCAGAACTAGGTTTGGGAAAATAGGGCGGGAGAGTGAAATACCGAGACCTCCTTGGTGTAAGCTATTTTTTCTTCCAATTTTTCCAATTTTTTTTCCCGGCGTAAGAAAGTAGCAGTAGGGTAGGGACACATGACGGTAGAACCTCTTAACTCTCAGCTTTGGATTACTCACAGTGAGACGGTTATTTCTCGGCTTCTGCACCGTAGATAAGTCTGTAAGATGTTTTAAGATGTCTGTGCCCGCACACAATAAGCACTCAAATATCATTGATTGAAAAAGGATGGTTCTTTAAAGATTGTAAAACTCTGACTTTTATCTTTCACAATTTGATCATCCTAATTTTTTTTTTTTTAATCTTTTAGGGTACCTTGAGCAAATCAGAATGGGAAGCTACAAGTAAGTCATTAGGGGCACTTGTTTATTTCGCAAATATTGAAAATGGGGACACAATCAAAATCTTAGCAGCATTCTGATCTATTACGTCCAGTGCATCCCATTGAAGGTTGTTGCCTCACCGTTGCCTTGTCTGAGGGATCTAGATATATGTCCAATTAACCACCCTTCAGATTATGAAATGCTGTCGACAGTGACCATCGTTTTAACAAATGGTTGAATTGTCTAAAGGGGCTCCATTTAGAGCTTTGAAAAACTAGTAATCCAATATGATTGTCGTATCTTCAGTTTATTTTCAAAAATCCCCTAGTAATGCTTTGGAGAAGCCGCATGTTAAGTGGAAAGAGCGCAGGCTTGGGAGTCAGAAGACTGGGCTCTAATCCCGGCCCTGCTACTTGCCTGCTTGGACGATTTACTTAATTTCTGCGTACTTCAGTTCCCTCCTCTCCAAAAAAGGGATTCAGATCCCACTCTCCGTCCTACTGAGACTGTGAACCGAAGGTGGGACCTGATTATCTTTTATCCACCCACGCGTTTAGCGCACTGTTGGGCACATAGTATAAACATTTAACAAAAGCCCCGATTATTAATGCAGCCTAGCCATCCTCCTCTCCCTCTGAGGCTAGGGTTTTCTAGACTGTTGATTTCCATCCAGTCTCCTCGGCCTCAACCTGACCGTGGAAGGACCGGTTTAATCACACCAGCCGCAATTTCCAGGTTGATATTTTTTTCCCGATATCGACTTGGTGATTCCCTGATTCCCGCCCCTTTGTTACGGGAATCTTTATTCTTTCGTTCTGACTGGTGCCATCAGTTGGGTCCCCTCAAACAGGGGAACGGCAGTTCTCAGAGGGAGGCTCGGCCTTCTTAGCTAAAGAGCAGTTCGCTGTAGTATCTTTATTTCCGCACGCGGGTTTGTGTCTCTGCCACGCGCTTTTCCCGAGGTCCTCGGCCCCTCTCAAAATGGATAGATTTGATACCAGCCAAAAGTCCGTCCTGACTCCGGACGCTTCAGCTTGGTCTGGTAAGAAACGCCTCTTAGGAGGCTCGGTCTCAGGGTTGATGTTGTGAGGTGCTGAGGACCTTTTCTCATCAATCGTATTGATTGAGCGCTTACTGTGTGCAGAGCACTGTACTAAGTGCTTGGGAAGTAGAAGTTGGCAACATATAGAGACAGTCCCTCGGTGTTGCTGCATCCGTGTCTTGCCTACTTTCGTAGCCATGTGATGATGCCTTCTAGGGATTCTAAATGTAGACCCAAGCAGTTAATACTGTCCCTTTTCCATTGCGATTTAGGCTCCCTCCCGCCGCACACAAACACAAAAGCTGCATTTGGAGCGTTTTCTGTTAGTCTACTGATTTATTGTATTCTGAAATGTGATGACGTTACATGTTTCAGTAATGAAAAATTCACTACCAGGAAATTTCTGTCCAAGGCAGATTGTTACTATGTTCGTGCTAGTAAACAGAAGAAGCTGAACGTTTATCTTTTTTTTTCCTCTTCCAGAATTTATTTGGAGTAGAGAAATTATCGTTAATAATAATGGCATTTATTAAGCGCTTACTATGTGCAAAGCACCGTTCTAAGCGCTGGGGAGGTTACAAGGTGATCAGTTTGTCCCACGGTGGGCTCACAGTCAATCCCCATTTTACAGAGGAGGGAACTGAGGCACAGAGAAGTGAAGTGAGTTGCCCAGAGTCACACAGCTGACAATTGGCGGAGCCGGGGTTTGAACCCATGACCTCTGACTTCAAAGCCCGGGCTCTTTCCACTGAGCCACGCTGCTTCTCTAATAATTAAGTGACTTGTCCAAGGTCACACAGCTGACAGTTGGCAGAGGCAGGATTTGAACCCCTGACCTCTGACTCCAAAGCCCGGGCTCTTTCCACTGAGCCACGCTGTAGAGTTGGCTGAAATTGGGCTGTTTGGGTATGGAGTTGTGAGGTTTACACACCTGTAATTTATTTAAGTTAATGTCTGTCTTCCCCTCTATCTAGGCTGTAAGCTCGTTGTGGGCAGGGAATATGTCTGTTTTATTGTACTGTTCCAAGCGCTTAGTACAGTGGTGCGCACACAGTAAGCACTCAAATATGACCGATTCCTAACTACTATTATTTCTTTGCTTTTTTAGGTATTTACTTGGTCTTTGCATTTGAAAAGCAACCGTGAATATTGGCATCCTTGATGTCACAAGAAGTTCAATTCCATCCTTGTACAGAGATGAATGATTCAGAAATCAGCTGTGGCAACTTTATTTTATTTTAATTTTTTTTTTAATTACTACAAGCGTGCAGGACACTGCCAAAAAAAAACTAGGGCAAGCAAATGTGTCTAAGGTACAGTTGCCTGTCTGTGACAGATGGACTTTGTGTGTGTGTATATATAAGAACGAGTCTGGGCCTATCTACATCTTTTTAAGCCTATTTTTAAGTAATCTGCTTGCTTTCAGAAGTGTTCAGAAAACATCGTTTGATTTTTTTACATCGACCCAGTAGTTTCCAAAATTTACGTTAGTCTAACTTTTTAACCAGCTGAGAGCCATTACCACGAAGCTCCAGTTCATTCAGAAATGTCGTACGTTCACAGTATTTCATTTTATTGAAATTGCTGAACGCGGCGGGGGGGAAGTTCCACGCTTTTTTTGGACGTGCGCTCGCTGGTGTGGAGTAGTCTTGTTATGTTGTGTTTTCAAGATTAAATGAATTTGCGTTCTGTACAATTAAAAGCTAGTGTTATTCTGGATGTGTTGATTAAAAGTAGAATGCTTTCAAATATAAATTTTAGAAAGTCTTAAAATTCTAGGTGAGCCATTTAGCCATTTCCTTAGTGCAATTTAGATTCAAGCTGAGAAATAGTTACTGTTCGCTGACATATTATGCTACTGAAAATGGATTAAAAAATATTTTAGCTGCATAGATTAGAGTTGATTTAGAATTTGTAGGCTTTCTCCAGTACCGTCTGTGACTTTTTTTTTTTAAAGCGGTAATTTTGAGTGGAATGTGTACTGCCTTCTAAATTTGTTTTGAGAAGTGGAACTACCAAAATAATTATTTCCAAACTGTTACTCATAATGGGTTATAGATTCCCCTCGTGGAGAAAACATGGTTATGCTGAAAGTAGTCTCCTCCTTTATCTCTAAAGATTGTGACTGTCTCGCTCCCGTGGCGGTGATTTGAACCTTATCCTTCTTGTGTGGATTTAAGATGCCGTATTCATTTCTTTATAGCAATTAAAAAGAATGTCTCTTGGCATAAACCCATTGGAGCCGTGCCGTGCTTTTGTGCGTGTGTGTCTGTTTGGGGCTGTTAGGGCTTTATCAGAAAAGGTCGGTTTCTTCTGGTCTGGAAACGGAGTTTTGGAAGTTGATTTTCCATGCTATAAGCGATAATACTTATTATTAAGCAGTAATAAATGATGAGAACCATCCATGCTGGACCACATCACAGCGGACATCCTTCGCTGCGGGAAGATTTGCACGTTCATGACACTTCTTTAAACAAAATGCCTCCATGCATAGTCCAGTTGGGAGAACCTTAATCACATCCGCCACGCGAATGGCCGTGCAATTGCCTCTGAATTCCCTCCTCCCTGGGAAAGAGGGTCTTTAGACACTTCTTTAAACAAAATGCCTCCATGCATAGTCCAGTTGGGAGAACCTTAAGTCTTCTCATTGTGCCGGCCCTCAGGTAATCCCTTCCTATGGCTTTTCCCTAGAACTAGCATGGAGATGGGAAAGGGCACGTTTGGGCCCGGGAATTCCCGGCCAGGAGAAGATCCAGGCCTGGAGTGGTATTTAGGGTGATCAGGTTTGGCAGAACAAACCCTGCACTGCGTCCCCTGCTCCACGCCACCCCAGGGATTGCCCAGCAGCAGCAGCGGCAAGCTGAGGGTTAAGTGGCACTGCGGAAATATTCAGGTGGTTGATGATGAGGATGGCATTTATTAAGCGCTTACTATGCGCAAAGCGCTGTTGTAAGCGCTGGGGAGGTTACAAGGTGATCAGTCTTCTAGACTGTGAGCCCAGTCAGATTAAGCTCTAAGTGCTCGTGGTTCCGGGGAAAGAGCCTGGGCTTTGGAGTCTGAGGTCACGGGTTCAAATCCCGGCTCTACCAATTGTCAGCTGTGTGACCTTGGGCAAGTCACTTTACTTCTCTGGGCCTCAGTTACCTCATCTGTAAAATGGGGATTAAGATTGCGACTGTGAGCCCACTGTTGGGTAGGGACCGTCTCTATATGTTGCCAACTTGTACTTCCCAAGCGCTTAGTACAATTCTGTGCACACAGTAAGCGCTCAATAAATATGAGTAATTGATATATATGTATATATGTTTGTACATATTCATTACTCTATTTTACTTGTACATATCGATTCTATTTATTTTATTTTGTTAGTATGTTTGGTTTTGTTCTCTGTCTCCCCCTTTTAGACTGTGAGCCCACTGTTGGGTAGGGACTGTCTCTATATGCTGCCAATTTGTACTTCCCAAGTGCTTAGTACAGTGCTCTGCACATAGTAAGCGCTCAATCAATATGATTGATTGATTGATCAAGTTGTCCCACAGGGGCTCACAGTCTTAATCCTCATTTTACAGATGAGGGAACTGAGGCCCAGAGAAGTGAAGTGACTTGCCCAAAGGCACACAGCTGGCAAGTGGGGGAGCCAGGATTTGAACCCATGACCTCTGACTCCAAAGCCCGGGCTCTTTCCACTGAGCCACGCTCCGGAGTGTGGCACATCGTTAGTCCGTGGCAGTGACTGACGCCTTGCGGGATGGAGTCGTGACCAGGGTGGGGGCGGTGAGGGGCAGAGCCTGACATTCCCACCACGCTCTCCCAATCAATCAATCAATCAGTCAATCGTATTTATTGAGAGCTTACTGTGTGCAGAGCACTGTACTAAGCACTTGGGAAGTACAAGTTGGCAACATATATCCCACTTGGGGTATTCAGTGTCAGGAAGGGTCGAACCAAGGCTCTAAAATGTTCTAGCCAAAGGGAAGATTTGCTCTTGGTTTCCGGGCTATTTGACCAGAATTCTCCTTGACCGCATCTCCTGAGACCATGGATATCTATCTCCCAAGTGCTTAGTAGAGAAGCAGCATGGCTCAGTGGAAAGAGCGCGGGCTTGGGGGTCAGAGGTCATGGGTTCGTATCCCGCCTCCCCCCCATCAATCAATTGTATTTATTGAGCGCTTACTGTATGCAGAGCACTGTACTAAGCGCTTGGGAAGTACAAGTTGGCAACATATAGAGACAGTCCCTACCCAACAGTGGGCTCACAGTCTAAAAGGGGGAGACAGAGAACAGAACCAAACATACTAACAAAATAAAATAAATAGAATAGATACGTACAAGTAAAATAAATAGAGTGATAAGTCTGCTGTGTGACCTTGGGCAAATCACTTCACTTCTCTGGGCCTCAGTTCCCTCATCTGGAAAATGGGGATTGAGGCTGTGAGCCCCACGTGGGACAACCTCATCACCAGTGTGGCTCAGCGGAAAGAGCCCGGACTTTGGAGTCAGAGGTCATGGGTTCGAATCCTGGCTCTGCCACTTGTCAGCTGTGTGACTTTGGGCAAGTCATTTAACTACTCTGGGCCTCAGTTACCTCATCTGGAAAACGGGGATGAAGACTGTGAGCCCCCTCATCATCATCATCAATCGTATTTATTGAGCGCTTACTGTGTGCAGAGCACTGTACTAAGCACTTGGGAAGTACAAGTTGGCAACATATAGAGACAGTCCCTACCCGACAGTGGGCTCACAGTCTGATCACCTTGTATACCCCCAGTGCTTAGAACAGTGCCTTGCACATAGTAAGCGCTTAATAAATGCCATTATTATTCTTATTCCCCCCAGCACTTAGAACAGTGCTTTGCACATAAGCACTTAATACCAACATTATTAGTAGTAGTAGTAGTACAGTGCTCTGCACACAGTAAGCGCTCAATAAATGCGATTGAATGAGTGAATGAACTTGGAGTGCCCACTTGGTTTGTGCCAGCTATCAAAGCAAACACAGGGCATCCATCTCGTTGGCACGCACCTTCGTGCTCGTGCCATTGACTCCTGGGGAGAGGGAGCTAGGCCGATAGCCAAGCAGTCTTTGGTTCTCCAGTAGGAATCATCATCAATCATCAATCGTATTTATTGAGCGCTTACTGTGTGCAGAGCACTGTACTAAGCGCTTGGGAAGTCCAAGTTGGCAACATATAGAGACAGTCCCTACCCAACAGTGGGCTCACAGTCTAAAAGGGGGAGATGTTGGTCTCCCTAGCGTCATCCATCTCTTTGGCACACGCCTTCGTGCTTGGGCCGTTGACTCCTCTGGGGACAAAGAGCGAGAACGATAAGCAGCACTCTTTGGTTCCCCAGTAAGAATGTTGGTCGCCCTAGCGTCATCACAGTATCACTAAAATCCACCCTTTTCTCTCAATCCAAACTGCTACCGTATCACTAAAGTTAGTAATACTGACATTCCCAGTATGCTTTCCCACTTGGGATATTCAGTGTCAGGAAGGGTCGAACCAAGGCTCTAAAATGTTCTAGCCAAAGGGAAGATTTGCTCATGGTTTCCGGGCTATTTGACCAGAATTCTCCTTGACCGCATCTCCTGAGACTCCTTTTCTCTCAATCCAAACTACCATGTTAATTCATACACGTCCTACTCGGCCATTACTGAATCAATCAATCAATCGTATTTATTGAGCGCTTACTGTGTGCAGAGCACTGGACTAAGCGCTTGGGAAGTACAAGTTGGCAACAACTTGAATCAGCCTCCTTGTTGACCTCCCTACCTCCTGTCCCTCCCCACTCTAGTCCATACATCACTCGGCTGCCCGGATCCTTTTTCTACTAAAACGTTCAATCCATGTTTCCCCACTCCTCAAGAACGTCCAGTGGTTGCCCATCCACCTCCGCATCATTCATTCATTCAATCGTATTTATTGAGCGCTTACTGTGTGCAGAGCACTGTACTAAGCTCTTGGGAAGTACAAGTTGGCAACATCTAGAGACGGTCCCTACCCAACAGCGGGTTCACAGTCTGGAAGGGGGAGACAGACCACAAAACATATTAACGAAATAAAATAAATAGAATAAATATGTACAAATAAAATAGAGTAATAAATATTTATTGAGCGCTTACTGTGTGCAGAGCACTGTACTAAGCGCTTGGGAAGTACAAGTTGGCAACATATAGAGACGGTCCCAACCCAACAGCGGGCTCACGGTCTGGAAGGGGGAGACAGACCACAAAACAAAACATATTAACAAAATAAAATAAATAGAATAAATATGTACAAATAAAATAGAGTAATAAATATGTATATACATATATACAGGTGGTGTGGGGAGGGGGAGGAGGGGGAGAGGAAGGAGGGGGCTCAGTGTGGGAAGGCCTGGAGGAGGTGAGCTCTCAGTAGGGCTTTGAAGGGAGGAAGAGAGCTAACTTGGCAGAGGAACCATCTCTATGTGTTGCCAACTTTTACTTCCCAAGCGCTTAGTACAGTGCTCTGCACACTGTAAGCGCTCAATAAATACGAATGAATGAATCAGTGACTCCTTCCCATCGGCTTTAAAGCACTCAATCACCTTGCCCCCTCCAACTTTACCTCACTACTCTTCTACTATAATCCAGCCCTACTCACTTTACCCCTTTCCTTCCTCTCCCCCTCGTCCCCCTCTCCATCCCCCCCATCTTACCTCCTTCCCTTCCCCACAGCACCTGTATATATGTTTATATGTTTGTACATATTTATTACTCTATTTTCCTTGTACATATCTATTCTATTTTATTTTGTTAGAATGTTTGGTTTTGTTCTCTGTCTCCCCCATTTAGACTGTGAACCCACTGTTGGGTAGGGACTGTCTCTATATGTTGCCAACTTGTACTTCCCAAGCGCTTAGTACAGTGCTCTGCACACAGTAAGCGCTCAATAAATACGATTGATTGATTGATTTACCCCAATTTCGTCTCTCTCACCTCTGACACCTCACCCTCGTCCTGCCTCTGGCCTGGAACATCCTCCCTCTTCATAGCCGACAGAGGATTACCCCCCCGGCTTCAAAGCCTTATTAAAGACACATCTCCAAAAGGTCTTCCTTGACTAACCCCTCTTTACCTTCCACTCCCTTCATAATAATTACGGTATTTGTTAAGCACTTACTATGTGCCAAGCGCTGTTCGAAGTGCTGGGATAGATACAAGGAAATGAGGTGGTCCCACGTGGGGCTCACAGTCTTAATCCAATATGTTATATGTTGCCAATTTGTACTTCCCAAGCGCTTAATACAGTGCTCTGCACATAGTAAGCGCTCAATAAATATGATTGATTGATTGATTAATCCCCTGAGGTAGTTGAGGCACAGAGAAGTGGCTTTCCCAAAATCACACAAGTGGTGGAGCTGGGATTCGAACCCACGTCATCTGACTCCGAAGCCCGTGCTCTTTCCATTAAGCCACGCTACTATTTAAACATCCCCCCGACTCACGGCACTTATTTCACATATTTTATGTAAAATATTGTTACATGTAAGATACTGCACATATCTTTAATTTTATTTATTTACATCCATATCTGTCTCCCCCTCTAGACTGTAAGCTCATGGGCAGGGAATGTGTCTGCTGTATTATATTGTCCTCTCCCAAGCGCTTAGTACAGCGCTCTGCACCCAGAAAGCGCTCAATAAATACGATCGATTGACTAACCTGGCAAGAAAGTGAGGTCAACTTGGCTCTGAAGTCCTCTCTCCTGTGGTTTCATAGCCTTTCGAAAACAATCGATCATTCCCCCCATCCTACCTCCTTCCCTTCCCCACAGCACCTGTATATATGTATATATGTTTGTACAGATTTATTACTCTATTTATTTATTTATTTTACTTGTACATATCGATTCTATTTATTTTATTTTGTTAGTATGTTTGGTTTTGTTCTCTGTCTCCCCCTTTTAGACTGTGAGCCCACTGTTGGGTAGGGACTGTCTCTATATGTTGCCAATTTGTACTTCCCAAGCGCTTAGTACAGTGCTCTGCACATAGAAAGCGCTCAATAAATACAATTGCTTGCTTGATTGATTGATTTACCGAGCACTTACTGTGCACAGGACACCGTCCTAAGCAGTCAAAGAGAGTGAAAGAGAGGGCAAGACGCCATCTGGGGTGAGACCCCATCCGTTAGATTGGAAGCACATCGAAGCCAGGGACCCGGTCTACTTTTGTGTCCTCTGTGAAGTGCCTTTGTTCAGTGCTCTGCATTAGATAGAAGGGAAAAATCCATTTTCTTGGTGGGATTAGTCAATCGGTTGTATTTATTGAGTGTGTCCGATGTGCAGAGCACTGTACTAAGCGCTTGGGAGAATACAGCACTACCGAGTTGTTAAGACACGTTCCCTGCCCACAGTGAGCTTCTGTATCCATTTTGGGAGTTGGAAATTGTGTCCACCAACACAACCGTTACCCTCGGCTTAGGGTTGAAATGGGGATTTCTGTATCTGGACAGTCAGCCCTGTTCATGTTATTCAAGTTTGGGTGAGGGTCAGAGAGATTGCAGGTCATGGGTTCTAATCCTGCTTCCACCGCTTATCTGCTGTGTGATCTTGGGCCAGTCACTTCACTTCTCTGTGCCTCAGTTGCCTCCTCTGTTAAACGGGGACGGAGGCTGCATCCCAAGTGGGCCAGGGACTGTGTCCAACCCGATTAGCCTCTATCCACCCTAGTAGACTGCCTGGCACGTAGTAAGTGCTTAACAAATACCACAGTTATTATTTATTATTATTTTTATTTCTGGAAGGCAAAGGTGCTCTGGGGTCTGAGTGATTTAACACATTTTAAAGTGGTACTGAGCACAGGTAGATCACCTCCTAAGGTCATCTGAACAGGGCTGACAGTCCAAATACAGAAATCCCCATTTCAACCCTAAGCTGAAGGTAACAGCTGCGTTGGTGGACACAATTTCAGACTCCCCAAATGGATGCGTAAGCTCACTGTGGGCAGGGAACGTGTCTAACAACTCTGTATTTATTTATTTTACTTGTACATAGCTATCCTATTTATTTTATTTTGTTAGTATGTTTGGTTTTGTTCTCCCTTTTAGACTGTGAGCCCACTGTTGGGTAGGGACTGTCTCTATATGTTGCCAATTTGTACTTCCCAAGCGCTTAGTACAGTGCTCTGCACATAGTAAGCGCTCGATAAATACGATTGATGATGATGATGATGTAGTGCTGTATTCTCCCAAACGCTTAGTACGGTGCTCTACACATAGTACACACTCAAGAATGGGTTGGAAAATACCCATTTGCCTCTCGCAGTCTTTGAAAGCCGCTGTTCAAGCGGCACAGGGATCGACCGAGTCGGGAATCCGGGGGACCTGGGCCTCAAGGAGTTTTTCCCAGTTTTTCCTCTGGGCGAGCCTGACCCGGAAGCGGAGTGGTTGGGATACCTGGGATATGGGATACCTGGGACCAGACCATCCTTACCCAGGCCTGCTTTCTGAGCCCCGGGATCCGTCCAGTACATGTGGCAAAGACGGGCTTCTAGCCAGGTAGAGCTGTTGGAGCCGAGGCTTTTCAGCATTCATCATCATCATCATCATCAATCGTATTTATTGAGCGCTTACTGTGTGCAGAGCACTGGACTAAGCGCTTGGGAAGTACGAGTTGGCAACATATACAGTCCCTACCCAACAGTGGGCTCACAGTCTAAAAGGGGGAGACAGAGAACAAAACCAAACATACTAACAAAATAAAATAAATAGAATAGATATGTACAAGTAAAATAAATAAATAGAGTAACAAATATGTACAAACATATATACATATATACAGCATTCTGGTGGCATAGTAATAATAATAATGATAATAACATTTATTAAGCGCTTACTACGTGCAAAGCACTGTTCTAAGCGCTGGGGAGGTTCCAAGGTGATCAGGTCTTAATCCCCATTTTCCAGATGAGGGAACTGAGGCCCAGAGAAGTGAGGTGACTCGCCCAAAGTCACCCAGCTGACAATTGGCGGAGTCGGGATTTGAACCCGTGACCTCTGACTCCGAAGCCCAGGCTCTTCCCACTAGAAGTTTCTCTGTCTCCCCCTTCTAGACTGTGAGCCCACTGTTGGGTAGGGACGGTCTCTATGTAATAATAATAATAATGATGGCATTTATTAAGCGCTTACTATGTGCAAACCACTGTTCTAAGCGCTAAGGAGGTTACAAGGTGATCAGGTTGTCTCACGGGGGGGCTCACATTCTTAATCCCCATTTTACAGATGAGGGAACTGAGGCAGAGAGAAGTGAAGTGACTTGCCCAAAGTCACACAGCTGACAATTGGCGGAGCCGGCATTTGAACCCCTGACCTCTGACTCCAAAGCCCGGGCTCTTTCCACTGAGCCACGCTGCTTCTCTAAGCTGCTTCTGCTTCTTGTACTTCCCAAGCGCCTAGTACAGTGCTCTGCACACAGTAAGCGCTCAATAAATACGATTGAATGAATGAGCCACGCCGCTTCTCCAGCAGGCCTAGTGGAAAGCGTCTGGATCTGGGAGCCAGAAAGCCTGTGTTCAAATTCTGGCTCTGCCAATTGTTTGCTGTGTGTCCATGGGCTAATCACTTCACTTCTCTATGCCTCAGTTTCCTCAACTGTAAAATAGGGATTCAATTTATTTTGTTAATGACGTGCATATGGCTATAATTCTATTTATTCCGATGATATTGACGCCTGTCTACGTGTTTTGTTTCGTTGTCTGTCTCCCCCCTTCTAGACTGTGAGCCCGTTGTTGGGTAGGGACCGTCTCTAGATGTTGCCAACTTGTACTTCCCAAGCGCTTAGTACAGTGCTCTGCACACAGTAAGCGCTCAATAAATACGATTGAATGAATGGATACCTGTTCTCCCGTCTACTTTTGTTTTGTTGTCAGTCTCCCCTTCCTAGACTGTGAGCCCATTGTGGGGTAGGGACCGTCTCTATATGTCGCCAACTTGTACTTGCCAAGCGCTTAGTACAGTGCCCTGCACACAGTAAGTGCTCAATAAGAGAAGCAGCGTGTCTCATTGGAAAGAGCACGGGCTTTGGAGTCAGAGGTCATGGGTTCAAATCCCGGTTCCGCCACTTATCAGCTGTGTGACTTTGGGCAAGTCACTTAACTTCTCTGGGCCTCAGTTCCCTCATCTGTAAAATGGGGATGAAGACTGTGAGTCCCCCGTGGGACAACCTGATCACCTTGTCACCTCCCCAGCACTTAGAACAGTGCTTTGCACATAGTAAGTGTTTAATAAATGCCATCATTATTATTATTATTATAAATATGAATGAATGAGCCCCATGTGGGCCCGGGACTGTGTCCAACCTAATTAATTGTTACCTATCCCGACGTTTAGAACAGTATTTGACACATAGTAAGCGCTTAGCAGTTACCATTGAAAAAAAATGGGAACACAAATGGGAAAAGAGTCCTGCTCACTACCCTGCAGCCCCAGGAGAAGTAGTTTTGCTTGCTTGCTGCTCTTTGTCTTTGGGAGCATTTTCTGAATGGGTTGAAAGGGAAAGGGTGTGAGTGACGGTATATAAAAGCATATGCTTATTGATATGGAGAGGTGAATGGGCATGGGGGTCGTGAGGGAATTGGTTGTGCAGGGAAGGGATGTGTGAACGGAAGTGTATGTAGGTGTGTATGTGTAGCCTGGTGGGATGGTTGTGAGCTCGACACAATGACTGGGCCTCCAGCGTCCCACCACTTCAATGAGGGTGATCATTTCAGCGTTTTCCTCGTATGGCAACTTGCAGGGCTGAACAGACACGTCTAGTGCCCACCGGACCCCCTGGCTGAGGATAATAATGATAATAATTAGCTCTCTTCCGCCCTTCAAGGCCCTGCTGAGAGCTCACCTCCTCCAGGAGGCCTTCCCAGACTGAGCCCCTTCCTTCCTCTCCCCCTCGTCCCTCTCTCCATCCCCCCATCTTACCTCCTTCCCTTCCCCACAGCACCTGTATATACGTATATATGTTTGTACATATTTATTTATTTATTTATTTTACTTGTACATAGCTATCCTATTTATTTTATTTTGTTAGTATGTTTGGTTTTGTTCTCTGTCTCCCCCTTTTAGACTGTGAGCCCACTGTTGGGTAGGGACTGTCTCTATATGTTGCCAATTTGTACTTCCCAAGCGCTTAGTACAGTGCTCTGCACATAGTAAGCGCTCAATAAATACGATTGATGATGATGATAATGATGGCATTTGTTAAGCGCTTACTATGTGCAACGCACTGTTCTAAGCACTGGGGAGGATACAAGGTGATCAGGTTGCCCACTGGGGACTCACAGTCTTAATCGCCATTTGACAGATGAGGGAACTGAGGCCCAGAGAAGTGAAGTGACTGGCCCAAAGTCACGCAGCTGACAAGTGGCGGAGCCGGGATTTGAACCCATGACCTCCGACTCCAAAGCCCGGGCTCTTTCCACTGAGCCACCCTGCTTCTCCTAGCAGGAGGATGGGGTGAGGAGGGGAAGAGGCGGAAGGGGGAGGCCAGGGCTCTGATGTCTCTATCTTTTAGACTGTGAGCCCACTGTTGGGTAGGGACTGTCTCTATACGTTGCCAACTTGTACTTCCCATGCGCTTAGTACAGTGCTCTGCACACAGTAAGCGCTCAATAAATACGATTGATTGATTCACCTGGCTGGGACTGTGGGGGATGAACAGTGGAAGAAGAGGATCTGGGTTTTAATTCTGATTCTACTACTTGCCTGCCGTGTGACCTTGGGCAGTCGCTTAACTTCTCTCTTTCCTCATCTGTAAAATGGGGATGAATACTGTTCTCCCTCCTACTTAGGTTGTAAGCTCCACGGGGGACAGGGACTATGATGATCTTTTATCTATCCTAGTGCTTAGTGATAATAATAATGATGGCATTTATTAAGCACTTACTATGTGCAAAGCAATCAATCAATCAATCGTATTTATTGAGCGCTTACTATGTGCAGAGCACTGTACTAAGCGCTTGGGAAGTACAAATTGGCAACATATAGAGACAGTCCCTACCCAACAGCGGGCTCACAGTCTAAAAGGGGGAGACAGAGAACAAAACCAACCATACTAACAAAATAAAATAAATAGAATAGATATGTACAAATAAAATAAATAAATAAATAGAGTAATAAATATATCAGCACTGTTCTATGTGCTGAGGAGGTTACAAGGTGATCTGGTTGGCCCACGGGGGCTCACAATCTTAATCCCCATTTTACAGATGAGGTAACTGAGGCCCCGAGAATCAATCGTATTTATTGAGCGCTTACTGTGTGCAGAGCACTGTACTAGGCACTTGGGAAGTACAAGACGGCAACATATAGAGACGGTCCCTACCCAACAGTGGGCTCACAGTCTAGAAGTGAAGTGACTTGCCCAAAGTCACCCAGCTGACAATTGGCGGAGCTGGGATTTGAACCCCTGACCTCTGACTCCAAAGCCCGGGCTCTGTCCACTGAGCCACGCTGCTTCTCTAGTACTCAGTGTTTCTTTAGTGCTTAGCGCGGGACACATGCTAAGTGTTTAACAAATACAATTATTATTATTATTATTATTAGAGTTGGTGAGCCAGATCAGGTGCAAAGTAGGAGGTTCACGGGAGGAGGAACCACTGTGGGTTTTGATCAAGGAAGAATGTGCCATCTTCAAGCAGCGTGGCTCAGTGGAAAGAGCCCGGGCTTTGGAGTCAGAGGTCATGGGTTCAAGCCCCGGCTCCACCAATTGTCAGCTGCGTGACTCTGGGCAAGTCACTTAACTTCTCTGGGCCTCAGTTACCTCATCTGTAAAATGGGGATTAAAAACTGTGAGCCCCCCTTGGGACAACCTGATCACCTTGTAACCTCCCCAGCGCTTAGAACAGTGCTTTGCACATAGTAAGTGCTTAATAAATACCATCATTATTATCTTTAGACTGTGAGCCCACTGTTGGGTAGGGACTGTCTCTATATGTTGCCAATTTGTACTTCCCAAGCGCTTAGTACAGTGCTCTGCACATAGTAAGCACTCAATAAATACGATTGATGATGATCTTGGCACAGACCGTGATTATCCAGCCCGGAATTGTGTCCCTGCCAGTGTCAGCAGGACCCTCGGCCCCAAGGGATTGTTGCCGTCTTTGATATCCTTGATGTCCGAGGTTAATGAGTCGTATTTATCAACTTCATTCATTCAATCATATTTATTGAGCACCTGAATGAATGAAGGGGTGCTCGATAAATACCATTGGGCAGAGTACTGTTTTAAGCCTAATAAAGTTCCAAGTTATAGACAAATGATATTTGCTTGTAAGGAACTTACACCTAGTCCATTTCTCCTCCATTTATGCTTTCATAATCCTTTCCTCTGATTAATCCATGGCCCGGGCACATTGGGGCTCCCACAAGGTAGTAATATGATAATGATAGTCAATCTTATCATCATCGTCATCAATCATATTTATTGAGCGCTTACTATGTGCAGAGCACTGTACTAAGCGCTTGGGAAGTACAGATTGGCAACTTATAGAGACAGTCCCTACCCAACAGTGGGCTCACAGTCTAAAAGGGGGAGACAGAGAACAAAACCAAACATACTAACAAAGTAAAACAAATAGAATAGATATGTACAAGTAAAATAAATAAATAAATAAATAGAGTAATAAATCTGTACAAGCATATATACATATATACAGGTGCTGTGGGGAAGGGAAGGAGGTAAGATGCGGGGGATGGAGAGGGGGACGAGGGGGAGAGGAAGGAAGGGGCTCAGTCTGGGAGGAAGGGGCTCAGTCTTGATAAATAAATCATATTTATTTAAGGTCATGGATTCTTATTCCAGCTCCACCACTTGTCTGCTATGTCACCTTTGGCAAGTCACCCAGTGCTTAGAACAGTGCTTGACACACAGCGCTTAACAAATACCATTATTATTATTATTAACTTCTCTGTGCCTCAGGTACCTCATCTGTAAAATGGGGATTGAGACTGTGAGCTCCACATGGGACAGGGACTGTGTCCAACCTGATTTACTTGTATCCACCCCAGCACTTAGTACAGTACCTGGCATATAGTAAGCACTTAACAAATACCATAATTATTATTATTGGGCACTGACTGTGTGCAGGGCACTGTACTAAGCTCTTGGGAGAGTACAATACGACAGCTGGTAGACCGAGTGCAGTGGAATTTATAATTAATTGATCACAGTCAGTTACAGATTTCTTACAGTGCTCTGCACATAGTAAGCGCTCAATAAATACGATTGATGATGATAATGATGAACTTCAATGCTTACTATGGGATAAGTGCTGGGAGAGGCACAAAACAATCAGATCGGACACAGTCCCTGTCCCACATGGGGCTTACAGTCAAAGTGGGAGGGAGAATACAGATGGGGAAACTGAGACACAGAGAGAGAAGTTACTTGCCCAAAGATACACAGTAGGCAAGTGGGAAAACTGGAATTAGAACCCAGATCTCCTGATACCAGAAGCTCCTGCTTGTGTATTATCTCTTCTAGCCCATCCTCACTCCCCGCCGCCCATAACATGCGAGTTTATTTTGATCCAATAATTCCTTCGTTTTGTTTAATTTTTCTTTTCAACATTTTCAGCCTCCAGCCCTCAACTATCAGGTCAGGGTTGGCTGTTCCTGAACGAATTCATTTCCATCTGCAGACCTTTGGTTCCTCTGCCAGACCATTTGGACAAATCCATAACCCGAAGCCAACCCGCCAGCCAAGAAGGTCAACCACGAGAGGTCCACCTGCCCTCCACGATATGACCCGCTGCAGTTTTTATTCTATATTAAAATTAGGGAGTGAGCAATTATTATTCCATCTCATTCTTTTGTGCTACCAAGCAACCGTTTTGCAATGCTAGCGTCGGCAGGGACGCTTAGACAATATGACCTCTGATGGTTAATGACGGTTCACTGTCTCGGTGCATTTGTCTGAGCTGACATCCGCAGTGAGGCCAGTAGCCACCCGCTTTTTCAAAGGAGCTGAGGAATCCCGGAATGTCATCTCTTTATCGTTCGCAGTGATTGCCGGACCTTCCTTGTAAGGGTTGGGATTTCAGAGCAAGGCTTCGGCCGGGAATTTAACGCTCCTCCGCGGAGTTGGATTTGCAAGTTCTCGGACTATCTGAAATCAGGAAAGCAGCTGCAAGCCTTACCTTCTCAGCCTGCCTCTGGTACGCGTGGCTCAATTGAACAAAAGTTGGGCCGGGATTCTTTATAGACCTCCTGCTTTGCGGTAGCACTGTGCAATTATCGGTGCCGCTCAGATTGTATGGTTAGTATGGTTAGTTTAGAGAAGCAGCGTGGCTCAGTGGGAAAGAGCATGGGCTTTGGAGTCAGAGGTCATGGGTGCAAATCCCGGCTCCGCCAGTTAGCTGTGTGACTTTGGGCAAGTCACTTCACTTCTCTGGGCCTCAGTGACCTCGTCTGTAAAATGGGGATGAAGACTGTGAGCCCCCCCCGCCGTGGGACAACCTGATCACCTTGTAACCTCTCCAGCGCTTAGAACAGTGCTTTGCACATAGTAAGCGCTTAATAAATGCCATTATTATTATTATTAGTGGTATCCTCTGAGTGTTATGCCTCTTCAATGTTTAGATTCATTAGTAACGGTATTGGTTCACCTTATTAAAAGAGAATAATACGTATAATAACTGCATATATTAATAATAATGATGACATTTCATTCATTCATTCATTCAATCGTATTTATTGAGCGCTTACTGTGTGCAGAGCACTGTACTAAGCGCTTGGGAAGTACAAGTTGGCAACGTATAATCTCATCTGATTCTGAGGGGCACCCCTCCTGATGGTTACCATTTATCCAGGCAAGGTTTCTCTCTTTGGCTCTTACACTCTGTGGTCCACATTTTGCTCTGTGTCTTTTAAGCCCCTTGATTTTTTCAACTCCCTCTTTCAGTTTCTTCCTAACCAAAGTCCCCATTTTACCTTGTTTTCTTTACCACGATGAAATATCCTAGTGATAGTTGACCTTCCCCTCCTTCCTCAAGCTGCAGCTGCTGTTGCCAAGTCGTCACCAGGTCCTATTCTGCACCATGTCCCAATTAAGCACTCCATCGATGCGAACATTGACTAGGCCACGGAAAGAAGCACGAGCTTGGGAGTCAGAGGACCTGGGTTCTAATCCCAGCTCCCCCATTTGTCTGCTGCGTGACCTTGGACAAGTCACTTAATTTTTCTGTGCCTCAATTTCCTCATGTGTAAAATAGGAATTAAGACTGTGAGCCCTGTGAGGGACAGGGATTGTGTCAACCCAGTTATCTTGTATCTACCCCAGCACTGAGTTCTGTGCCTGGAACATAGCAAGTGCTTAACAAATCCTACAATTATTACAAGAGCCAGGATTATTCATTTATTCATTCAATCACATTTATTGAGCATTTACTGTGTACAGAGCACTGTACTAAGCACTTGGGAAGTACAAGTTGGCAACATATAGAGACGGTCCCTGCCCAACAACGGGCTCAAAGTCTAGAAGTGGGAGACAGACAACAAAACAAAACATGTGGACAGGTGTCAAGTCATCAGAATAAATAGAAGTAAAGCTAGATGCACATCATTAACAAAATAAATAGAATAGTAAAGATGTACAAGTGCTTGTTAAGCACTTACTATAATAATAATAGTAATGGCATTTATTAAGCACTTAATATGTGCAAAGCACTGTTCTAAGCGCTGGGGAGGTTACAAGGTGAACATTTTGTCCCACGTGGGGCTCACAGTCTTAATCCCCATTTTACAGATGAGGTAACTGAGGCCCAGAGAAGTTAAGTGACTTGCCCAAAGTCACACAGCTGACAATTGGCGGAACCGGGACTTGAATCCATGACCACTGGGTTTCCAGACACAGTGATCTCGCTCCTCAAAATCAAACCCCGATATGTGAAACCTAAACACTAAGTGCAGCTTGTGGGGCAAAGCAGCGTGGCTCAGTGGAAAGAGCCTGGGCTTGGGAGCCAAAGGTCGTGGGTTCTAATCCCGACTCTGCCCCTTGTCAGCTGTGTGACTTTGGGCAAGTCACTCAACTTCGCTGTGCCTCAGGTCCCTCATCTGTAAAATAGGGATTAAGACTGTGAGCTCCACGTGGGACAACCTGATCACCTTGTATCCCCCCCACTGCTTTAGAACAGTGCTTTGCACATAGTAAGCGCTTAACAAATGCCATCATCATCATCACTAGGTCACCCTGCTTCTACCTACATAAAAAATGATCTAGCCCCTGTCACCCACGGCCCCGGTAGTCTTGGCCGGGGCCGAGTTCCCCCTTTTAGACTGTGAGCCCACTGTTGGGTAGGGACTGTCTCTATATGTTGCCAACTTGTACTTCCCAAGCGCTTAGTACAGTGCTCTGCACACAGTAAGCGCTCAATAAATACGATTGATGATGATGATGCTGATGAGTTCCGTCAGAGTGGGCGCTGAAATAATTCCAAACCAGTTTTGCCTCTGACCTGCTCGGGGACCTGGGATTAAAATGGTCACAAACTCTCTGGGCCTCCCAAGATCCCTCCCTCTCCCAACGGTGTGGAGATGGGACTGTGTCCGATTTTTTTTTTATGGCATTTGTTAAGTGTTTACTGTGTGTGCCAAGCACTGTTCTATGTGATGATGATAATGATGATGGCATTTATTAAGCGCTTACTACGTGCAAAGCACTGTTCTAAGCGCTGGGGATGATACAAGGTGATCAGGTTGTCCCACGTGGGGCTCACAGTCTTAATCCCCATTTTTTACAGATGAGGTAACTGAGGCACAGAGAAGTGAAGTGACTTGCTCAAAGTCACACAGCTGACACTTGGCGGAGCCGGGATTTGAACCCATGACCTCTGACTCCAAAGCCCGGGCTCTTTCCACTGAGCCACGCTGCTTCTGAACTGGAGTAGATTCAAAGTAATCAGGTTGGACACAGTTCATGTCCCACATGGGGTCACCTTCTTGATCCTTATAATACAAATGAGGGAACTGAGGCACAGAGAAGTTAGGTAACTTGCCCTATGTCACACAGCAGGCAAATGGCAGAGTGGGGTTTAGAACCCAGATCCTCTGTCTCACAAATCCGCGCTCTATCCAGTGGGCCACGTGGCTTCTCTGATTAATCTGATTTGATTGATTTATAATAATAATGGCATTTATTAAGCACTTACTATGTGCAAAGCACTATTCTAAGCGCTGAAGCGCTGTTCTAAGCGCTGGACCTACCTCAGTGCTCTGCATTCATTCATTCATTCAATCGTATTTATTGAGTGCTTACTGGGTGCAGAGCACTGTACTAAGCGCTTGGGAAGTACAAGTTGGCAACATATATTCATTCATTCATTCAATTGTATTTATTGAGCGCTTACTGTGTGCAGAGCACTGTACTAAGCGCTTGGGAAGTACAAGTTGGCAACATATATTCATTCATTCATTCATTCAATTGTATTTATTGAGCGCTTACTTGTACATATCTATTCTATTTATTTTATTTTGTTAGTATGTTTGGTTTTGTTCTCTGTCTCCCCCTTTTTAGACTGTGAGCCCACTGCTGGGTAGGGACTGTCTCTATATGTTGCCAACTTGTACTTCCCAAGCGCTTACTACAGTGCTCTGCACACAGTAAGCGCTCAATAAATACGATTGATTAATTGATTGATTGATTGCAGAACACTGTACTAAGCGCTTGGGAAGTACAAGTTGGCAACATCTAGAAACGGTCCCTACCCAACAACGGGCTCACAGTCTAGAAGGGGGAGACAGACAACAAAACAAAACATGTGGACAGGTGTCAAGTCGTCAGAACAAATAGAATTAAAGCTAACTGCACATTCTTAACAAAATAAATAGAATAGTAAATATGTACAAGTAAAATAAATAGAGTAATAGATCTGTACAAACATATATACAGGTGCTATGGGGAGGGGAAGGAGATAGGATGGGGGGGTTGGGGAGGAGGCGAGGAAAAAGGGGGCTCAGTCTGGGGAATTTGACACCTAGAAAGCACTTAGTGATAAGTATTTTTTAATGGTATTTATTCAGTGCTATGTGCCAGGCACTGTGCTAAGCACTGTGGAAGATTCAAGTTAGATCAGGTTGGACCCAATCCCTGCCCCACGTAGGGCTCACGGTCTTAATCCCCATTTTAAGATGAGGTAACTGAGGCACAGAGAAGCGAAGTGACTTGCCCAGGGTCACACAGCAAACAAGTGGAAGAGCTTCTTTAGTAGCTACTGTCAGGATGATTATCGTTACTTAGACTCCTGTAGACCCTCCATACACAGTGCCGGGGAAGGAATCCCTTCTAATCCCTCCAGTTCATTGAACTGAAGAAAGCAAGATCCTCTGACCTTAGAGAGAGGCCTCTTCTTACTGACTGCACACTCCCATTATGCTTTACCAAAAGGTCTTTTATGCGGAGCTGAAAGCCAAAGGCTGTTTGCGTCCCCGTGAGCACTGTTAATGGCAGTCGGTAACAATTATGTGCCAATTTTACATTTCCCTCTAATTGGTCCTCCCTCTCTATTCAGTATTTCTACCGTTGCACTTGGATTTTTCCAAGAAACACGGAATTATTCCTGTCTGACCTCAGAATGAAGGTCTCGTGGGGTCAGGACTGCGCTGTTGCTTCCTGGGTACGTCGTACCAGCCTCTCAGACAGTGGGGCTCCAAGAAATCATCATCAATCGTATTTATTGAGCGCTTACTGTGTGCAGAGCACTGTACTAAGCGCTTGGTATGTACAAGTTGGCAACATATCATCATCATCATCATCGATCGTATTTATTGAGCGCTTACTGTGTGCAGAGCACTGTACTAAGCGCTTGGGAAGTACAAGTTGGCAACATATAGAGACAGTCCCTACCCAACAGTGGGCTCACAGTCTAAAAGGGGGAGACAGAAATCCTGATCATTCAACCATGTTTACTGAGTGCTGACTGTGGGCAATCAATCAATCAATCAATCAATCGTATTTATTGAGCGCTTACTGTGTGCAGAGCACTGTACTAAGCGCTTGGGAAGTACAAGTTGGCAACATATAGAGACAGTCCCTACCCAACAGTGGGCTCACAGTCTAGAAGGGGGAGACAGAAATCCGGATCATTCAACCATGTTTACTGAGTGCTGACTGTGGGCAATCAATCAATCAATCAATCAATCGTATTTATTGAGCGCTTACTGTGTGCAGAGCACTGTACTAAGCGCTTGGGAAGTACAAGTTGGCAACATATAGAGACAGTCCCTACCCAACAGTGGGCTCACAGTCTAGAAGGGGGAGACAGAAATCCGGATCATTCAACCATGTTTACTGAGTGCTGACTGTGGGCAATCAATCAATCAATCAATCGTATTTATTGAGCGCTTACTGTGTGCAGAGCACTGTACTAAGCGCTTGGGAAGTACAAGCTGGCAACATATAGAGACAGTCCCTACCCAACAGTGGGCTCACAGTCTAAAAGGGGGAGACAGAAATCTGGCTCATTCAACCATGTTTACTGAGTGCTGACTGTGGGCAATCAATCAATCAATCAATTGTATTTATTGAGCGCTTACTGTGTGCAGAGCACTGTACTAAGCGCTTGGGAAGTACAAGCTGGCAACATATAGAGACAGTCCCTACCCAACAGTGGGCTCACAGTCTAAAAGGGGGAGACAGAAATCCTGATCATTCAACCATGTTTACTGAGTGCTGACTGTGGGCAATCAATCAATCAATCAATCGTATTTATTGAGCGCTTACTGTGTGCAGAGCACTGTACTAAGCGCTTGGGAAGTACAAGCTGGCAACATATAGAGACAGTCCCTACCCAACAGTGGGCTCACAGTCTAAAAGGGGGAGACAGAAATCCTGATCATTCAACCATGTTTACTGAGTGCTGACTGTGGGCAATCAATCAATCAATCAATCAATCGTATTTATTGAGCGCTTACTGTGTGCAGAGCACTGTACTAAGTGCTTGGGAAGTACAAGCTGGCAACATATAGAGACAGTCCCTACCCAACAGTGGGCTCACAGGCTAAAAGGGGGAGACAGAAATCCTGATCATTCAACCATGTTTACTGAGTGCTGACTGTGGGCAATCGATCAATCAATCAATCGTATTTATTGAGTGCTTACTGTGTGCAGAGCACTGTACTAAACGGAACCTAGTGCTTGGGAGAGTACTATATAGAAGAGTTGACAGACACGTTCCCTGCCCACCACGAGCTTACAGTGTAGAGGGGGGGACAGGTATTAATATAAATGAATTATTGATATGTACATAAGTGTTGTAGGACTGAGGGAGGGGTGAATAAAGGATGCAAATCCAAGTGCCAAAGTGATGCAGAAGGGAGTGGGAGAAGAGGAAATGAGGGCTTAGTCAGGGAAGTCCTCTTGGAGGAGATGGGCTTTTAAAAAGCTTTGAAGGTGGGGGAGTGACGGTATGTCATATACGAAGAGGCAGGTTATTCCAGGCCAGAGGTAGGATGTGGGCGAGAGGTTGGTGGGAAGATAGACAAGATTGAAGTGGAATGAGTAGGTTAGTATTAGAGGGGTGAAGTGTGCAGTCTGGGATGTATTAGGAAAGCAGCGAGGTAAGGAAGGAGCAGGTTAAGGTGATTGAGTGCTTTAAAGCTGATGGGAAGGAGTTTCTGTTCAATCAATCAATCAATCGTATTTATTGAGCGCTTACTGTGTGCAGAGCACTGGACTAAGCGCTTGGGAAGTACAAGTTGGCAACATATAGAGACAGTCCCTACCCAACAGCGGGCTCACAGTCTAAAAGGGGGAGACAGAGAACAAAACCAAACATACTAACAAAATAAAATAAATAGAATAGATATGTACAAGTAAAATAAATAAATAGAGTTATATGTGCAAACATATATACAGGTGCTGTGGGGAAGGGAAGGAGGTAAGATGGGGGGGATGGAAAAGGGGACGAGGGGGAGAGGAAGGAAGGGGCTCAGTCTGGGAAGGCCTCCTGGAGGAGGTGAGCTCTCAGTAGGGCCTTGAAGGGAGGACGAGAGCTAGCTTGGCGGATGGGCAGAGGGAGGGCAGTCCAGGCCCCGGGGGAGGACGTGGGCCGGGGGTTGATGGCGGGACAGGCGAGAACGAGGTACGGTGAGGAGATTAGTGACATTTAATGTGAGGGTGGAAGGGCAACCACTGGAGGTTCTTGAGGAGTGAGGAAACATGAACTGAATATATATGTTGAATATATGTTTGTACGTATTTACTACTCTTATTTGTACATACTTATTGTATTTATTTTATTCTGTTAATATGTTTTGTTTTGTTGTCTGTCTCCCCCTTCTAAACCGTGAGCCCGCTGTTGGGTAGGGACCGTCTCTAGATGTTGCCAACTTGGACTTCCCAAGCGCTTAGTACAGTGCTCTGCACACAGTAAGCGCTCAATAAATGCGATTGAATGAATGAATGAATGTTTGAACATATTTACTACTCTATTTTATTTGTACATATTTATTCTATTTATTTTATTTTGTTAATTTGTTTTGTTGTCTGTCTCCCCCTTCTAAACCGTGAGCCCGCTGTTGGGTAGGGACCGTCTCTAGATGTTGCCAACTTGGACTTCCCAAGTGCTTAGTCCAGTGCTCTGCACACAGTAAGCGCTCAATAAAGACGATTGAATGAATGAATGAATGTTTGTACGTATTTACTACTCTATTTTATTTGTACATATTTATTCTATTTATTTTATTTTGTGAATATGTTTTGTTTTGTTGTCTGTCTCCCCCTTCTTGACTGTGAGCCCGCTGTTGGGTGGGACCGTCTCTAGATGTTGCCAACTTGGACTTCCCAAGCACTTTGTCCAGTGCTCTGCACACAGTAAGCGCTCAATAGATACGATTGAGTAAATGAATGAATATATGTATATATGTTTGTATGTATTTACTACTCTATTTTATTTGTACATATTTATTCTATTTATTTTATTTTGTGAATATTTTTTGTTTTGTTGTCTGTCTCCCCTTTCTAAACTGTGAGCCCGCTGTTGGGTAGGGACCGTCTCTAGATGTTGCCAACTTGGACTTCCCATTGCTTAGTACAGTGCTCTGCACACAGTAAGCACTCAATAAATACGATTGAGTGAATGAATGAATGTTTTTCTAGAAAAATGATCTGGGCAGCAGAGCGAAGAACATACTGGGATGGGGTGAGACAGGAGGTGGGGAGGTCAGCAGAGAGGTGATGCAGCAATTGAGGCGACATAAGACAAGTGCTTGTATTAACATGGTAACAGTTTGGATGGAGAGGATAGGGTGGATTTTAGCGGTGTTTTGAAGGTTGAACTGATTGGATTTGGTGACAGATGGATAATATGTTGGTTGAATGAAAGAAATGAGTTGAGGATCATGCCCAGTTTTGGGCTTGTGAAACAGGGACGATCGTGATGCTGTCTACCATGAAGGGAAAGTCTAAGGGCGGACAGGATTTGGGTGGGAAGAAAAGGAATTCTGTTTTGGACATGTTAAGTTGGAGGTGTCTGTAGGATATCCAAGTAGAGATGTCCTGAAGACAGAAGGAAATGCATGATGGCAACAAAGGAGAGCCCTCCCCACCTCAGGGCCAAGCACACATTTCCAATGACAGCTGCCTGTCTGCCCCATCCATCTGTCTGTGTTCCATTTGTGGAGGCCAACGAATTAATAATAATAATGATGGCATTTGTTAAATGCTTACAATGTGCTAAGCACTTTTTTAAGTGCTGGGGAGGATACAAGGTGATCAGGTTGTCCCACGGGGGGCTCACAGTCTTAATCCTCATTTTACAGATGAGATAACTGAGGCACCGAGAAGTTAAGTGATTTGCCCAAGGTCACCCAGCTGACAAGTGGCGGAGCTGGGATTTGAACCCATGACCTCTGACTCCAAAGCCCGGGCTCTTTCCTTTGAGCCATGCTGCTTTTCTGTGCACAGTTGGGCTGGGAATTTCCTTGTGGGAGGTAGAGCCCACCTGTCTCTACACCTCTCCACCAGACCCCTCTCCTTCTTCCCCAAACTGTGTCTAACTAGATTATGTGAACATTCCCCTGGTAATGACGCCTTTCTATGTGCCCATCCCTGTGCTAAGATTATCAGACACATATCAACCCTGGTCCTTAGTGCAGTGCTTGGCACATAGTAAGCGCTTAGCACCAAGAATTATCTCTGTAAGCTGGCGATGATCAAATCTGTGCCTTTTGAACAGAGAGTCCATTTCTACTACCATTTATTGAGCGGGGTAGAATTCATTCATTCATTCACTCAATCGTATTTATTGAGCACCTGCTATGTGCAGATCACTGTACTAAGTCGGCAACATATAGAGACGGTCCCTACCCAACAACGGGCTCACAGTCTAGAAGGGGAAGACAGACAACAAAACAAAGCACGTAGACAGGTGTCGAAATCATCAGAATAAATAGAATTATAGCTATATGCACATCATTAATAAAATAAATGAGTAGAAAATATGTAAAAGTAAAATAAATTGAGTAATAAATATGTACAAATATATACAAGTACTGTGGGGAGGGGAAGGAGGTAGGGCGCGGGGATGATGGGGAGGGGAAGAGGGGAGGAAAAAGGGGGCTCAGTCTGGGAGAATATTGTAGACCCCTCCATATAAATAAAGAGAACTAGTGCACCAAGCTGAAGATTGGGTCTCCACATACTTTGTTGAGTAGCCATAATACCCTCGGCTTGGCCCTCTCTGAAGAAAATGCAATCGATCAATCAATGTCAGTTAAATGTGTTGAGCACTTACTGTGTGCAGAGGACTGCACTAAGCTCTTGGGAGAGTACAAAATATCAGAGTTCGTAGGTACGTTCCTTGCCCATAAGGAGCTTATGGTCTAGAGGGGGAGGCAGACATTAAAATAAATGAATTGAGGTTATGTAAATAAGTGCTGTGGGGTTGAGGGTGGGGTGAATATCAAGTGCTAAAAGCTTTACAGATCCAAGTGCATAGGTGACACAGAAAGGGGAGACAGTAGGGATAAAGATGGCTTAGTCAGGGAAGGGCTTTGGGAGGAGAAATGGTTTCAGTAAGGCTTGGAAAGTGGGGAGGGAGTTCCAGGCCAGAGGGAGGACAAGGACAAGAGTTTGGCAGTGAGATAGAAGAGATTAAGGTACAGTGAGTAAGCTTGTGTTAGAGGAATAAAGTGTGCAGACTGTGTTGTAGTAGAAAATCAGTGAGATAAATGAAGTGGGGCAGCGGGGGGCAGAGGGGGTGAGCTGATTGAACTCTTTAAAGATAATAGTAAGGGGTTCCTCTATTTGGATGTGGAGGTGGATGGGCAGCCACTGGAAATGTGAATTGAACTCTTTTTAGAAAACTGATCTGGGCCGCAGAGTGAAGTGTGGACTGGAGTGAGGAAAGATAGGAGGCAGGGAGGTCAGCAAGGAGGCAGATGAAGTAGTCAAGGTGGGATTTGAAAATAATAATAATAATAATAATGATGGTATTTGTTAAGCGCTTACTATGTGCAAAGCACTGTTCTAAGCGCTGGGGAGGCTACAAGGTCATCAGGTTGTCCCATGGGGGGCTCACAGTTTTAATTCCCATTTTACAGATGAGGTAAATGAGGCCCAGAGGAGTTAAGTGACTTGCCCAGAGTCACACAGCTGACAGTTGGCAGAGGTGGGATTTGAACCCATGACCTCTGACTCCAAAGCCCATGCTCTAAGTGCTCGTGGTTCCGGGGAAAGAGCCCAGGCTTTGGAGTCAGAGGTCACGGGTTCAAATCCCGGCTCTACCAATTGTCAGCTGTGTGACCTTGGGCAAGTCACTTCACTTCTCTGGGCCTCAGTTACCTCACCTGTAAAATGGGGATTAAGATTGTGAGCCCCACGTGGGACAACCTGATCACCTTGTATTCCCCCATTCATTCATTCATTCAATCGTATTTATTGAGCACTTACTGTGTGCAGAGCACTGTACTAAGCACTTGGGAAGTACAAGCTGGCAACATATAGAGATGGTCCCTACCCAACAGCGGGTCCCCAGCACTTAGAACAGTGCTTGGCACATAGTAAGCACTTAACAAATACCAGCATTATTATTATTTTTATTATCAGCAGAGTAGGAGTTTGGATGGAGAGGAAAGGGTGGATTTTAATGATGTTGCGAGGGTAGAACCGACCGATTGAATATATGGGTTGAATGAGAGAGATAAGTCATGGATAATGCTGAGGTTGTGGGCTTGTAAAATAGGGAGGATAGTAGTATTGTCCTCAGTGCTCAGGAAAACATAGGGAGGAGAGGATTTGGGTGTGAAGATGAGTTTGATTTTGGACATGTTTAGTTTGAAGTGTTGGTGGGACATCCGGGGAGAAACGAACTGAAGTCAGCAGGAGAAAATGCAAGACTGCAGGGGCGGAGAGAGGTCAAGATCGGAGAAGTAGATTTGGGAATCATTCCTGTAGGGATGTTATTTAAAGCCATGGGAAGCGAATGAGTTCTCCAAGGGAATGGTGTAGATGGAGAATAGAAGGGGACTCAGAACTGAGCCTCGAAGGACTCCCACTGTAAGAGGGAGGGAGGCAGAGGGGGAGCCTGCAAAAGAGACTATGAAGGAGCAATCTGAGAGACAGGAGGAGAACCAGGAGAGGAGGACGCTATCTTCTCTCCCAGGGATTGATTCTCGAAAAATACAGATCCAGGCATGAATCAAAGTGGTTGAGGAGGGGTGTAGGGGTCTTCTGGATGAGCAGCTCCTTGGCTTGGCTTCCTCCAAACAAACAATAGGTGGGAGATGAATATAGACAGAAATCATCCTCAGTAAACTGAGCTTCAGGAGGGAGGTTAAAAGCACTCTGGATCTTTGAAAGCTGGTGGAATTATGACCCCTAGAAATGAGAAGGAGAATTCCAGTGCACAAGGGAGTTTGTGCCCCCCTCCCCCCAAAAAAAAACCTTTGGAAAAGAAGGGTTTCCATATTGCAGACAAATCAACGATTTCTGAATTCTAGCTGTAAAAGAGCTGCAGATTTCTTAGACAGGAACCAAATGTTCGACGAGTGCTTGGCCACTAGATGGTATAGGAAAACCAAGAGAATTCTTGTTGAAACTGTGTGAAAGGGTGTAAATTGGCCCGGGGAAGGCTGCTGGGAGGAGTTGGATGTGGGGGGGGAGGCTGGAGGAGGAGCTTTAACTCTGAGACTATATAAGGACAGCTGTATGATAGGTAAGTAATACTTTGGCAGTTTCTGCTTTTTCGGTTATGAGAGTTTTTCTTCTTCTACGGTGATGGCACTGGGGGATAATCAAGCATCCCCTCTTACCTCGGCAGAGTGGACAGGGAGAGCCGAAACTTCCCCCGGACAGAGGGGAAGGAGTGGTGTCTGAGAGGACAGATAAAAAGCGGAATGGTAAATAGCTTCCAACTGTCTATTAACTTTAAACCGATTGTTTCCGGGGTGAGAATGATTCTGAAGCCTGTCACCTTGAGTTCGGATGGAGGGTGAGGGGTAGCCGCTTGAATAAGGGAGCTTTTTCTCTTGTTGCGATACAGGATGGTCTAGTAGATAACTGTGCTGTTAAGCCGACTGAGAAGGGGCTGTAGTTCATTTTGTGCCTACTACCTGTTGCTGTTCAATAAATGCTCAGTGATACTGCCATAGCAATGCCACCTACATGGAGCCCATAAAATGTACCTGCTTTCTGAGCTTAAGGGGGGAAGAGGGGCTTTCGATTGAAAGTGGCAAGTAAACAATGAGTAGCTGAGGAAATGGCATTTCTTGCTAACGTAACTCGTGTTTAAAATACACTGTTACCTGAAGAGTTGCCCGGTCCAGCAAATTGGTCGGAGCAGAAGCTCATCAGACTCTGGGGAATACAGAAGGTTGGGGAAATCACTTAATGTTTGGTTCAGGTAAAGCTGATCTTGGCTGTTCTTGGCATGTAGAAACATAAACCTTAATGATCCAGTGAGTTGAAACGGTTATCTCACAGCAAAGAAGACTGAGCTTGGAGCCTCGGGCCAGAGGATACAGGGAGAGAATTAATGGGAGACACCTTCTCTCCTGTGAGATTTTTACCATGTATTCCACATTCTCCAGAAGTCTGGGCTGACCGAGGGGCAAGGAAAGAAGCGTGGTCTCAGAGGAAGAACATTTAAAGAGAGGTGAAAAGGAGTGAAGCTGCCAGTGGGTATGGGTTCTTTTTACACCTTTCTCTTGCTAGAGATAATTAATAATGATAATAACAGTAATGGTATTTGTTAAGTGCCTACTATGTGTTAAGCAGCGCTCTAATGCTGAGGTAGATAACAAGCTAATCAGGTTGGACACAGTCCCTGTCCCACATGGGGATCACATTATATAGGTCCCCATTTTACAGATGAGGTAACTGGCATAGAGAAGTGAAGTGACTTGCCGAAGGTCACACGGCAGACAAGTGGCGGAGCCAGGATTATTCATTTATTCATTCAATCACATTTATTGAGCATTTACTGTGTGCAGAGCACTGTACTAAGCACTTGGGAAGTACAAGTTGGCAACATATAGAGACGGTCCCTACCCAACAACGGGCTCACAGTCTAGAAGGGGGAGACGGGCGACGAAACAAAGCACGTGGACAGGTGTCAAGTCGTCAGAATAAATAGAAATAAAGCTAGATGCACATCATTAACAAAATAAATAGAATAGCAAATATGTACAAGTAAAATACATAGAGTAATAAATCTGTACAAACATATATACAGGTGTTGTGGGGAGGCGAAGGAGGTAGGGCGGAGGGGATGGGGAGGAGGAGAGAAGCAACTGATCCTCGGGTTGGCGGGCCTGTGCTCTTGCTTCAGTCACGCTTTCTTATCTTGTTGGCAGGTGTAGCCCTGGATCATGCGTGTGCTGCCCTGGCTTCCAGCAAGCCCCCCGGAGAGAAGACGGGGGACCGGCCTGCCAAGATGAACTCTTCCCTTGGCCCACGCCTCTTGGAATTCAACCGGAGCATCCCAGAGGACAACCTTTCCAGCCCAGTAGCCCCGAGCGGCCAGCCTCTGTGTGAGCAGGTGGGCATCGCGGGAGAAGTGTTCTTGACACTGGGCATCATCAGCCTCCTGGAGAACATCCTGGTCATCTTTGCCATCGTCAAGAACAAAAACTTGCACTCCCCCATGTATTTCTTTGTGGGCAGTTTAGCGGTGGCGGACATGCTTGTGAGCTTGTCCAACGCCTGGGAGACCGTGGCCATTTATTTAATCAGCAATAAGCACCTGGTGATGGACGACGCGTTGGTCCGGCACGTAGACAATGTGTTCGACTCCATGATCTGCATTTCCGTGGTGGCGTCGATGTGCAGCCTGTTGGCCATCGCGGTGGACAGGTACATCACCATCTTCTACGCCCTGCGGTACCACAACATCGTGACGGTGAAACGGACGGGGGTCATCATAGCCTGCATATGGACCTTCTGCACGGGCTGCGGCATCGTCTTCATCCTGTACTACGAGTCCACCTACGTCATCATCTGTCTCATTTCCATGTTTTTCACCATGTTGTTCTTCATGGCCTCCCTGTACATTCACATGTTCCTCTTGGCTCGGACTCACATGAAGCGGATCGCCGCGCTGCCCGGCTCTGGTTCGGTCCGGCAACGGACCAGCATGAAGGGGGCCATCACCCTGACGATGCTGCTGGGCATCTTCATCGTGTGCTGGGCGCCCTTCTTCCTTCACCTCATCCTGATGATCTCCTGCCCTCAGAACATCTACTGCATCTGCTTCATGTCTCACTTCAACATGTACCTCATCCTCATCATGTGCAACTCGGTGATCGACCCCCTGATCTACGCCTTCCGCAGCCAGGAGATGCGGAAGACCTTCAAGGAGATTCTCTGCTGCTACAGCCTCAGACTGAACTGCGGGTTCCCCGGCAAATATTGAGAAACAGATTGTCCTCAGGTTTCCGTCTTGTTGGAACGAGAAAACCCAATGCGCCCTAATGGTCTCTCACCACCCCTGCACATCCAAGGTAGCGATACCTCAGAGGTGACTCGACTACTTGCAGTTTCCAAGTTGGGGGCATAGTCTTCTCCCCTCGCCCTGTCTGTCTGTGAAGATGATCCAAAAAATTAAAAGTATTTTTGTATTCTGTGTTGTGTGTGGCCTGTCTCCCCCTTTGCCCCAACAGGGACGTTTCCAGGATGGGTGCTGGGGAGAATTTGGCTCCAGTCAATCAGTCAACCTAACTCTCATATCTGGTTCTGTCTTCCCAGAAGTTCTGCCTGGTGACTGTCAGAGCTTCCAGGCTCTGGGCTTGGAGGTTTGAGGAACTGGGGGTGGTCCGAAGTGCCTGCTCGTGGAGATTCCCCTCGCTGTCAAATGGAATTTGGTCTTATCCATATCTGACCTCCTGTCGATCCTTGCTACATGTTTTGTGGCTTCCTCGTGATTCATTCGTCTTGTTTAACTGAGACCCAGTTAACGGTTTCCTGCTCACTCACTTTAGGGCATGTTTCCCAGGCCTGAGGGATAAATGATTTGCGTTATGTGGAAGGAAACAAAATCTGGGTTTCATCGTACGCCTCTGGGCACCAGATCCGTGTAGGTAGTTGGGGTGACATCCCACGGCCCCGAAAGAGAAGGGGTCAGAGGGTCATTTGGCTTCCACAGCTGAGCCTGGCACCCCCTCCCTCTCTCTTGGGCCCATGGCCTCTGGTTCTGCCTGCTGCTTCCCCTCCCTAGTGCCCATTTTATAATGCTAGCCCCAGCTGGGCAGCGGCACTAAAATCAGAGATGGTGAGGGGAGGGCGGATCTGGTGCCGGGAGGTAGGTGAATATTCAGAGGGGAGAAGGCATTCCCAGGGAGGGAGGGGAATGAACGACAGTCTTCCCTTCCCCTCACTGATCACTGAGGCAAGCTTCAAGGTGAAACACAAGGATGAGGAGTGAATGGGAGGATGAGGAAGCTTCATAACCTGCTCTTCCCTCCCTTCCCCTTCCTTGATGGTTCCACTCGCTCCCATGCTCCGAATGAAAAGTGGGGCTGCAAAACTGACCTTAACAGATTCCAGGTGCTATCCATGACTAACCAGGCTTACCTTGGAGTCAGCCAACATGTGGAAGCCCAACCAGCCATGCTTGTGTCTCCTGGACCCCGATCTGCAATGGTAAGTTTGGAAACAGGGCTTTAAGCTAGTGTGTCGCTGGCTCTCCCTTTCCTGAGAACCATGACGCAAATATTGCAAATAGGAAAGGGGGTGCCTCGATGAAAGGGATTTTGCTATCTGTTCTCTCCTTCCCTCCTCTTCCCTCCCCATTTCACCTTCCCTCCCTCTCTCCACATCTCTCTCTCTCTCTTGCTCTCTCCATCTTTCCCTCTCTCTCCTCACCTCTCCCAAAGAAGGAAAAGATATAAAAGAAAACACTGGATTCACTGATGTCCAAGTATGGCAGGGTAGGATTCTCTTCATTGTTCGCAAATCAGGAAGGGGCTTGGGTGGGCCAAAATGGAACTCGTTAGATCGGGCCTCCGTTTCCTCCTGAGCTTTCTTGGAGGGCAAAGGTGACTCCAGACACCCTGCTGTTAAGACCCATTTTCTCTTACGTTCAAGTGCTCTACGGGATTGGCACCAGGGTGACGGCATTCAGAGGCAGTCTAGCAGTCTCGGAGACAAGCTTCTTCAGGGGAAGGAGTTGTCTCTTCAAGGTGAGTTGAAATTCACTTGAATTTCACTTCTTCTGAATCTCTGCCTTTGGGACCTTTTTTTTTGGCAAATGCAGTGTAAAAATAAAACCTCTCCTTTTGGTCACTTTGCTAATCTCCCCGACCCAAAAAGGATTTAATTGGGCTGACACCCGGAGGGCAGGGTACCCACAGGACTTCCATACCTTGCGTCCTTGCCCCTGGAAAACATTTACCCAGATACAGCTTCTCCGCTTCCATACTTATACTTTACAAATCCAATTGATGAGAGGATTTGGGCCTTGGGGTGGGGGGCAGGGGGAGTAGGATCTAAGCATATGACTCCTTTAGGGTCTCCCTTTCTATCCCTATCCAAGGCCCACAGTCTGTACCTAGAGGCGGATCTTGGCTCTAGATCTGGAAAGGGATTTTGTTGACCAAATAATTCAATTCACATGGCCCTCACAAAGTCCTCACATCTCTCAGAGGAAAGCTTGTAGGTAGCCCTGGGTGTCATCGTGACTCTAAATCCGTTTATTCCTTTGGGGATTCATGGTGGGGCAGGGAATGTATCTATTTATTGTTACATTTTACTTTCCCAAGCACTTATTACAGTCCTCTGCACACAGTAAGTGCTCAATAAATATGATCGAATGAATGAATGAATGGGATCGGCTGGTGAATTTGCCTTAGGCTGGAAGGAGGGGCCCATTGATGTAACAAACACTGTCTTGGGAGGAAATCCATCTCCATCAGGCACATTTGTTAATTACCTCTTCCAGGGTAATGGCTCAGCAAACCATCAGGCCCCTGTTTTATGGCCCCTTGAGGAACTGTAAAAAAGCCTCCCAATCACAGCATCAGTAATTAAACCAGGCACTTCATTGGTGTGAAGGAACATGTAGAAGGTGGCATTGTGAAAAACTAAATGATTAAATCAGAAAACCAAAATGAAACAATGCAAGCCTTGAGCATGTTACAACATTGTATGTGTCCTATTTTTCCTTATGAGTTTCTGTATGTTAAAACAAGCGCTGTGGTGATGGTTATTGAAGCAGATGATCAGGAAACAAGTTTGCACTGGAGAAGTTATTCAAATGTTCTTTATCTGCGGTTTATTTGATGTTACCTCCTGCATGTCAGCATTTATTGCTACATTTGATGGTGTTTGCTGATTGATCAATGACATTGTGCTACTCTTCCCTGGGTTACTCTCTTTCAGTTTACAATGTCATTTTCTGGTCCAGTTCTACAGAAATAAAGTACTTACCTCTGAACCAGTCTCTCTGTTTCTCTTCCCAGAGCCGTGTCCTCTCCTTTCCCTCTTTCCTGCCCCTGTTCTTTTCTGCGGGGATGTAATAAGAGTAAGAATAATAAGAATAATTGCCGTATTTGTTAAGAGCTTACTATGTTCCAGGCACTGTACTAAGCACTAGGGTAAATACAAGTGAACCAGGTTGGACACAGTCCCTGTCCCACATGGGGTGCACAATCTTAACCCCCCTTCTGAAGATGAGGTAATTGAGGCATGGAAAAGTGAAGTGATGTGCCCAAGGTTACACGGCAGACAAGTTGGTGGAACCAGGTTTAGAACCCAGGTCCTTTTGACTCCGAGGCCTGAGCTAGCCACTAGGCCAGAGCAGCGTGGCTCAGTGGAAAGAGCACAGGCTTGGGAGTCGGAGGTCATGGGTTCTAATCCCGCCTCTGCCACTTGTCTGCTGTGTGACTTTGGGCAAGCCACTTAACTTCTCTGTGCCTCAGTTCCCTCATCTGTAAAATGGGGATTAAGACTGTGAGCCCCAGGTGGGACAGCCTGATTACCATGTATCTCCCCCAGCGCTTAGAACAGTGCTTGCCACATAGTAAGTGCTTGACAAATACCATCATTATTAGGCCATGCTGCTTCTCTTACAGTCTAGCGGGAGAGTACTCATTCATTCTTTCGTTCAATCGTATTTATTGAGCGCTTACTGTGTGCAGAGCACTGTACTAAGCGTTTGGGAAGTACAAGTTGGCAACATATAGAGACGGTCCCTACCCAACAACAGACTCACAGTCTAGAATACATGCAGTGGAGAGTTTAAATGACTTATTCATTCAATCATATTTATTGAGCGCTTACTGTGTGCAGAGCACTGTACTAAGTGCTTGGGAAGTACAAGTTGGCAATATATAGAGACGGTCCCTACCCAACAATGGACTCACAGTCTGGAATACATGCAGTGGAGAGTTTAAATGACTTATTCCCCAGCACTTAGAACAGTGCTTTGCACATAGTAAGTGCTTAATAAATGCCATCATTATTATTATTATCATTATTCATTTAATCATATTTGTTGAGCACTTACTGTGTGCAGAGCACTGTACTAAGCGCTTGGGAAGTTCAAGCTGGCATCATAACTTAGGCAACAATCATGAGTCCAGTGCACAGGGAACTGGAGAAACCAAGCCTCTGGGAGAGTCCCTATTCAGTGGAAAATGGAGGTCCAGGGAGCTGCTGGAGAGGCAGACAGGGAGAGGAACTATCTGATCTTCCCTTACTGCCTTGCTTTCAGCAGCCTGTTCTGAAAATTTCTGGTGAATGAAGCCTTTGGACCAATTGGTTCCCAGCCGCCTAAAGGGGATGGGACACATTTTCTGCCCTGAAGATCAGACTTCCACCTCTCCAGAGCAGGAGCAGTGATGCTGAGAGATAAGAAGGTTGGGGCTTCACCTCACTGACTCGTGTGACTCTCCCTCCTGCTCTCATCCCTCCATTGCAGAGAGAAAGAGCCCTGATCCGAACAGATCAGCATTGCCTGATTTCTGGCTTAAGGGTCCCTTCCTCTCTCCTCCTCCTCTGAGCAAGAGGGAGAGCAAGTACTGAATCCCCATTTTACACCTGGGGTAACTGAAGCACGGAGAAGTAAAGCGACTTGCCCATGGTCACAGAGCAGACCAGTGACGGAGCCTAGATTAGAACCAGGCCCTCCAACTCCAAGGCCGGTGCTCTTTCCACGGGAAGCAGCGTGGCTCAGTGGAAAAAGCCCGGGCTTTGGAGTCAGAGGTCATGGGTTCAAATCCCGGCTCTGTCACTTGTCAGCTGTGTAACTTTGGAGAAGTCACTTAACTTCTCTGGGGCCCAGTTACCTCATCTGTCAAATGGGGATGAAGACTGTGAGCCCCTCCGTGGGACAAGCTGATCACCTTGTAACTTCCCCAGCGCTTCGAACAGTGCTTTCCACATAGTAAGCGCTTAATAAATGCCATCATTATTATTATTATTTCCATTAGGCCACACTGCTTCCCACTGCCGGTTAGAAGTTGCAACCCCACCTAGCAATTCCACCATTCCCTCTTGCCATCCCCCAGGCCCCTCCATACTCATCTCAGAAGCTTTCGTTAGCTCTCTGGGGCTTGAAATAGCTTGCACTGCTGGTTTGAGTGAGCTGGGCTATTTTTAGCTAGATGACCAGGGGATGGAACTGTCTTAGGCCAGGATCCAGCAGAAATGGAACTGGGGGAAAGCTGGTGAGGCCAGAAAAGCAGACTTTCATTAGGAGAGGGAGGTGATTCCAGGGCCCGGGAGTGCAGGGTCAGAAGCTGGAGGGCGGGGGAGGGTCCCCAGGGGACATTTGAGGTCAATGATGATGTCCAATTAATAATAATAATAATAATGATGGCATTTGTTAAGCGCTTACTATGTGCAAAGCACTGTTCTAAATGCTAAGGGGGTACAAGGTGATCAGGTTGTCCCACGTGGGGCTCACAGTCTTAATCCCCATTTTACAGATGATGCAACTGAGGATCAGAGAAGTTAACTGATTTGCCCAAGGTCACACAGCAGACATGTGGAGGAGCCGGGATTAGAACCCATGACCTCTGACTCCCAATCCCATGTTCTTGCCGCTGAGCCATGCTGCTTTTCATGATTCTCGATTACATCAACTGAGAAGCCAGGGATGTGGAAATCGAGCGAAAAGCAGAACCACGATCCACACGCGCATCTATATCAGTGCTGGAACCCTAAAAAATGAACTAGGGGAAGCAGAATGCTTAGGGACAAGTCAAGATCTTAACATGTTGGAGCTCTCAGACACTCAGCAAAGGGAAATAAAGCGATAGGACCCACCAGTCAATCGTATTTATTGAGTGTTTACTATGTGCAGAGCACTGTACTAAGAACACTGTGCTAAGTGCTTGGGAGAGTACAATATAACAGTATAGAGACACATTCCCTGTCCACAACACTGCCAGGCTGGGAGCTCTGCAGGATGGGGGCCCAGTTTATGAGGGACAATATGAGCAGAAGCCACTGTGACCTGGGAGACAGAGGTCTTGGGTTCTAATCTTGGCTCCGCCACTGGCCTGCTGTGTGATCTTGGGCAAGTCACTTCATTTCTCCATGCCTCCCTTTCCTCATCTGTAAAATGGGGATTTAATACCTTTTCTCCCTCCACTTGAGTCTGGCAGTCCCATGTGGGACAGGGACTTTATCTGGCCAGATTGATCTTGTTTTTACCCCAATGCTTAATAGTAATTGCTTAACAAATACCACAATCATTATTAGAAATCTCAGTGGAGGAGAGGAGACCCCAGGAATCCTTTGGGAAAGAAATCCCAAAATAAATTAAAAACCTGTAGCAGGATTGTTCTTTGTCCAGAAACGCTCTGGGCATGTTACTCCCCTCCTCAAAAATCTCCAGTGGCTACCAATCAATCTGCGCATCAGGCAGAAACTCCTCACCCTGGGCTTCAAGGCTGTCCATCACCTCGCCCCCTCCTACCTCACCTCCCTTCTCTCCTTTTACAGCCCACCCCGTACCCTCTGCTCCTCTGCCGATAATCTCCTCACCATACCTCGTTCTCGCCTGTCCCGCCATTGACCCCTGGCCCACGTCCTCCCTCGGGCCTGGAATGCCCTCCCTCTGCCCATCCGCCAAGCTAGCTCTCTTCCTCCCTTCAAGGCCCTACTGAGAGCTCACCTCCTCCAGGAGGCCTTCCCACACTGAGCCCCCTCCTTCCTCTCCCCCTCCTCTCCCTCTCCATCCCCCCCCAACTTACCTCCTTCCCCTCCCCACAGCACCTGTATATATGTATGTATGTTTGTATGTATTTATTACTCTATTTATTTATTTATTTTATTTGTACATATTTATTCTGTTTATTTTATTTTGTTAATACCTTTTGTTTGGTTCTCTGTCTCCCCGTTCTAGACTGTGAGCCCACTGTTGGGTAGGGACTGTCTCTATATGTTGCCAGCTTGTACTTCCCAAGCACTTAGTACAGTGCTCTGCACACAGTAAGCGCTCAATAAATATGATTGAATGAATGAATGAATGGTCTGCCGTGTGACCTTGGGCAAGTCACTTCTCTTCTCTGTACCTCAGTTACCTCATCTATAAAATGGGGATTGAGACTGTGAGCCCCTCATGGGAGAAAGACTGTGTCCAGCTTTATTTGCTGTATCCACCCCAGCACTTAGTAAGCACTGGCACATAGTAAGTCCTTAACAGTTACCATCATTATTATTATTACTACTACTACTAGTAATAATAATGGTATTTGTTAAGCGCTTACTATATGCAAAGCAATGTTCTAAGTGCTGGGGGGATACAAGGTGATCAGGTTGTCCCATGTGGGGCTCACAGTCTTAATCCCCATTTTACAGATGAGGGAACTGAAGCATAGAGAAGTTAAGTGGCTTGCCCAAGGTCACACAGCTGACAAGTGGCGGAGCAGTGATTCGAACCCATGACCTCTGACTTCCAAGCCCGGGCTCTTTCCAGTGAACCATGCTGCTTACTACCATAGCATTGCCCATTGCTGGGTAGGGCTTGTCTCTATTTGTTGCCTAATCATACTTTCCAAGTGCTTCGTATAGTGCTTTGCACACAGTAAGCGCTCAATGATGATGATGATGATGATAATGGTATTTGTTAAGCGCTTACTATGTGCCAAGCACTGTTCTAAGCGCTGGGGAGGTTACAAGGTGATCAGGTTGTCCCACGGGGAGCTCACAGTCTTAATCCCCATTTTACAAATGAGGGAACTGAGGCCCAGAGAAGTGAAGTGACTTGTTCAAAGTCACACAGCTGACAATTGGCGGAGCCGGGCTTTGAACCCATGACCTCTGACTCCAAAGCCCGGGCTCTTTCCACTGAGCCACGCTGCTTCCGATAATAAATGAATACGATTGATTGAATGAATGAATGAAGTACGTAGTAGTAGTATTTTCTAGGCACCTATTGTGTTCAAAGAGCTGGGTGAACAATGCACAGGTGAAAATTAGAGGTCCCTGGCCCTCAAGGGTGCTCTCAATCTAAGAATAAAGGGGTGGAGTTGGGGGAGGAGTTTGGAAACAAGACTCAGAAAGAAAGGTGAAGCAACAAAGCTGACATAGAAGACAAAACTCAGAGCCCTCCCTCTGGGTCCAGGGGTAAAGGGGCCTGGGTGGGGCTTCACAGTGCTGCTGTCCAGGTGTTTCAGAGACCAGTCACAACCAGAACCTCCCGGTGAGTTAATTTTGTGATGGGATCCTGTGGCTTAACTCCCTGCAGTCCCCTCAGCCCAGCCCTGGATAATAATAATAATAAAATAATAATAATGATGGCATTTGTTAAGCGCTTACTATGTGCAAAGCACTGTTCTAAGCGCTGGGGAGGTAACAAGGTGATCAGGTTGTCCCACAGGGGGCTCACAGTCTCAATTCCCATTTACAGATGAGGTAACTGAGGCCCAGAGAAGTGAAGTGACTTGCCCAAAGTCGCACAGCTGACAATTGGCGGACTCGGGATTTGAACCCATGATCTCTAACTCCAAAGCCCGTGCTCTTTCCAGTGAGCCACGCTGCTTCTCTGGATGACATCATGGATGGGGAAGGGGTGGCAGGCATGCCCGGATGTCTCTGTTCGTCGGTCCATTGGGGTGGGTAAGGATGCTATTTTGTTATTTTTGTTATTTTGTTAGTATATTTGGTTTATTTTGTTAGTATGTTTGGTTTTGTTCTCTGTCTCCCCCCTTTAGACTGTGAGCCCACTGTTGGGTAGGGACTGTCTCTATATGTTGCCAATTTGTACTTCCCAAGCGCTTAGTACAGTGCTCTGCACACAGTAAGCGCTCAATAAATACGATTGATGATGATGATGCTGCTCCTGCGCTTTCTTGGGCCCAGGGGTAATAATAATAATAACTACACGGCGCAGTGTCTCTCCGTCTGGAGATTGGGCAGAATCGGTATGGCTGCCTCAGTTTCCGGCTCAGGCCCAGACTCGCAGCAAGTTAACGGAAGCCTGAGTCCACAGGTGGTGTACTCTACGGTGAGAGGGTGCAACAAACAGTCCAGCACAGTTGTGTCAAATGCAACGTGGTAAGGAGACATGAGGGCTGGCTGAGATTCCTGCGCAGGACCAGCCTAGCAGCCAGAGTAACAGATGCTCAGGCCTCGGGGCCAATGACTCCCCTCCTCCCCCTCTCCATCCCCCCTTCCCTTCCCCACAGCACCCATATATATGTATACATGCTTGTACATATTTATTACTCTATTTTACTTGTACGTATTTATTCTACTTATTTTATTTTGTTAATATGTTTTGTTTTGTTCTCTGTCTCCCCCTTCTAGACTGTGAGCCCACTGTTGGGTAGGGACCATCTCTATATGTTGCCAACTTGTACTTCCCAAGCACTTAGTACAGTGCTCTGCACACAGTAAGTGCTCAATAAATACGACTGAATGAATGAATAATAATACTACACTCGTCCTCCTCAGCCAGCAACTCCCCGTGGAAAAGGCACCAATTCTGTTGTATTTTATTCTCCCGGGTACTTAGTTTGGTATTCTGCATACAGTAAGTGCCCAATAAATACAACTGATATCAATCAATTGAAAAGCTAGAGAAGCAGCGTGGTTCAGTGGAAAGAGCCCGGGCTTTGGAGTCAAAGGTCATGGGTTCAAACTCCAGCTCCGCCAATCGTCAGCTGTGTGACTTTGGACGAGTCACTCAGCTTCTCTAGGCCACAGTTACCTCATCTGTAAAGTGGGGATTAAGACTGTGAGCCCCATGTGGGACAACCTGATCACCTTGTAACCTCCCCAGCGCTTAGAACAGTGCTTTGCACATAGTAAGTGCTTAATAAATGCCATTATTGTTACTATTATTATTATTAAAGTGGGGATTAAGACTGCGAGCCCCACGTGGGACAACCTGATCACCTTGTAACCTCCCCAGCGCTTAGAACAGTGCTTTGCACATAGTGAGCGCTTAATAAATGCCATTATTATTATTATTATTAAAGTGGGGATTAAGACTGCGAGCCCCACGTGGGACAACCTGATCACCTTGTAACCTCTCCAGTGCTTAGAACAGTGCTCTGCACGTAGTAAGTGCTTAATAAATGCCATCATTATTAATAGATTGGAAAGCTGGCCTCGATCGCTTGTCCTACAAACACTTCTCCCATCCCTGTATGGATTCAGCTGTCCATGATCAGCTCAGCTGCTGTGGCCTTTACTCCAGGTAACTGAGGGCATTTAATACCCCATAAGGAAGAGGGCAAGAGGGTGACTCTATTCACAGTGGCTAATCTGCTTCCCCCAAAGCCCACTTCTTGACTGGGCCCCACTCTTGCCTTGCCCACCTGAGACCCCCTTGCTTATGTTGATCTCAGGGCTGGAACTCCCTTTCCCAGCAATTCCACCAAACCCCAGTCCTCCTCACCTGCAAAGCCCTGCTGAAGTCTCACTTTTCTCCAACTCATTATCAGCACCTTAAATCTTATCAACCTTTTAACTCCCTCTCTCATTTGTGTATTTACCTACTTACACCCACCCTCATCACTTGTGTATAAACTTATTCATCCTGATTCCCCTGCTTAAGGATCTTTTTATGTCTCTTCTGTCTCTCCATTAAAGTGTCGGCTCCTGGAAGGCAGAGAAGAGGTCTTGTGCTTTGGTTGTACTTCCCAAGCAGCGTGGCTTAGTGGAAAGAGAACGGGCTTTGGAGTCAGAGTTCATGTGTTCGAATTCCGGCTCCACCCATTGTCAGCTGTGTGACTTTGGGCAAGTCACTTCACTTCTCTGAGCCTCAGTTACCTCATCGGTAAAATGGGGATTAAGATTGTGAGCCCCCCATGGGACAACCTGATCACCTTGTAACCTCCCCAGTGCTTAGAACAGTGCTTTACACATAGTAACACTTAATAAATGCCATCATCATTATTATTATTAAGCATTTATTCATACCTACCCTGAGCACTTTGGTATATATGTTATTCAGTTGCACGTTCAATTATATTCTTTATTTAGAAATATTTTTATGTCTATCCCTCACATTTAGTGTGTGAGCTCTTTGTGGGCTGGGAATGGGTTATTTGTCTATTTTGTCTTTAAGTGCTCAGAACAGCACACTGCACCCAATGGGAGCTCAATAAAGACCATGCCTGCCAGAAGCAGCATGGACTAGTGGCTAGAGCAGGGGCCCAGGAGTCAGAAGGTCATGGGTTCTAAATGTGGCTCCGCCACTGGTCTGCTGTGTGAACTTGGCCAGGTCATTTCACTTCCCTGTGCCTCTGTTACCTCATCTGTAAAATTGGGATTGAGACTATGAGCGCCTCATGGAACAGGAACTATGTCCAACTCAATTTGTATCCACCCCAATGCTTAGTACAGTGCCTGGCACACAGTAAGTGCTTAACCCAGTGCTTAGAACAGTGCTTTGCACATAGTAAGTGCTTAATAAATGCCATCTTTATTATTATTATTAACAAGTACTATTATTATGGTTACATTATCATCTTAGCAGTTCTGAGTTGGGTGGTGGTCAGGGCTCTTGGCTCAAATGATGCTTCAGGACATGGAGAGCTGGCTTCTTTCCCTCAAATGGTGGGACAGAGATAAGTGAGTCTGGGCAGGCAGGGCTGGTACAGGACCAACCTCATTTCCTGGGAAAAGCAGTTTCTCAGCCTATGCCAGTGCCTGCCAATAAGTAATACTCTTCTATTGTCCCTATGCCTATTTAAATGTCTTCCTCCCCTTTAGGCTGAAGCTCCTTGTGGACAGGAATTGTGTCTACCAACTCTGTGGAACTGTACATTCCCAAGCATTTAGTATAGTACTTTGCATGTTCAATAAGTACCATTGATTGAATGTGACCATTCATTAGCCCTCCGCAGCCACCTATCTTGGGTTGACGTTTCTACCCTCCCCCCCCAACCCCCTCTGAATCCCATCTGCAAGCCAAGTCTTTTGGGCGAGGTGGGAAGCTGTTGATGATGATGATGATGGCATTTGTTAAGCGCTTACTATGTGCAAAGCACTGTTGTAAGCACTGGGGAGGATACAAAGTGATCAGGTTAACCCACGTGGGGCTCACAGTCTTAACCCCCATTTTACAGATGAGGTAACTGGGGCACAGAGAAGTTAAGTGACTTGCCCAAAGTCACACGGCTGACAAGTGGCGGAGTGGGATTAGAACCCATGAACTCCAACTCCCAAGCCCATGCTCTTTCCACTGAGCCACGCTGCTTCCCGTAAGCTGGTGAGGCGAGGGTGCCGGGATCAAACAGGATATCAATTAGCTCAGTGACCAAGGATTTTCCCTTTTAGACTGTGAGCCCACTGTTGGGTAGGGACTGTCTCTATATGTTGCCAATTTGTACTTCCCAAGCGCTTAGTACAGTGCTCTGCACATAGTACGCACTCAATAAATGCGATTGATGATGATGATGATGATTTAGGAATCCCTCTGGCTCCCATGTAGATGAAAGGTAATTGGCCCCATTTCCCATTTAAAGAGATGCTGGAGGCCTCGGGGACCTGGCAGGGTCAATCCCCTATGAGGCCACCTCCCCGGGACCCTTGAAGAAGCGCAGGGAGATGGAAGTCTGGTGATCACCTCCCCCAACCCTAGACAAGGGCTCCCAGGCTCAATGTGCAGAGACAAATGCCATGTGGGGCTGTGAAGCGTGAGAAAGAGACCATGAGATCTGGTAAGAGAACAGCCTCCATTTCAGCTAATAATAATTATAATACTTCAGTGTTTACTATGACCGTACCTCACCGTACCTCGTTCTCGCCTATCCCGCCATCGACCCCCGGCCCACATCATCCCCCGGGCCTGGAATGCCCTCCCTCTGCCCATCCGCCAAGCTAGCTCTCTTCCTCCCTTCAAGGCCCTATTGAGAGCTCACCTCCTCCAGGAGGCCTTCCCAGACTGAGCCCCTTCCTTCCTCTCCCCCTCGTCCCCCCTCCATCCCCCCTTCTTACCTCCTTCCCTTCCCCACAGCACCTGTATATATGTATATATGTTTGTACATATTTATTACTCTATTTATTTATTTTACTTGTACATATCTATTCTATTTATTTTATTTTGTTAGCATGTTTGGTTTTGTTCTCTGTCTTCCCCTTTTAGACTGTGAGCCCACTGTTGGGTAGGGACTGTCTCTATATGTTGCCAATTTGTACTCCCCAAGAGCTTAGTACAGTGCTCTGCACATAGTAAGCGCTCAATAAATACGATTGATGATGATGATGATATGAGCCTTTCTAAGCACTAAGGCAGATGCAAGTTAATCAGGTCGCATACAGTCCCTGTCCCACATGGGGCTCACACTCTTAATCTCCATTTTGCAGGTGAGATAACTGAGACCCAGAGAATAATAATAGTGATGGCATTTGTTAAGCACTTACTATGTGCAAAACACTGTTAAAATCAGGTGACTTGCCCAAGGTCACACAACAGACACGTGGCGGAGCCAGGAATAGAACCCAGGTCCTTCTGAGACCATGCTCTATCCACTAAGCCATGCAGGAAATGCTGCCAGGAGATGGAATTTATTGAATTGCTAATTATGGGGAGACACCAATGCCAAGGCACCCAGCGGGCACAGTGGGTGAAGTGGCCACTCCTGCCAATCCAGTAGCCCAGGAAGCAGGGGACCACCTTTCTGCTTGAAGCCAGGGATGCTCGAGGGCCAGAGCAGGGTACTACTCTGCGAGAGCTTTCCCCCAAATACAGAGCCAGGTTCTGCAGGCACGGGGGCCCTAGGCAGGAAGGTGAACAAGCAACTCGATTTTCAAGAAAAACCTCCTGAACAGCTGGTGAGAAGTCGAATGAAGTCACAGAAAAAATGAAAACTCGAAGCCATCTTCTAGAACACTGTATGGGTCAAATGCGTGGAAAAATGGTCATTGTCAGACATGTTTAGTGAGCACTTACTGTGAGGAGCACTGTACTAAGTGCTTGGGAGAGTACAATATAAGAATAAACAGACCCATTCTCTGCCCACAATGAGTTTACAATCTGAAGGGAGGGACAGATATAGAGTGGCTCAGTGGAAAGAGTACGGGCTCAGTGGAAAGAGCATGGGTCCAAATCCTGGCTCCGCCACTTGTCAGCTGTGTGACTTTGGGAAAGTCACTTAACTTCTCTGTGCCTCAGTTCCTTCATCTGTAAAATGGGGGTTAAGACTGTGAGCCCCCCGTGGGATAACCTGATCACCTTCATTCACCTTCACTTTCATTCATTCATTCATTCAGTTGTATTTATTGAGCTCTTACTGTGTGCAGAGCACTGTACTAAGCGCTTGGGAAGTACAAGTCGGCAACGTATAGAGACGGTCCCTACCCAGCAACGGGCTCACAGTCTAGAAGGGGGAGACAGACAACAAAACATGTCGACAGGTGTCAAAATCGTCACAACGAAAAGAATTAAAGAATTAAAGCCATATGCACTTATCTGTCTGATATGAAGAGGGAGGGCATTCCAGGCCAGAGGCAGGATGTGAGCGAGAGGTCGGCAGAAAGATAGATGACATCGAGGCACAGTGAGAAGGTTAACTCACCTGTAAAATGGGGATGAAGACTGTGAGCCCCACATGGGACAACCTGATCACCTTGCAACCTCTCCAGCGCTTAGAACACTCCTTTGCACATAGTAAGTGCTTAATAAATGCCAGCATCATTAGTATTAATATAAATAAATTACAGATACTTTATTATGATTAAAATCTGGCAATGGAAGACCATAGTGGGGGGAGGAAAGGAGACCAGAGGCAGTTTCCATCTCTCTCTGAAGCTCTTCTTTGCTGCCTTAACCCCTTCTTACCCATGACCTCAGACGCCAACGCTTTGAGCGGGACGAGGCATCAACCCCAAACAGTTCTCCTTCTCTAGGCTGTAAGCTCCCTGTGGGTCAGGAACGTGCCCACTGACTCTATAATATTAAAGCAGCATGAACTAGTGGAAAGAGCCCGGTGCTAGCAGTCCGAGAACCTGGGTTCTAATCCCCGCTCCGCCAGTTGTCTGTTGTGTGACCCTGGGAAAGTTGCTTCACTTCTCTAGACTGTAAACTCAATTTGGGCCGGGACTGTATGTTATATTGTTCATCATTCAGTCCTATTTATTGAGCGCTTACTGTGTGCAAAGCCCTGTTGTGTGTACTCTCCCAAGTGCTTAGTACAGTGCTCTGCACACAGTAAGTAGAAGCAGCGTGGCTTAGCAGAAAGAGCCCGGGCTTGGGAGTCAGAGGTCATGGGTTCTAATTCCGGCTCCGCCAATGGGAAAGTCACTTCACTTCTCTGTGCCTCAGTTACCTCATCTGTAAAATGGGGATTAAGACTTTGAGCCCCCCCATGGGACAATCTGATCACCTTGCCAGCGCTTAGAACAGTGCTTTGCACATAGTAAGCGCTTAACTGCCATTATTATTATTATGATTCTCATTGCCTCAGTTTCCTCATCGGCAAAATGGGAATTCAATACCTGCTCACCCTTCTATTATACAATGAGCCCCATGTGGGACAAGAATTGTGTCTGATCTGATCATCTAGTATCTACCCCGGTGCTCAGTACAGTGCTTGGCACAAAGTAAGCTTGCAACAATTATTATTATTATACCGTACTCTACCAAACACTTAGTATAGTACTCTGCACACAGTAAGCGCTCAATTAATACTGTTGATTGAATTCTCCCTTTTCCTATTCTCCTCAAATCAGGCCCATTGCAGCTTTTTATGCTGTTTCAGCCTGAACTTCATCATCATCAATCGTATTTATTGAGCGCTTACTATGTGCAGAGCACTGTACTAAGCTCTTGGGAAGTACAAATTGGCAACATCTAGAGACAGTCCCTACCCAACAGCGGGCTTACAGTCTAAAAGGGGGAGACAGAGAACAAAACCAAACATACTAACAAAATAGATTAGATATGTACAAGTAAAATAAATAAATAAATAGAGTAAAAAATATGTACAAACATATATACATATATACAGGTGCTGTGGGGAAGGGAAGGAGGTTCCCTCTCTCTCTTTTTCTTTTTTTTAATGGTATTTGTTAAGTGCTTACTGTGTGCTCTGTTCTAAGCACTGGGGTGGGTACAAGATAATCAGGTTGGACACAGTCCTCGTCCCACATTCATTCACTCAATCGTATTTATTGAGCGCTTACTGTGTTTAGAGCACTGCACTAAGCGCTTGGGAAGTACAAGTTGGCAACATGGGGCTCACAATCTTAATCCCCATTTTACAGAAGAGGAAACTGAAGTACAGAGAAGTGAAGCGACTTGCCTAAGGCTACACAATGGGAAAGTGACAGAGCCAGGATTAGAACCCAGGTTCTACCTTCTCCCAGGCCCGGGCTCTATCCCCTAGGCCATGCTGCTTCTCCTGCACACTCCCCTGTCTCTGGTACGACTGAGGCTCATGGATTGGAGGAAAGCATAGGATGTGATTTGGGAAAATGACTTTTCCCCCCACCACAGGGTGGTCTAGGGGATCGAGAATTTGGCCTGGTATGCAGCAGGTCATGGGTTCTAATTCCTCCTCTGCCACTTTTCTGCTGTCTGACCTTGGGCAAGTCCCTTCACTTCTCTGTACCTCAGTCACCTCGTCTGTAAAATGGTGAATAAGACTGCGAGCCCTATGAGGGACAGGGACTGTGTCTGACCCGATTTGCTTGTTTCCATCCCAGTGCTTAGCACAGTGACCGACAAATGACATAATTATTATTATTACATTCCCCCTTAACTGGTCCAGGGGCTTGTCACAGGGTAGGAATAATAATGCTGGCATTTGTTAAGTGCTGACTATGTGCGAAGCACTGTTCTAAATGTTGGGGGGGATACAAGGTGATCAGGTTGTCCCTCTTGGGGCTCCCAGTCTTCATCCCAATTTTACAGATGAGGTAAGGAGGCCCAGAGAAGTGAAGTGGCTTGCCCTAAGTCACACAGCTGACAAGTGGCGGAGTCAGGATTCGAACCCATGACCTCTGGCTCCCAAGCTCTGGCTCTTGCCACTGAGCAACACAGGGGGAGTGATGGGATTGGAGAGAGGAGTCACAGCAGTAGTCAGGGCTGGCCCTGGAGTCAGGGGAGGCCAAGGGGCTGGAGAAGGCACTCAATGCCAGGGTCCAAGGACTGTGCCTGTCAGGCTTCAAATGCTTCCTGATGAATGAGTATGTGGGGTCTTTCACCACTCGAACTCTTACCTCAATCAATCAATCAATCAATCGTATTTATTGAGCGCTTACTGTGTGCAGAGCACTGCCCTAAGCGCTTGGGAAGTACAAGTTGGCAACATATAGAGACGGTCCCTACCCAACAGTGGGCTCACAGTCTAGAAGGGGGAGACAGAGAACAAAACCAAACATACTAACAAAATAAAATAAATAGAATAGATATGTACAAGTGAAATAAATAGAGTAATAAATACGTACAAATATATATACATATATACAGGTGCTGTGGGGAAGGGAAGGAGGTAAGGCGGGAAGGGGGGGGGGGGATGGAGAGGAGGAGGATAAACTGATCCAGTTTGACTTAGGTGGACTACTAGGGATTAATTAAAGCTTCATTTGTGCCGGGCTGAGGGATGGAACAGAAAAGGGGAGCGATGAGAAGCAGCGTGGCTTAGTGGAAAGAGCCCGGGCTTGGGAGTCAGAGGTTGTGGGTTCTAATCCCACCTCTGCCACTTGTCAGCTGTGTGACCTTGGGCAAGTCACTTAACTTTGTGCCTCAATTACCTCATCTGTAAAATGAGGATGAAGACTGTGAGCCCCACGTGGGACAACCTGATTACCTTGTATCTACCCCAGCGCTTAGAACAGTGCTTGGCACACAGTAAGTGCTTAACAAATACCAACATTATTATTATTATTATTATTATTATGATGATGTCCGGCCTTGATCCCCACATGAAGCAGGTTGGCCGAGTGGAAAGAGTATAGCCCTGGGATTTAGAAAACCTGGATCCTAATAATAATGATAATAATAATAATAATAATAATAATAATAACAATGGCATTTGTTAAGCACTTACTCTGTGCAAAGCACTGTTCTAAACACTGGGGGGGATACAATGTGATCAAGTTGTCCCATGTGGGGCTCACAGTCTTAATCCCCATTTTTACAGATGAGGTAACTGAGGCTCAGAGAAGTTAAGTGACTTGCCCAAGGTCACACCCGGCTCCACCATTTGTCTGCCGTGTGACCTTGGGCAAATCGCTTCACTTCTTTGTACCTCAGGTACAGAAGTACATCTGCAAAATGGGGATTCTCTCCCTGTTCTCCCTCCTACTTAAATGGTGAGCCCCAGGTGAGACCTGATTATCATTTATCTACCCCAACATTTAGTTAGTGCTTGGCACATAGTAAGTGCGCAACAAATACCACAATTATTATTCACTTGTGATTTTCTCCTTTGGAGTCATTCACATGGACTCCAGGTAGCCTACTGAAACAGTCAAATGGAGTTGGCATAGTGGATAGAGCACGGGCCTGGGATTCAGAAGGTCTAGGGTTCTAATCATGCCTCTGGCACTGATCTGCTGTATGACCTTGGGCAAGTCACTTCACTTTTCTGTACCTCAGTTGCTTCATCTTTAAAATGGGAATTAAGAATGTGAGCCCTATGTGGGACAGGGACTGTATACAACCCGACCGTCTTGTATCTACCCCACCGCTTGACCCCACCTCACCTTCTAGTTATCGTCCCATATCCCTCCTACCATTCCTTTCCAAACTCCTTGAACGAGTTGTCTACACGCGCTGCCTAGAATTCCTCAACAACAACTCTCTCCTCGACCCCCTCCAGTCTGGCTTCCGTCCCCTTCATTCCACGGAAACTGCGCTCTCAAAGGTCACCAATGACCTCCTGCTTGCCAAATCCAACGGCTCATACTCTGTCCTAATCCTCCTCGACCTCTCAGCTGCCTTTGACACTGTGGGACCACCCCCTTCTCCTCAACACGTTATCTGACCTTGGCTTCACAGACTCCGTCCTCTCCTGGTTCTCCTCTTATCTCTCCGGTCGTTCTTTCTCAGTCTCTTTTGCAGGCTCCTCCTCCCCCTCCCATCCTCTTACTGTGGGAGTTCCCCAAGGTTCAGTGCTTGGTCCCCTTCTGTTCTCAATCTACACTCACTCCCTTGGTGACCTCATTCGCTCCCACGGCTTCAACTATCACCTCTACGCTGATGACACCCAGATCTACATCTCTGCCCCTGCTCTCTCCCCCTCCCTCCAGGCTCGCATCTCCTCCTGCCTTCAGGACATCTCCATCTGGATGTCCGCCCGCCACCTAAAGCTCAACATGTCGAAGACTGAGCTCCTTGTCTTCCCTCCCAAACCTTGTCCTCTCCCTGACTTTCCCATCTCTGTTGACGGCACCACCATCCTTCCCGTCTCACAAGCCCGCAACCTTGGTGTCATCCTCGACTCCGCTCTCTCATTCACCCCTCACATCCAAGCCGTCACCAAAACCTGCCGCTCTCAGCTCCGCAACATTGCCAAGATCCGCCCTTTCCTCTCCATCCAAACCGCTACCCTGCTAATTCAAGCTCTCATCCTATCCCGTCTGGACTACTGCACTAGCCTTCTCTCTGATCTCCCATCCTCGTGTCTCTCTCCACTTCAATCCATACTTCATGCTGCTGCCCGGATTATCTTTGTCCAGAAACGCTCTGGACATATCACTCCCCTCCTCAAAAACCTCCAATGGCTACCGATCAATCTGCGCATCAGGCAGAAACTCCTCACCCTGGGCTTCAAGGCTGTCCATCACCTCGCCCCCTCCTACCTCACCTCCCTTCTCTCCTTCTACTGCCCAGCCCGCACCCTCCGCTCCTCCACCACTAATCTCCTCACTGTACCTCGCTCTCGCCTGTCCCGCCATCGACCCCCGGCCCACGTCATCCCCCGGGCCTGGAATGCCCTCCCTCTGCCCATCCGCCAAGCTAGCTCTCTTCCTCCCTTCAAGGCCCTGCTGAGAGCTCACCTCCTCCAGGAGGCCTTCCCAGATTGAGCCCCTTCTTTCCTCTCCCCCTCGTCCCCCTCTCCATCCCCCCGCCTTACCGCCTTCCCCTCCCCACAGCACCTGTATATATGTATATATGGTTGTACATATTTATTACTCTGTTTATTTATTTATTTATTTATTTTACTTGTACATTTCTATCCTACTTATTTTATTTTGTTGGTATGTTTGGTTCTGTTCTCTGTCTCCCCCTTTTAGACTGTGAGCCCACTATCGGGTAGGGACTGTCTCTATGTGATGCCAATTTGTACTTCCCAAGCGCTTAGTACAGTGCTCTGCACATAGTAAGCGCTCAATAAATACGATTGATTGATTGATTGAACAGTGCCTGGCACTAACTGTAAATACCATTATTATTATTATTATTAAATGGTGGAGCCGGGTTTAGAATCTGGGCCTTCTGACCTCTAGACCTGTGCTCTTTCTGCTAGATCGCGCCGCTCCCCTAGGCAGAAGGCAGAGGTAAGTCTTGCTCCCCTGAGAGATGCCTGGAAAAGATCACCTTGGTGTTTAAGGATGTCCTGTTCATTGTGAACTTCTCTTTTGAGAACTCATTTTTTTTTATTTAATCGTATTTATTGAGCGCTTACTGTATGCAGGGCACTGTACTAGGCGCTTGGGAAGTACAAATTGGCAACATATAGAGACGGTCCCTACTCAACAGTGGACTCACAGTCTAGAAGAACTCTTTTGGGTTGAGTGAATTCTTCCCCCATCTGTCTGCTTGTCCGGAATGTCTCTCCACACGGCTCTTCCTCTGGCCGTTCTTTCAGCTGGGAAATCACTTCTGGCCCCGTTTTGTGTTTTTTATTACTGCTCCTCAGTCTTAGAATATCCACCCTCAGCGTGGCATAATGGATAGATCATCAGCTTGGGAGTCAGAAGGCAGAACAACTCTACCACTTATTTGCATGTGACCTCAGGCAAGTTACTTAGCTTCTCTGTGCCTCCGTTTCCTCATCTGTAAAATGAGGATGAAGACAGGGAGCCCTATATGGGATAGAGACTGTGTCTAAACCAATTATCTTGTATCTACTCCAACGCTTAGTATAGTGCCTGGCACATAGTAAGCACTTAAGAAAACCGCAATTATTGTTGTTAGTTATTATTGTTGTTAATTAGTTATTAGTTAATAGTTATTATTAGTTAATTATTGTTAGTACAGTGCTCTGCACACAGTAAGTGCTCAATAAATACGATTGATTGATTGTTATTATTATTATTATTATTATTATTATTATTATTTTTTTTTTTAATGAATGGCGATCTCTTCTCTTTTTCTCTCCTTACCAAAATGGATGGTGCTGCTTTCAAATGTGGCATTCAGGCCTCCATCTTTGCCAAGGGTGCCTAGAACAGTGATCCGAATACAGTAAGTGCTCACTAAATGCCATTGATTGATTGAACGATTGGGCAAAAATGTGAAAAACAGAGTTGCGGAAACAGCCCTGTACAAATGAAGCTTTAATTAATCCCGAGTAGTCCACCTAAGTCAAACTGGCTCAGTTTAGGCTCTGAGGTAAGAGTTCTAGTGGTGAAAGACCCCACATATTCATTCATCAGGAAGCAGTTGAAGCCAGACAGGCACAGTCCTTGGACCCTGGCACTGAATAATAATAATAATAATAATAATAGTATTTGTGAAGCACTTACTATGTGTAAAGCACTGTTCTAAGTGCTGGGGGGGATACAAGGTGATCAGGTTGTCTCACGTGGGGCTCACAGTCTTAATCCCCATTTTACAGATGAGGGAACTGAGGCCCAGAGAAGTGAAGTGACTTGCCCAAAGTCACACAACTGACAATTGGCGGAGTCGGGATGCCTCCTCTGGCCCCTTGACCTCCCCTGACTCCAGAATCAGCAACTTAATATCTTTGTTTTAGCCATAGAGTAGGCAGGGTTAACAGGGGAGAGGACTCCATTAAGGCATCTCTAGGCATTTCCTTAGGCATCTTGTCTAACAGAACAGTGGTGATGCCTCCCCCATCACCCTTATGAGCCCTGGGATCCTAGTGGATAGTAGTAGTAGTAAATATGTATGTATTGAGCACTTACTGTGTGCAGAGCACTGGACTAAGCGCTTGGGAAGTACAATTCAGCATCATGCAGAGACAATCCCTGCCCACAACGGGCTCACAGTCTAAAACCGGGGGGAGAGAAGTAATTTACCCAGGGTCACACAGCAGTAAGTGCTTAATAAATGCCATCATTATTGGAGCCCAGGTCCTTATAAATTCCAAGGCACATGCCAATTTACACTTCCCAAGCGCTTAGTCCAGAGCTCTGCACACAGTAAACGCTCAATAAATATGATTGAATGAATGAATGAATGAATGCTCTTTCCTTGCAGCCTCCCTGAGGCCTCCTTACTGCCTTTCCCCCCAGATAGAACATGGGCCTGGGAGTTGGAAGGACCTGGGTTCTAATCCTGACTCTACCACTTGCCCACTGTGTGACCTTGGGAAGCCATTTCACTTTTCTGTCCCTCAGTTACCTCATTCGTAAAATGGGGATTAAGACTGTGTCCAACCTGATTAGTTTGTATTTACCCTAACACTTGGTACAGTGCCTGGCACAAAGAAAGCACTTAACAAATACCATTAAAAAATGATGCTGTTTATAGTTTCAGCTGCAGCCTTCGATCTCATGTATGCCCAACATCAAACCCCAGATGATCTGGCCAGGATCTCTGGGTTCTGACACTTGCCTGCTATGTGAACCTTGGGCAAGTCACTTAACTTCTCTAGGCCTCAGTTACTGCATCTGTAAAATGGGGATTCATTATCTGTTCACCCCTCCTCTTAGACTCTCAGCCCCATGTGGGACAGGGACTATATCTGATGTTATCATCTTGTATCTATCCCAGTACTTAACATAGTTCTCTAGATTGTAAACTCGTTGTGGGCAGGGAATGTCTGCTAACTCTATTGTATTGTACTCTGCCAAGCGTTTAATACAGCTCTCTGTGCATAGTAAGCACTCAATAAATACCATTGAATGATTGCTTAACTTCTCTGTGCCTGTTACCTCATCTGTAAAATGGGGATTAAGACTGTGAGCCCCCAGTGGGACAACCTGATCACCTTGTAACCTCCCCAGCGCTTAGAACAGTGCTTTGCCCATAGTAAGTGCTTGATAAATGCCACCATCGTTATTATTATTATTGATTGCTCAGCACAGGGTGTTTGACAAAGGCCATAATTACTATTATTTTGGTGTGACAGTTTTCAAACACCTAATCCAGTCTAATTTCCCACTTTGGAGTGAGACTCAGCTGTGAGAACAAAACATCAACACCCTCTCAAGTGAATAATGAGGGTTCTACTCCTACACACCAGATAATAGCAAGTCAAGGCTGATTGGCATTCTACGACATTTTCAAGTTCTTGTTGCCCTCCAGAAGCCCTCTGATAAAGATAAATTTCTCTTGCCTTCATACCCACTCCCAGCATCTCTTCCCACCTGCTTCCCAAAATAAAAATTTGCTATTTCAACGAGGATGCAAAAACCAGAAGTCTAATTGTGCAGTCAGTAGCCACAATATTTATTTAACATTTAAATGGCTTCTCCAGTGTATGCATTTTCCAAGTATAAGTTAATCCTTTGGTAGAACACTCTTCAGGGATGGAAAGGAAATTTGCTTCATTTAGTTGTGCTCCTTCTCTGAAAGTCAGGAGAGAACAAGCAATCCATCATTTTATTTCAACAATTTATAAGCACGCAGGAAATAAAAGAAGCACTGTAGAATTTCCATTCACTTAGAAAATCATCTTTTCAAGTTGATGGCTTTTATTAGGGCCATTTAGCCCTGGAATAAACTAAATATAGCAACCTAGCAAGAGTGGTGTTGTTATTATGGTATTTGTTATGTACTTATGTGTCAGTCATATTTTTTGAGCACTGACTATGTGCAGAGCACTGTATTAAGCAGTTGGGAGAGTACAATATAGCAGAGGTGGTAGACATGTTCCTTGGCCACAAGGAGCTTACAGTCTAGAGGGGGAGAGCACTGATCGAAGTTCTGAGGTAGATACAAGTTAATCAGCGCGGTCCCGTATGGTCCCATGTGGGGCTCACAGTCTAAGTAGGGGGGAAAACAGGTATTTAATCCCATTTTACAGTTGAAGAAACTGAGGCATGGAGTAATTGGTAAAGCCCGGTCCTCTGACTCCTAGGCAAACCATCCAAGCAGCAATGTCTTGAAGGCAAGAGGAAATATGAGACTACAGAGAGGGAGAGATCAGGGCTGGAGATGTAGGTTTGGGTATCATCCTCATAGAGGTGGTAGTTGAAGCCATGAGAGTGAATAAGTTCTCCAAAGGAGTGGGTAGAAATGGAGAATAGAAGGGGACCCAGAACTGAACCTTGAGGGACCACCACAGTTGGGGGTTAGGAGGCAAAAGAGGGGACTGCGAAAGAGACTGAAAATGAGCAGCCAGAGAACAAGGAGGAGAGCCAGGAGAGAACAGTGTCAGTGAAGCTGAGGTTGGATAGTGGTTTCCAGTTGAAGGGGGTGGTCAACAGCATTGAAGGCAGCTGAGAGGTCGAGGAGGAATAAGATGGAGTAGAAGCCACTAGATTTGGCAAGAAGGAGATCATTGGTGACCTTTGAGAGGGTGGTTTCTATGGAGTAAAAGTGACAGAAGCCAGATTGGAAGGGGTCAAGGAGAGAATTAGAGGAGAGGAACCAGAAACAGTGTGTGTAGACAACTCGCTCAAGGACTTTGGAGAGGAATGTTCACCCGGAGCTGGGCTGAATCTATGCTGGGACTTAATTCTGGATCCTGTGGGCTGAGCCCTGGCACTTTTGTGTAGAGCCCTGGAACCCTCAGCCCTGGCAGGGAGCAGGCTGTGCTCTTAATGGATCAGGTTTGGGAGAGGATGAGAGCCCCAAGAGTTCCAGATTTAGGGGCAGAGGCTGCCGGAAGAAGCAAAACTTCTGCTCCTTAAACCCTGACCTGCTTTCCCACCTATCCCTTTTCCCGATCCTCTTGAGACCCACTACTGGGAAAGGTGATGACATATAACCCATCAGTGCTCTGAACAAAGTCATTGTAGATCCAGAAGTCTGAAACTAGCCTTTAAGAAACCACTTCCAGAAACATTTCATAATTAAAAATTGTGATACTTGTTAAGTGCTTACTATGTGCCACTCGAGTAAGTACTGGAGTAGATACAAGATAATCAGGTCAGACAAAGTTCCAGTCCCATGTGTGGTTTAACAATCCAAGTAGGAAGGAGAAGAGGTATTAAATCCTCATTTTGCAGATGAGGCATTGAGAAGTTAAGAGTTTTGCCCAAGGTTCCATGACAGACAATTTGAGGAGCTGGGATTAGGTCTTCTTACTCCCAAGCTTATGCTCTTTTCACTAGGGAAGCAGCATGGCCTTGTGGACAGAGCTGTGTGACTCTGGGCAAGTCACTTCACTTCTCTGGGCCTCGGTTACCTCATCTGTAAAATGGGGATTAAGACTGTGAGCCCCCTGTGGGACAACCTGATCACCTTGTAACCTCCCCTGCGCTTAGACCAGTGCTGTGCACATGGTAAGCACTTAATAAATGCCATCATTATTATTATTCTAATCCAGACTCCACCACTTGTCTGCTGTGTGACCACAGGCAAATCACATACTTTCCGTGTGCCTCAGTTACCTCATCTGTAAAATGGGGATTAAGACTGTGAGCCCCATGTGAGACAGGGACAGTGTCCAAACCTGATTAGCTGGTATCTACCCCAGTGCTTAGAACAGTGTTTGACACACAGAAAGCACTTAACAAATACCATTATTATCATTATTAGGCCACCCTGCTTTCCTTTCTATTTGACTGTGTTCCTGTGGTTGACATTTCGTGGTGGGCAAAACTACTGTGCTAAACATTTGGCTTGAAGGGGAAGCTATATTCATTTGCTGATTTCTTTTTTTTTTATTACTTTGTGATATGATCTCAACTCTTTGAAATCTGTGGCCTGTCAAGATATAAAATTGAAAGGAATTTAACAATCTTAATTCAATTGGCTTGGCAGTTGAAAAAAACCGTAAGGAATTAGACACTGCTGAAAGTTTGTGGACTGGAGAATGAAAACAAGGATAGAATACACAACCTGAGAAGGTACTTTCCCAAGTGCTCAGTACAGTGTAAGCCCTGGACTGTAGACTGTAAACTAGTTTGAGGGCAGGGAAGGTGACTATTTTGCATTTTACTCTCCCAAACACTTAGTACAGTGCTCTTCACATGGTAAGCACTTAATGATAATAATAATAATAATGATAATAATTGTCTTTAATTGCTTACTATGTGCCAGAGACCCTACTAAGCACTGGGATGGATACAAGCAAATTGAGTTGGTCACAGTCTCTGTCCCACTTGGGGCTCACAGTCTCAATCCCCATTTTACAGATGAGGTCACTGAGGTATAGACAAGCTAAGTGACTTGCCCAAGGTCACGCAGCCGACAAGTCGTGGAGCTGGGATTAGAATCCACGACCTCTTTCTCCCAGACCCTTGGTCTAGCCATTACGCCACGCTACAGCTGACTGACTACAGTGCTCTGCACGTAGAAAGCACTCAGTAAATGTGATTAATTGGGTGAGTCTCTAGCTGAAGCCTATTACATTCAAAACGTTCTTTTTTAAGCCTAACCCCTTCTGGGTGATATCCACAACTGCCACTTCAGTACGTCTGTGCCACTTACAAACTTTGGCACTCACAAATTTATGTACCCCTCTGTCTCCCCGTAGACTGTAAATGCCTTAAGGGCAGGGATCATATTTACTATCTCTATTTTACTGTATTCTTCCGAGGGCTTAGCACAGGGCTCTATAGGCATTCAGCAGAGCGGCCTAATGGTTAGAACCCAGGCCTGTAAATCAGAGGACCTAAATTCTAATCCCAGCTTCACCACTTGTCTGCTGTGAGACCTTGGGCACCAAACTGCTCTGTGCCTCAGTTACCTCATCTGTAAGATGTGGATTAAGACTTGGAGTCCCATGTGGGAACACAGGCTGCATCCAACCTGATTAGCTTGTACCTATCCCAGTGCTTAGTACAGTGCCCCCCACACAGTAGGCACTTAACTACCGATAAAAAAAATAAGCACTCAATAAATACCACCGGTGATTGATTGATTCTTTCTCCTAGCTGAAAATTATTTTAGTGCTTGTCTCCCCTGTTATATTATAAATTCCTTAAAAGCAAGGATCATGCCTACTAATTCTGTTGTACTCTTAGGTATTTAGTATGGTACTGTATTTTTTAAATCCTTACTATGTGCCCAGCACATATTGCGCCCGGAATATGTATCATCATCATCATCATCATCAATCGTATTTATTGAGTGCTTACTATGTGCAGAGCACTGTACTAAGCGCTTGGGAAGTACAAATTGGCAACATATAGAGACAGTCCCTACCCAACAGTGGGCTCACAGTCTAAAAGGGGGAGACAGAGAACAAAACCAAACATACTAACAAAATAAAATAAATAGAATAGATATGTACAAGTAAAATAAGTAAATAAATAGAGTAATAAATATGTACAAACATATATACATATATACAGGTGTTGTGGGGAAGGGAAGGAGGTAAGATGGGGGATGGAGAGGGGGACGAGGGGGAGAGGAAGGAAGGGGCTCAGTCTGGGAAGGCCTCCTGGAGGAGGTGAGCTCTCAGTAGGGCCTTGAATCAGCCCCTTGCTGGTCTCCCAGCCTCCAGGTTCAGTCCCTTCCAGTCCACACTGTGCACTCCTGCACAGATCATCTCATGGAAGCTTCTCTCATCTCACATCTTCCCTCTCTTAAAATGCCTCTATTGATTTGATTTTCAAAAGCTCTCCCGATTGACTTTGGACCTCGCCAAATAAGCCTGTCACATATTAAGCGCTTAACAAATACCATTATTATTGTTATTATCATCATTATTATTATCACACATCCCCCTGTTTCACCAGCTACTGTCTGGATCATTCTCCTCATTCCTTCCCAGTCCATCTTCTAGCTGTATCTTGCCTTCAACTCTTCCACGTCTGTCCCCTCCTTCACACCCTTTCATCAGCCTGGATCTCCCTTCCCTCCCCAACCTGACAGACCTCAGCTCTGCCCACCTTAAGAGCCCAACTATGAACCCACCTAATCCAACAAGTCTTTCCTGATTAACTCCCTAAACTTAAATCAAGTCAACCCTTCAGCCACCTCCAGCACTGACAGAGTGGAAAGAACACAGGCCCTAGAGTTAAAGGACCTGGGTTTTAATCCTAACCCTGCCACTTGTCTGCTGAGTGACTTTGGGCAAGTCACTTAACTGCCCTGTGCCTCAGTTTCCTCATCTGCAAAATGGGGATTCAATACCTGTTCTCCCTTACCCCAGCACTTAGACAGTGCTTGGAGCATAGTTTAACAAATGCCATTATTATTGCTTGTTTAGGATTGATTATACAATGTCCTTATTTTGTTTAGAGTTTAGAGTTAATGTATTTGTTCTGATTACCACATTTGTGAATATTTCTATGTCTGTCTACTCCAGCACCTAGAACAGTGCTTCGCACATAGCAAGCCCTTAATAAATACCATTATTATTATTATTATTACTCCAATAAAATGTAAACTCCCCATGGGAGGGAATGTGTTTCATGCTTCTGTAGAGTAGTGCATTGCACCCAGTGGATGCTCCACAGATAGCTTTACTCCTCCTCCTACTGCTTCTACTCTCAATCAATCAATCAATAAATCAGTGGTATTTATTGAGCACTTAATGTGTACTGAGCACTGTACTAGTTGCTTGGAAGAGAATGGTACAGTTGGTAGATATATACCCTGCCCACAAGGAGATCACCTTTGAGACGGGGGAGACAGACAATAAAAATAGGCTACTAATGGTGGAATGGGAGAGTATAGGACTTAACTGCTGTTGGAGGTGGGGTGAATATCAAGTTCTAAGGGGTATAGATCTGAGCGCATAGGCAACATATTACCACCACAACTACTACTACTTTCTCCTCAGGAAGGGGGAATGGCACCATTTACATGGTAGAAACCTGTTTTACTGCAGAAGTAATGAGCCATTCTCTTCTGGACCACATGGACTACTGAGAAATGGCAGGTCAATTAGTCAGTCAATCGTATTTGAGAGTACAACATAACAATAAACAGACATATTCCCTGCCCACAACAAGCTTAAAGTCTAGAGAGTCTAGAGAGAGTCTAGAAAGACTGTATTCAGTCTACAGTTTGGTTTACTCCCAGCTTGGTCCCCTGAGCTCTGAAATAAATGGCAGTGAAGACTGGGAACATTTGACTGCATTTGGAATATGGTGTGTATATGTGTGTGAGTTTGTGTGTCTGTATGTGCGCATGCATGTATGTGTGTAAGTTAGAGCCACTCCTGAGGGCTGCAAGGCCAAGGACAAATGAACGTGATGGCTGAGGGAATGGCACCATTTACATGGTAGAAACCTGTTTTCCTGCAGAAGTGATGAGCCATTCTCTTCTGGACCACATGGACTACTGAGAAATGGCAGGTCAATTAGTCAATTGTATTTGAGAGTACAACATAACAATAAACAGACATATTCCCTGCCCACAACAAGCTTAAAGTCTAGAGAGACTAGAGAGTCTAGAGAGAGTTTAGGGAGACTGTCTTCAGTCTACAGTTTGGTTTACTCCCAGCTTGGTCCCCTGAGCTCTGAAATAAATGGCAGTGAAGACTGGGAACCTTTGACTGCATTTGGAATATGGTGTGTATATGTGTGTGAGTTTGTGTGTCTGTATGTGCGTACGCACGCATGTGCGTATGTGTGTAAGTTAGAGCCACTTCCGAGCCGGCCGGCTGCCGAGTCACGGGGGCAGCTGCGCGGGCACCGGCCCACCCGCGCACCCCAAGCCTGGCCCCCACTGCATCTGCAGCATCAGTGTGGCTCGGTGGAAAGAGCCTCGGCTAGGGAGCCAGAAGTCATGGGTTCAAATCCCTGCTCTGCCAACTGTCAGCTGGGTGACTTTGGGCAAGTCACTTCATTTCCCTGGGCCTTAGTGACCTCATCTGTAAAATGGGGATGCAAACTGGGAGCCCCGTGTGGGACAACCTGATCACCTTGTAACCACCCTAGAGCTTAGAACAGTGCTTTGCACATAGTAAGCACTTAACAAATGTCATTATTATTTTTATTATTATTATTATTATTATTATCAGAAGCAGCGTGGCTCAGTGAAAAGAGCCCGGGCTTGGGAGTCATAGGTCATGGGTTCAGATTACGGCTCCACCAACTGTCAGCTGGGTGACTTTGGGCAAGTCCCTTAACTTCTCTGGCCTTCAGTGACCTCATCTGTGAAATGGGGATTAAAACTGTGAGCCCCTGGTGGGACAACCTGATCACCTTGTAAACTCCCCAGTGCTTAGAACAGTACTTGGCACATAGTAAGTGCTTAGCAAATGTCATCAGTATTATTATTACTAAATGGACTTGTTTTGGGCTGTGGCTTGAGGCCTGGTCCTGGGAGTGGGGAGGGGCGTTAGGGAGCAGAACCACTTCCCGCTCTGAAAACAGGAACTAGTTTAGGAATTCCATTAGGTCCCACCCCGTGATCCGGTCAGCCATATTCATGGGACTGGGAGAGGCCCCCAAGTGCAGGACACAGGCCAAATTGTCCCACGTGGACTAGCCCTAATGGTGGTCCAGGAGAAAGGTTGAGGCCTGGTCTGACCTTGATCCCACCAAGATTCCCAGATTCTCCCGTCTCTGCATTTCCCCAATTAGAAAATGGAATTCCCTTCTCCCCGCAAGTCTTAGTTTCGGTGATGAATTTCCTCCTAGTCTCTCAGAGGCACATGCGTATTGCTCTGAATTGTTGATTGTGAGTCACTGGAGCTCCACACAAAGACGGTTGAATTATCCCTTCTCCGAACTGTTGAGTCCGAGGTTGATTGGCTGGAAGAATGGGATCCCATCGGACACGGTGAATTAGAGTCCGCTGAGGAGGCTGCTCCGGCTGCCCGCTCCCTGCTTTCCGGAGTGGTGTGCGTGCAAACCCACCCACACTGGGCTCCCCTGGGGCTCAGTGATGGGACCTGTCCAGAAATGTTGGTTGGGAAACAGCCTGGAGAAACCCAATGCCAGCAGGTAGGTGGCTGGGAACCGAAGCTGAAAAAAAAAATAATCAGAGCCAAACAGATATAACAATTTTTTTTTCCTTTTGTTCCATTTGGCAATCAGCATGGCTTAGTGGGGATCCAATTCTAGAGAAGCAGTGTGGCTCGGTGGAATGAGCCCGGGCTTTGGAGTCAGAGGTCATGGGTTCAAATCCCAGATCCGCCACTTGTCAAATGTGTGACTCTGGGCAAGTCACTTCACTTCTCTGTGCCTCAGTTACCTCATCTGTAAAATGGGGGTTAAGACTGTGAGCCCCGCATGGGACAACCTGATCACCTTGTAACCTCCCCAGCGCTTAGAACAGAGCTTTGCACATAATAAGCGCTTAATAAATGCCATCATTATTATTATTATTATTAGTCCTGGCTCTGCCACTTGTCTGCTGCATGACCTCAGGTAAATCACAGAACTTCTCTGATCCTCAGTTTCCTCATCAGTAAAATGGGAATAAAATAGTTCTTCTCCCTCCTTCTTAGACTGTGGGCCCCTTCTGGGATAGGGAATGTGTAAGCCCCCCTGGAGTTATTTTAGGAGTGCCTGGACCCCATTCGGCCTCCCCTGGATACTACGGTTATCCACCTATTCTGTTTTTCCAATTTGGGTTATTGTCCTTTTCGGCTCAATGAACTCCAAGTCCCTGCATCCCTACTCTCTGCCACCACCCTGCTGAAGAAGAGTATGAAGTAAATATGGAAGTGCTCCGTCATCCCCATTAGGAGAAGAGAGGGAGAAGAAGGGGAATTCTCTAGCTCAGACAACATATCCCCACAGCCAACAGGGAGTGTAAGGCTAGGAATGATTTGGTGACTCTCAACCTCACTGGCAATCCGTTCTTTATACTGCTTTCGGACTTGGGTAGTTGGAACTGGGATGTTCAGTGGATTTCAATCAATCAATCAATGCTCAGGATACTGTACTGAGTGCTTGGGAGAGTGCACTACAAAAGATTTAGCAGACACGGTCCCTGCTCTTAAAGAGCTTACAGTCTAGAGGGGGTGTCTATGCCACACATTTTCTCAAAAGCCGTTTCTCCTACCCTGAAATATCTAGATATGTGGCTAACATTTGGTCCTAAATTACCGCATAATAATTAATACCAGTCGTACTTCTTTGTTCATTTTTTTAATGGTATTTGTTAAGCTCCTACTATGTGCTAGGCACTGTACAAAGGGCTGGGACCCTTCCCCACAGCACCTGTATATATGTATATATGTTTGTACACATTTATTACTCTATTTATTTATTTATTTATTTTACTTGTACATATCTATTCTATTTATTTTATTTTGTTAGTATATATGGTTTTGTTCTCGGTCTCCCCCTTTTAGACTGTGAGCCCACTGTTGGGTAGGGACTGTCTCTATATGTTGCCAACTTGGATTTACCAAGTGCTTAATACAGTGCTTTGCACACAGTAAGTGCTCAATAAATATGATTGATTGATAGATACAAGATAATTAATTTAGACATAGTCCATGTCTCACATGGGGCTCACTGTCTTAATCCCCCCTTTTACAGATGAGGTAACTGAGGTACAGAGAAGTCAAGTGATTTGCCCAAGATCTCACAGCTGGCAAGCGGTGGAGTTGGATTCGAACCCAGGTCCTCCGACTCCCAGGACTGTGATCTTTCCACTATGCCACACTGCTTCTTGTTAAGTGCTTACTATGTGCAAACCCCTATACAAACCAGAGTAATAATAAGAGGGACAAATAGAGAAGCAGTGTGGCTCAGTGGAAAGAGCATGGGCTTTGGAGTCTGAGGTCATGGGTTCAAATCCCGGCTCCACCAATTACCAGCTGTGTGACTTTGGGCAAGTCACTTCACTTCTCTGTGCCTCAGTGACCTCATCTGGAAAATGGGGATTAAGACTGTCAGCCCCACGTGGGGCAACCTGATCACCTTGTAATCTCCTCAGCGCTTAGAACAGTGCTTTGCACATAGTAAGCATTTAATAAACGCCATCATCATCATCGTCATCACCATTTGTTAATCACTGTGCCAAGCACTGGGGCAGAGAAGCAGCATGGTCTAGTGGATAAAGCATGGAACTGGGAGTCAGAATGATCTGGGTTCTAATCCCTGCTTTGGCTGTGTGACCTTGAGCAAGTCACTTCACTTCTCTGTGCCTCAGTTCCCTTATCTGTAAATTGGGATTAAGACTGTGAGGCTCAAAAGGGTCAGGAACTGTGTTTAATCTGATCATCAATCGTATTTATTGAGCGCTTACTATGTGCAGAGCACTGTACTAAGCGCTTAGGAAGTACAAATTGGCAACATATAGAGACAGTCCCTACCCAACAGTGGGCTCACAGTCTAAAAGGGGGAGACAGAGAATAAAACCAAACATACTAACAAAATAAAATAAATAGAATAGATATGTACAAATAAAATAAATAAATAAATAAATAGAGTAATAAATATGTACAAACATATATACATATATACAGGTGCTGTGGGGAAGGGAAGGAGGTAAGATGGAGGTAAGATCTGATCTGCTTGTAACTACCCCAGTGCTTAGTACAATGCTTGGCACACAGTAAGCACTTTAACAAATCCGCCTCCTCCCCCTCCCCATCCCCCCGTCTTACCGCTTTCCCCTCCCCACAGCACCTGTATATATGTATATATGTTTGTACGCATTTATTACTCTATTTATGTATTTATTTTACTTGTACATATTTATTCTATTTCTTTTATTTTGTTAATATGTTTTGTTTTGTTGTCTGTCTCCCCCTTCTAGACTGTGAGCCCGCTGTTGGGTAGGGACCATCTTTATATGTTGTCAACTTGTACTTCCCAAGTGCTTAGTACAGTGCTCTGCACACAGTAAGCGCTCAATAAATACGATTAAATGAATGAATGAAATACCACAATTATTATTATACACAATAATCAGATTGGACCCAGTCCCTGTACCTCACAGAGTTTACAGTATAAGCAGGAGGAAGAACAGGTATTGAATTCCCATTTTTCAGTTAAGGAAACTGAGACCCAGGGAAGCAAAGTGATTTTTTTTTAAATGGTGTTTGTTATGCCCTTACTATGTTCCAGGCACTGTACTCTGCACTGGTGCAGTCCGTGTGCCCCGTGGGACTCACAATCTTAATCCCCATTTTACAGATGAGGTAATTGAGGCATAGAGAAGTTAAGTGACTTGCTCAAGGTCACCCAGCAGGCAAGTGGCAGAACCGGGATTAGAACCCAGGCCTTCTGACTCCAAAACTGGCACTTTTTCCACTAGGCCACAGTATTTTGGAACAGGTGGAGCCTTTATGTTGCCTGTACTCACTGGGAAGAATCACTCTGAGCTGGGCAGACTTGACCCAGAGTTTATGCTGAAAAGCACAGTCACTGAATGAGTGAGAGGCGAGAACACAGTGGAGAATGGGACAGGGATGGCTCCGAGGGAGAGTGTAGAGATTTGTCCCAGATGAAGCTTTTCTTGGGTGACTTTTGAGCATAAAACAAAGCAAAAATAAAGCAAAAAACTTTTTTTTGAGCATAAAACAAAGTACTATCATGATGTCTGCCCAATTATTTCAATGGCTCCAATTCCTGAATTTATCCCAGAACTTCTAAGTATTGCCTGAGTTCTTCCTTTTCAAATTCATTCCTTCATTCATTCAATTTACTGTCCGTCTCCCCCTTCTAGACCGGGAGCCCGTGGTTGGGTAGGGACCGTCTCTCTCTGTTGCCAACTTCCAAGCGCTTAGTGCAGTGCTCTGCATGCAGGAAGCGCTCAATAAATTCATTCAATCGTATTTATTGAGCTCTTACTGTGTGCAGAGCACTGTACTAAGCGCTTGGGAAGTACAAGTCGGCAACCTATAGAGATGGTCCCTACCCAACAACGGGCTCACAGTCTAGCAGGGGGAGACAGACAACAAAACAAAACACGTAGACAGGTGTCAAAATCGTCAGAACAAATAGAATTATAGCTATATGCACATCATTAACAACATAAATAGAACAGTAAATATGTACAAGTAAAATAGGGTAATAAATCTCTACAAATATATGCAAGTGCTGTGGGGAGGGGAAGGAGGTAGGGCGGGGGGATGCGGAGGAGGAGAGGAAAAATGGGAGATAAAGATTGTATTAATATTTAGTCTGACTTGGGTGGTATAGTCTCTCCTTCCTTCCTATGGTAAACAGACTCCAAATTTTGGGAGATTAAAGTTTCAACTAATTTCAGAGGATTGAGAGGAGGAGAAGTAGCTGTACTTTATAAAAGAGCTGCATTTAATTGCAAGCTACTGAATTTAAATAGCATCTTTCACCTGCTTTTTCAGATGGCAGTTCAAAAGATTTTACCACATCTTTGTGATTGAAGGAGGTTGAGGGATAGATATTATCTCCTGTTTCACAGGCACTTCTTTGCTCCTCTTCCTTCTATACCACACTTACCTCTTTTGTGCCTGCGTCTAATTTTGAGCTGCAACGTCTTACTAATGGAGGAAGAGAATGTTCCCTTTTTGGATTTCGTCTAGAGTTGTTCATGCAGAGGAGTAATAGAGCATGTAATAAGACAGAGCTATAAATAGGGTAAAAGAGTAAAATCCCAGCCACACCTCTCCAAAGACATCAAAGATAAAATCCGGTCGCTTAAGTGAAAAGCTTCTGCGATATTTTACTGGGGAAGCGATATTTTATTCCAGTGGATTCCTGAATACTGGTCAGGCTAAGGATCAAGTTCAAGAATTTCTCTTGTATCTTGCCAGGGCAGCAGAACATCAACCAAATGGGAATTAAAGTGTTTAAAGAAGATCCGCGTGGCCTAGTGAAAAGTTAAAAAAGTTAAATAGCTCACCCAAAAATCTCACAACAGGCAAGTGGTGGAGCTAGACTTAGAACCCAAGTCCTCTGACTCCAAGGCTTATAATAATAATAATAATAATAGTGGTATTTATTAAGCGCTTACTGTATGCCAGAGACTGTACTAAGCGTATATATCTGTAATGCGATTCATCTCTTTTGATGCTACTGATGCCTGTCTACTGGTTTTGTTTTGTTGTCTGTCTCTCCCTTCTAGACTGTGAGCCCGTTGTTGGGTACGGCTTTTCGTTGTTGCCGAATTGTACTTTCCAAGCGCTTAGTACAGTGCTCTGCACACAGTAAGCACTCAGTAAATACGATTGAATGAACGAATGAACTAAGTGCTGGGGTAAATACCAGCAAGCAAGCTGGGACCCAGTTCCTCTTCCACGTGGGGCTCACAATCTTAATCCATTTTACAGCTGAGGTAACTGAGGCACAGAGAAGTGAAGTGACTTGCCCAAGGTCACACAGCAGAGCCGGGATTAGAACCCAGGTCCTCCGGATTTACAGGCCCGTGCTCTGTCCGCTAGGCCATGCTGCTCCTTCCACTAGACTAAGCTACTTGTCAGTGTTATTTTGGGGCTATCACTATTAGAAACATTGTCCTCCGGAAAGTCCTCTTGCCAGAAAGGCTGGCCGTCAGGAAGTTGCTCGTCGTGGCCTGCTGTAATCAGTGCCCGACTTTTTTTTTATTTTTTATAATGGCATTTATTAAGTGCTTACTATGTGCAAAGCACTGTTCTAAGCACTGGGGTGGTGGTCTACTCCTGCTGTTTGCTGGCAGGAGCGGGTTAACTTCACAATATCACTCAAGTCCACCCTTTCCTCTCCATCCAAACTGCTACCACATTAATCCAGGCAACTTATCCTATCCTGCCTTGATAATAATAATAATAATGATAGCATTTGTTAAGCACTTGCTATATGCAAAGCACTGTTCTAAGCGCTGGGGAGGATACAAGGTGATCAGGTTGTCCCACGTGGGGCTCACAGTCTCAATCCCCATTTTACAGATGAGGTAACTGAGGCCCAGGAAGTTAAGTGACTTGCCCAAGATCACATAGCTGACAAGTGGTGGAGCTGGGATTTGAACCCATGACCTCTGACTCCCAAGCCTGTGCTCTTTCCACTGAGCCACGCTGTTTTTCTTGAAGGCTGCAGCAGCCTCCTTGCTGACCTCCCCTCCTCCTGTGTCTCTCCGCTTCAGCCCACTCTGCTGCCTTGGTGGGTCATTTTTCTACAAAGCTGTTCAGTCCATGTTTTCCCACTCCTCAAGAACCTCCCATGATTGTCCATTCACCTCCGCGTCAGGGACTTCTTACCATCTTCTAGGACTGTGAGCCCAGTGTTGGGTAGAGATCGTCTCTATGTGTTGCCGATTTGTACTTCCCAAGCGCTCAGTACAGTGCTCTGCACACAGTAAGCGCTCAATAAATACGATTGAATGAATGAATGAATGAATCAGCTTCAAAGCACTCAACCACCCTACCCCTCCTACCTTACTTAGAGAAGCAGCGTGGCTCGGTGGAAAGAGCACGGGCTTTGGAGTCAGTAGTCATGGGTTCAAATCCTGGCTCCGCCAGCTGTCAGCTGTGACCTTGGGCAAGTCACTTAACTTCTCTGGGCCTCAGTTACCTCATCTGTAAAATGGGGGTTGACTGTGAGCCCCCCGTGGGACCACCTGATCACCTTGTATCCCCCCAGTGCTTAGAACAGTGCTTTGCACATAGTAAGCACTTAATAAATGCCATGATTATTATTATTATTGCAACCTCACCTGCACATTTTGTTCCTCTGTCAACTACTCACTGTACCTCCACCGACCTCTCACCCACGTCTTGCCTCTGGACTGGAATTCCCACCCACTTCACATCCAACAGATCATCAGTCTCCCCACCTTCAAAGCTTATTAAAAATACGATTCCTCCAAGAGGGCTTCCCTGGCTAAGCCCTATTTCCCCTTCTCCCACTTATTTCTGCATCACCTTTACACTTGGATTTTCTCACTTTATTCACCCCACCCTCAGCCCCACAGCACTTATGTACATATCCGTCATTTATTTGTTTATTTTACTGTCTGTCTCCCCCCTTAGACTGTAACTTCCTTGTGGGCAGGAATGCGACTACCCCCTCTCTGTTATATTGTACTTTTCCAAGTGTTTAGGACAGTGCCCTGCTCATAGTAAGTGCTTCAATAAATACAATTGATTGATTGTTGAGACATCCAGCCCCAGTGCTTCTGGTTAGCCAGGAGGAGAGGTCATGGTAAGTTCCAGAGTTTATCCAGCTGACATATTTTTGAATAATCTATGAAATTCTATGACTATGCTGAAAATCATTTTGTGCTTTGAAAATCACCGAGTGCAAATACAATAATTGTAAATGGCATCCTTAGAGCCCTGGAATGATCTGTCTTAATAGATATCAGTCTCTTTAATGTGAGGCATTGTCACAACCCAAATCTTGCTGGGAATAAGTCATTAGATGCCAGAAGTGTTGTAAGAGCCCTTTTATCTTCACCACCTCAGCTACTCTGTTCTGTGTCACTTTGTTTAGAGAATTATGAAACCCAAACACCTCTGCCCCAGATTTGTGTCCAAACCCAGAAGTGTTTATGCCGAGCCCTGAAAGCAGCTCAGTGCAATCTTACCCTGGACTCTCTATCTTCCAACCCCAAGGCAATGCCACCAGTAGAGTGGAAGTATGTTTTCAGATGTGGAATCACTTTCACCCCAGCATAAATGTTCCACATACCTGAGGATCTCCTCTCCTTTCCTCAGAGGTGCCCTGGTGCTTTCCAGGGCCATGTTTGTTCACAGCTGCGTGTCGTTTCCGTGGCTCAACTGAACTGCTCCTTTTTTTATGGCATTTATTAAGCGCTTACTATGTACAAAACACTGTTCTAAGCGCTGTTTAAAGGGAGAGGACAGGCACAATACACAGGGTTGTGGGTGGGGAATGTGTCTGTTTACTGTAATATTGTACTCTCCCAAGTGTTTAGTACAGTGCTCTGCACAGAGTCAGTGTTTTAATAAATATGATTGACTGACTGACTGAGTAGCCAAATTCAATCATAAGGAGGCCCGCATAATCCCTCTAAGTCCTTAGAATAGGGCAGAAACTTCTGACCTAGATGGTTTCTGTCATTATCTTTTGAGGCACAAAGACCAATGGCAAATCTATGAACAACTGAAGGTTTTAAGGAACCAAGAGAGGAGAATCAAGTGTCGGCCATCGAGTTAACAGATGTAGGAAGCAATGACTTCAATTTGGGCAGGGGGTGGTTTGAAGAAGCAGGTCTCAGGAAAAGTGACTAATAATAGTAGGAGAAGCAGCTTGGCTCAGTGGAAAGATCCCGGGCTTTGGAGTCAGAGATCATGGGTTCAAATTCTGGCTCTGCCAATTGTCAGCTGTGTGACTTTGGGCAAGTCACGTAACTTCTCTGTGCCTCAGTTCCCCCATCTGTAAAATGGGGATTGACTGTGAGCCCCTTGTGGGACAACCTGATCACCTTGTAACCTCCTCAGCGCTTAGAACAGTGCTTTGCACATAGCAGGCGCTTAATAAATGCCATTAAAAAAAAAAGTTGGAGAGACGAGGTGATATCCGCTGGGAGTTTGGCTTAATTCTGCTGCCACAATTTGCTGAAAGGGTTGATGTGAACTGGTTGACAAATAAGTCACACTGGGATGAGAACTGATTGGGGTCTAAGGCCGGAACATCATCATTATGGAGTCAGAGAGATACAGGGGAATGGGAACGGTTTTGGAAAATGTAAATTTGATCCTAATTTCTTTGTAGGCAACAGGAGATGAGTCTCTTTTAAGTATGGTGACCCCAGGGGCTAAGCAACTGAGACTTTGCACTGATGACTCTTGGTCACATCAGTGTTCACATCTGTTTGAGGCATGGACCTGCCTGGAGCCCTTCTACCTGAAGGTGGATTTGTGCTGTCCGGACACTCGAGAAGTCCCAACTCTCTGGCCTGCATTGAGCCAGTCCTGGGAACCTGATGTCGGCCTGCACCACTGTGACATTCCTGGGGGTTATCAGGCCTAAATCCCAGCTGAAATAGCCCCTGGAGTCACTTAAAGAGCACCTGGATCATCATCATCATCAATCGTATTTATTGAGAGCTTACTATGTGCAGAGCACTGTACTAAGCGCTTGGGAAGTACAAATTGGCAACATATACAGACAGTCCCTACCCAACAGTGGGCTCACACTGGATCCTTCCAGTTCTTCCATTCTTCTAACACAGGTTTGGGGTTCTTTTCTGCTCAGCGCACCCCAAGTCCCTGAACCCCTATCACTGCCATCAGTCTTTGTCTGAAGCCCCGATACCTCCCTGGGGGCTAAGGGGTCATCAGGGACTAGCTTCCCTCGGCCCCCCACCCCCGCCCCACCCCTAAGGCTGTCTGCAGGAAGCTCATGGAGAAAGTTCTCCCTTTTCTGCAGTTCCCCAGATCCACGCATCTTCCCAGCACTTAGAGCTTCTCCTTCAGAACCTGCCACAAGTCGACACCATGAACTGTGCACTCAATAATGTTTGATCGTTTCTTAATTTGGTAACAGTAAAAATGATTCTGGTTTCAACTGTCTTTCTCCAGATCTAAAACTCCACACTCTGCCCCCCAGGGCTCTCTGTACTTCCCTGTAGGCATCCCAGGGCTCCCATTCCCCTGGTCCTTTCCTGTCTTCTCTTGGAGAGTCCCAGGTTCCAGTCTCACCCTCTTTGAGTTCTGAGGATGCAAGGTTTTTCAATGTCTTTTCTCCCCATCAAAGGCAGGTGCCTCGGTCCTCCAGAGTCCTAGCCGCTGCACTCCGAAACTTCAGGATGTCCAACCCTCACCTGGGATCATCTCTGATCCCTTCCTGTGCTCTGTGTCCACCCAGAGTCATAGCATGAGCTCTTCCTGTGTCCTGCCTTCCCAAGAAGATGGCTCACAGCTGCTCACCTCCAAGAGGGACAGGACTTGCCTTTTCCAATTACCTGTTGCCCTAAACCTCCCCAATCCTTTTTTATAATAATAATAATAATAATAATAATAATTATTATTATTATTATTATTATTATTATTATGGTATTTGTTAAGTGGTTACTACATGCCAGGCACTGTACTCAGTGCTGGGATGAATGCAAGCAAATCTGAGTGGACACAGTCCCTGTCCCACCTGGGGCTCACAGTCTCAATCTCCATTTTACAGATGAGGGAACTGAGGCACAGAGAAATGGGGTGACTTGCCCAAGATCACACAGCAGACTAGTGGCAGGGCCGGGATTATAACCCATGACCTTCTACTCCCAGGCCCATGATCTATCTCTTATGCCATGCTGCTTCTTTTATGATTGACTTAACTCTGTATGGAGGAGCAAAATGGAGTGACTCTCCTGGCTTCCTCCTCTCACTCCTAAATGTTGGGGCTAGTTGGACTGTCGGAGCATCTAGTTGGAGCATCTGGCCCCCACCTCAACACCCATCCCTACGCATACCCCCACAGCACCTGTATATATGTATATATGTTTGTACATATTTATTACTCTATTTATTTTACTTGTACATATCTATTCTATTTTATTTTGTTAGTATGTGTGGTTTTGTTCTCTGTCTCTCCCTTTTAGACTGTGAGCCCACTGTTAGGTAGGGACTGTCTCTATATGTTGCCAACTTGTACTTCCCAAGCGCTTAGTACAGTGCTCTGCACACAGTAAGCGTTCAATAAATACGATTGATTGATTGATTGATTGATTGATTGATACCCCTACCCACATCTAGACTGTGAGCAAGCTGCTGGGTAGGGACCGTCTCTATATGTTGCCAACTTGTACTTCCCAAGTGCTTAGGACAGTGCTCTACACACAGTAAGCGCTCAATAAATACGATTGAATGAATGAATCTTTTGCAGACTGGTTCTGAGCCTCTGGCAGTTTGGATGGGAGGGGAGCAGGGGGTTAATACTACTACTACTACTACTACTAATGGCATTTATTAAGCACTTACTATGTGCAAAGCAGTGTTCTAAGTGCTGGGGAGGTAATAATAATAATAATAATAATAATAATAATAATGGCATTTATTAAGCGCTTACTATGTGCAAATCACTGTACTAAGCGCTGGGGAGGTTACAAAGTGATCAGGTTGTCCCATGGGGGGGCTCACAGTCTTAATCCCCATTTTACAGATGTGGTAACTGAGGCCCAGAGAAGTGAAGTGACTTGCCCAAAGTCACACAGCTGACAATTGGTGGAGCCGGGATTCGAACCCATGACCCCTGACTCCAGAGCCCGGGCTCTTTCCACTGAACCACGCTGCTGGAAACCTAATGTGGGTAGGGCAGAAGCCTAAATTGGACAGACTCCAAGCCTACACAAAGGTCCAGTCCCACACCCGTCCCCGGTTCTACAGTTCAGCTCACCGTGTAGACTCACTATGTAGACACATGTGGGTCTGAGAAGGCCCGGTCTGAGGAGTCCTCAGGAGGGGACAGTCTCAGCCTCCCGGGCCTTCCTAATACAGTCTCGGAATGAATGACATTTGGAAAAAAGTGACCTGACATTTCTCCTCTTCGTTGATGTAAAAAAAAGCCGATTTGAGGTCGGAGTTCTTCTGTCCAGTTTTTAAATATATGTGGCTGAGAACTTTGTTCCAAGACTTTCCCACATCAGGGCAACTGTGCATTATTCACCTCCTAGAAGGAAAGAGAATGGGAGAGGGCAACCTTATTTACCACCTAATCTCCTTGGAAAGAAACTGACCCTCTTCCTCCCCAGGCCCCCAGAAGAGTTATTTCCTTATATTTATATAAAGTGTTTATTTTCTTCAAGAGCCATCCGATCAATTGCACCGCGACTGCCACTTGTCTGCTATGTGAACTTGGACGAGTCACTTAAATTCTCTGTGCCTCAGTTCCCTCATCTGTAAAATGGGAATTAAGTCCGCAATCCTCATATGGGTCAAGGAACTATGTCCACCCTGACTAGCTTGTATCCTGACTAGCTTATATTAAGCACCCAGGTGCTTCATATAGTGCTTAGGACAAGTAATCACTTGATAAATTGCATTAAAAAAATCCCATTTTGTCCTTCCAACATCCCTCTGAAGCAGAGAGAGAGAGATAATAGTGTGTCTATTTTGCAGAGGGGAAAATTGAAGCACAGAGAGATTAAGTGCTATGCCTGAGGTCACACAGCAGGCCAGTGGCAGAGCAAGTTTTCTTAATTCCCGAGCCCCTGCTCATTTTAACAGATTTTGCTGCCTCTCAGGCCAGGAGAACAGTCAGTAGGCCTGGATGGATGTTCTCAGCACTCCCGGAGACAGGCTTTATAGCAATCCAATTTTGAGCCTAATTCCCACACATGATCCGGTGGAGCTGTGGGCAGGAAAGCGAGCATCCTCTCCTTCAGCTTTCCACCCCCAGTCAAATGTGCTCCGGGCCATTTGTTGTCCCGTCCCCACCCAGTGGGGTTCTGCATTGCATTAAAAATGTCACAGGACGTACCTCTGTGCCCGTGATCAAAGTCACTTCCCTGACCTGCACCAAGAGGAGCTCTCTGACGGTGCTCAATGAAGACAGAAAGCCGGCCTTGCCCCTTGGCCCTCTGTGGCTCCTTACAATAATAATAGTGGCATTTTTAAAGCACTTATTATGCTCCAGGGACCGTCCTAAGTGCTGGACACTATACAACCCCATCAAGAAGTGAACTTTAATAGACCTGAAGGCCCGGACCCCAAGGTGTCTAAGGACACTTGGTCCAGCATTCAGAAGGAGCTTCCGGGAAGATGGGGATCTCTAGGCACAACAAAAATCCTTCTAGACTTCCAGTCTTCTAGACTGTGAGACCATTGTTGGGTAGGGACTGTGTCTATGTGTTGCCAACTTGTACTTCCCAAGCGCTTAGTACAGTGCTCTGCACACAGTAAGTGCCCAATAAATACGATTGAATGAATGAATGAATGAACAAAAATGGCCCCATCCTCCCTTCCCCAGCATTGGAGGCCAGGCTAGAGCTATTCTCCCTGAAGGCTCTTGTCCATCGGCAATCCTTGAGGGTCACACTGGCTGCCCTTCCTAGAAGGGTTTCTCTCCCCCTCAGCCCCTGCTACAGCATCGGAGGAGTTACTATGAGGCAGTTACTATGAGGCCAGATCATCCAGAGCCCTTCCCTATAGACTGGAAGCTCCTTGTGGGCAGGGATCACATCTACCAATGCTTTTGCATTGCATTCTCCTGGCTCGGAGCACAGCGCTCTGCATACAGTAAGTGCTCAATGGATACTAGCCAGTGAATCAATCAATCAAGGATATTTATTGAGCACTTACTGTGTGCAGAACACTGTCTTAAGCACTTGTGAGAGTACAACATAACACAGTTCTGCCCGCAATGAGCTTTCTATTGATCGATTGATTGACTGATCCACCATTCATGTTGTAACCGAGCTACAAGCGGGAATCCATTGTCTGCCCTTTATTTCTGCGCTCATCATTCTTGGGATCCAAGATCATAAGGCTGTAAAGTGGGTTAAACCCTTTGTAAGCTAAAACAGGACTACTCATCTTCCCTCCCAAACCCAGTCCTCTTCCTAACTTTCGCTTCTCGGCTGATGCCGCCACCGTCCTCCCTGTCCCAGAACCCACAGCCGGGGTTTCATTTCAAGCGCTTAGTACAGTGCTCTGCACATAGTAAGCGCTCAATAAATATGATTGATTGATTCTCAACTCCTCCCTGTGTTTCAGCTCTCACATCCAGTTGCCTTGTACTATCGGTTCTCGGTACACAAAATTTCCTCTTCCTCCCCACTGGAACGACTACCAGCCGATTTCAAGCTCCGGTCGTACCGTGGCTATCCTCTAGACTGTAAGCTCCTTGCGGGCAGGGAACGTTTCTATCAACTCTGTCGTATTGTACTCTTTTAGGTGCTTAGTATACCGTCTTCCCCACAGTATGCATTCAATCAGTACCATTGATTAATTGACTATTGCATCAGTAACCTTACTGGCCTCAATTAGCATTGCTTCATTACTTCTCTTGTAAGCCCACTATGAATCCATTGCAAGCTTACTATTCCATTGTTAACCCCATTCCCAATGGGATGGCTTGGGAGAATAATAAGTGGAAATCGTGGCCATGGTGCATTCTGATGGAAATCCCTCTATGACCGGTGGTGACTTGCGCTTGTGAATGCAGTTCTGGGCCCCTGAGCTCACCAGTGTGAATCAGGGGATGCCACTGGGGTTCTTGGTGTCCTGTCGATTGTGTCCGCCTCCACCAATGTCAACCACTTGAGATCACCAGAGCCAGCGCCTTGCCTTAGACTGGGCCTGGCATTAATAATAATAATAATGATAATGGCATTTATTAAGCGCTTACTATGTGCAAAGCACTGTTCAAAGTGCAGAGGAGGTTACAAAGTGATCAGGTTGTCCCATGGGGGATCACAGTCTTCCTCCCCGTTTTACAGATGAGGAACCTGAGGGCCAGAGAAGTGAAGTGACTTGCCCAAAGTCACACAGCTGACAATTGGCGGAGCGGGGATTTGAACCCATGACCTCTGACTCCAAAGCCCGGGCTCTTGCCACTGAGCCATAATGAATGAGTTTTAAAGTGAGGCACCTTCTTTTGGCTCTACCTTTCATCTCTCAAAGTCGGTCCTGTGATGCAGTGAGGGGAGACAAAACACTGAGAAGTTAATTTTTTATTCTTAAGAATAATAATAAGGGTATTTGTTAAGCACTTACTATGTGCCAAGCACTGTTCTAAGCACTGGGGGAGATACCAGGTTGTCCCACGTGGGGCTCACAGTCGTCATCCCCATTTTACAGATGAAGTTTAGTGGCTTGCCCAAGGTCACCCCCTCCTCCCTGACCTATGCACTTAAATTTAAACCCCCTACATACTTGAGGTACGCCACGTCTCTGCTGTGTGACCTTGAGCAAGTCATTTAACTTCACTGTGCCTCAGTTCCCTCATCTGTAAAATGGGGATTAAGGCTCTGAGCCCCATGAGGGACAGGGACTATATCCAACCTGTATGTCCCAAGCACTGAACTAAATGTTGGGGTAGATACAAAATAAGCAGGTTGGACACAATTCCTGTCCACATGCTACTAAGAATTTAAGTAGAATTTAATCCCTGCTTTATAGATTAGGAAACTGGGGCACAAAGAAATTAAGTAACTCCCTCAAAGTTACACAGCAGACAAGTTCATTCAATCATATTTATTGAGCACTTACTTTGTGCAGAACATTGTACTAAGTGCTGGAGAAAGTACAACAATAAAGCAGACGCATTCCTTGCCCACGGAGGGTTTACAATCTGGAGGACGAGTTTGAAAAGCTGGGAGTAGAACCCAGGCCGGTGCTCTTTCCACTTGGCAACACTGCTTCCCTAAGTTCAAATGAATAGATCAGTAGATAGGTCTGGGAGATAGGATATCATGGATGGTTATGCTGGAGCTCTTGGAGAAAAGTCTGGACAGCGTATTACAATGGGGAGGTTTCCGTTAACGATGATGGTAATTCATTAAGCCCTTACTACATGTTAAGAGCCAGCCTGAGCACTGGGATAGATATAAGAATGTCAAATCAGACACAGTTCCTGTCCCATGCTGGGGCCCAAGCAGGACTCTTACTCCCCTTTTACCGATAATAATAATAATAATAATAATAATAATAATAATGATAATAACATTAGAAACTGAGGCCCGGAGAGGTTAGGTGCTCAAAGTTACACAACGAGTCAGTGGCAGACTTTGGCATAGAACCCAGGCCCTGAGACTTCCCCATCCATTCTCTTTCCACTTGGTAAGGTAGGTGTCTTTGAGTAACTTTAAAAATTCTGTACCATTTGCCACTGGGCGAGGATAAGTGCTCCACCCCCATGCCACTGGCAGGCTCAACTTTGGAAACATCGGGAAGGTCACTGCAGTGACCGGATTCGGGACGTCTGTGGCGGGTGCAGAGCTGTGAATAGCCTCACCTCTTGCGGCTCCTTTGGCTTCTAACATCGTCCTTGTCGTTTATATTTTTGTTAACCTTATCTAATGTGTTTGTTGCCAACTTCCTCCCCCTAGTATTATTCTCAGATTGTGAACTCCTTGGGGGCTAGGAATCATCTCTATATCTCATCCACTGCTGTGCTTAATAAATGCTATTAAGCAGATCAGAAGGACATGTTATGGTGGGCCACACATGGAAAACATAGAGGGAAAGCAAATCTGAGGGTGTGTCTAGCAGTAATGCAACTAGTCAAGGAAAGGTGATAGAATATTGGATATTGGGCTGCCCAGTGGTAGGAGACTTTGGGATGTGGTGGGCCAGGGATGGAGGTTGCACTGTGACAAAGCCCATGTTAAGGAAAATGTTCTCTCCCCCTCATCCCCCTCTCCATCCCCCCCGTTTTACCTCCTTCCCTTCCCCACAGCACCTGTATATATGGATATATGTTTATACATATTTATTACTCTATTTATTTTGCTTGTACATATCTATTCTATTTATTTTATTTTGTTAATATTTTTGGTTTTGTTCTCTGTCTCCCCCTTCTAGACTGTGAGCCCACTGTTGGGTAGGGACTGTCTCTCTATGTTGCCAACTTGTACTTCCCAAGCGCTTAGTACAGTGCTCTGCACACAGTAAGCGCTCAATAAATACGATTGATGGATTGATTGATTGATTCTGTAGTGTTCACCGTGTCCCGGGCCGCAGAATAAGCCCCCATTCCTGCGCACGCAGGACATTTTGCTCAACGTAGCGAATGAACTCATTCATTCATTCAATCATATTTATTGAGCACTTACTGTGTGCAGAGAACTGTACTAAGCGCTTGGGAAGTACAAGTTGGCAACATATAGAGACGGTCCCTACCCAACAGTGGGCTCACCTCTATGTAAACTCCTTGTGGGCCGGGGATAGGATACTTTGTTTTGTTTTCCTTGGGGATTCAAACAGTGTCAGTAGCATGAGACCTACTCTGCTCCACTGACACTCAACCTCCAGCCCAACCATGCGGGATGGATGTTGTCCCAACCCCTACCGCCGGGCCTCTCATCATCCCCTGCTCCAGCCCAGAAGGGCCTCAAACAGTAGCAGCCATGTGAGTCATTCACTGGTCCCCGTACACTCAACTCTTCTAGACTGTGAGCCCGCTGTTGGGTAGGGACCGTCTCTATATGTTGCCAACTTGTACTTCCCAAGCACTTAGTTCAGTGCTCGGCACACAGTAAGTGCTCAATAAATATGATTGAATGAATGAATTAATGAATGAATGCAGCCCAATCACATGGGAAGGACACTGCTCCATCCCCTTGTCCCCCTAAAAAAACCCTCTCTTGACCCCACCTCACCTTCTAGTTATCGTCCCATATCCCTCCTACCATTCCTTTCCAAACTCCTTGAACGAGTTGTCTACACGCACTGCCTAGAATTCCTCAACAACAACTCTCTCCTCGACCCCCTCCAGTCTGGCTTCCGTCCCCTTCATTCCACGGAAACTGCCCTCTCAAAGGTCACCAATGACCTCCTGCTTGTCAAATCCAACGGCTCATATTCTGTCCTAATCCTCCTCGACCTCTCAGCTGCCTTTGACACTGTGGACCACCCCCTTCTCCTCAACACGCTATCTGACCTTGGCTTCACAGACTCCGTCCTCTCCTGGTTCTCCTCTTATCTCTCCGGTCGTTCTTTCTCAGTCTCTTTTGCAGGCTCCTTCTCCCCCTCCCATCCTCTTACTGTGGGGGTTCCCCAAGATTCAGTGCTTGGTCCCCTTCTGTTCTCAATCTACACGCACTCCCTTGGTGACCTCATTCGCTCCCACGGCTTCAACTATCATCTCTACGCTGATGACACCCAGATCTACATCTCTGCCCCTGCTCTCTCCCCCTCCCTCCAGGCTCTCATCTCCTCCTGCCTTCAGGACATCTCCATCTGGATGTCCGCCCGCCACCTAAAGCTCAACATGTCGAAGACTGAGCTCCTTGTCTTCCCTCCCAAACCCTGTCCTCTCCCTGACTTTCCCATCCCTGTTGACGGCACCACCATCCTTCCCGTCTCACAAGCCCGCAACCTTGGTGTCATCCTCGACTCCGCTCTCTCATTCACCCCTCACATCCAAGCCGTCACCAAAACCTGCCGGTCTCAGCTCCGCAACATTGCCAAGATCCGCCCTTTCCTCTCCATCCCAACCGCTACCCTGCTCATTCAAGCTCTCATCCTATCCCGTCTGGACTACTGCACCAGCCTTCTCTCTGATCTCCCATCCTCGTGTCTCTCTCCACTTCAATCCATACTTCATGCTGCTGCCCGGATTATCTTTGTCCAGAAACTCTCTGAGCATATTACTCCCCTCCTCAAAAATCTCCAGTGGCTACCAATCAATCTGCGCATCAGGCAGAAACTCCTCACCCTGGGCTTCAAGGCTGTCCATCCCCTCGCCCCCTCCTACCTCACCTCCCTTCTCTCCTTCTACTGCCCAGCCCGCACCCTCCGCTCCTCCACCACTAATCTCCTCACCGTACCTCGTTCTCGCCTGTCCCGCCGTCGACCCCCGGCCCACGTCATCCCCCGGGCCTGGAATGCCCTCCCTCTGCCCCTCCGCCAAGCTAGCTCTCTTCCTCCCTTCAAGGCCCTGCTGAGAGCTCACCTCCTCCAGGAGGCCTTCCCAGACTGAGCCCCTTCCTTTCTCTCCCCCTCGTCCCCCTCTCCATCCCCCCATCTTACCTCCTTCCCTTCCCCACAGCACCTGTATATATGTATATATGGTTGTACATATTTATTACTCTATTTATTTATTTATTTTACTTGTACATTTCTATCCTATTTATTTTATTTTGTTGGTATGTTTGGTTCTGTTCTCTGTCTCCCCCTTTTAGACTGTGAGCCCACTGTTGGGTAGGGACTGTCTCTATGTGTTGCCAATTTGTACTTCCCAAGCGCTTAGTACAGTGCTGTGCACATAGTAAGCGCTCAATAAATACGATTGATTGATTGATTGATTGATTGATTGTCACCGAGGGTCCCCTCAGAAGCGCGTGGCTCAGTGGAAAGAGCCCGGGCTTTGGAGTCAGTGGTCATGGGCTCAAATCCCGGCTCCACCACATGTCTGCTGTGTGACCTTGGGCAAGTCACTTAACTTCTCTGAGCCTCAGTTACCTCATCTGTAAAATGGGGATGAAGACTGTGAGCCCCACGTGGGATAACCTGATCACCTTGTATCCCCCCAGCACTTAACAAATGCCATTATTATTATTATTATTATTACTTCGGCTCAGGAAGGATCCAAACACCGGGAGCTGCGGGACCCATCTTGCCTTCCCCTTAAACCCTAGGGTTGACAACAAGGGAGGAAGGATGCTCAGTTGGTCAGACAATCAGTCAATAGTTCTTGTTGACCACTTTGTACCAGCTGCTGGTCTCTGCATTTGGGAGAGTACAATACTGTGGGTAGATCTTGCTCTCAAGGGGCTCACAGTCTGATGGGGAAGACAGACACTAAAATCAATTACAGATTAGTATAAGGAAATGGACATAAATCCTGTGAGGGCGGGGTTGGGCAAAGTGCCTGGGAGAGGGAGTAGGGAGGAGAAATAAGGTGAAGGAATAAGAGAACTTAAGCTGGGAAGGCTTCCTGAAGGAGATATAAATAAATAAATAAATGATGGCATTTGTTAAGCACTTACTATGTGCAGAGCACTGTTCTAAGCCCTGGGGGGGATACAATGTGATCAAGTTGTCCCACGTGGGGCTCACAGTCTTAATCCCCATTTTTACAGAAGAGGTAACTGAGGCTCAGAGAAGTTAAGTGACTTGCCCAAGGTCACACAGCAGACTTGTGGTGGAGCCGGGATTCGAACCCATGACCTCTGACTCCAAAGCCCATGCTCTTTCCACTGAGCCACGCTGCTTCTCTTATGAGATATGATTTCAGTATTCATTCATTCATTCATTCATTCATTCAATTGTATTTATTGAGCGCTTACTGTGTGTAGAGCCTATGGAGTTTCTGCCAGTATAATAATAACGGCATTTGTTAAGTGCTTACTATATGCAAAGCACTGTTCTAAGCGCTGGGGAGGATACAAGGTCATCAGGTTGTCCCACAGGGGGCTCACAGTCTTCATCCCCATTTTACAGATGAGGTCACTGAGGTGCAGAGAAGTGAAGTGACTTGCCCAAAGTCACACAGCTGACAAGTGGTGGAGCCGGGATTTGAACCCACGACCTGTGACTCCAAAGCCCGGGCTCTTTCCACTGAGCCACGCTGCTTCCCTACCACTCAGTAGGACTTTGAGTGGGGAAGAGCGCTGGTCTGTCAGACATATAGGAGGGGAGAGCTCCAGGCAGGAGGGAGGATTCATTCATTCATTCAACGTATTTATTGAGCACTTACTGTGTGCAGAGCACTGTACTAAGCGCTTGGGAAGTACAAGTTGGCAACATATAGAGACGGTCCCTACCCAACAGGATGTGAGCAAGGGGTTGATGGTTGGTGAGGAGAAAGCAAGGTACAGTGAGGAGTTTGGTATTGGAGGAGTGAAGCGTGGGCTCGTTGTTGGGTAGGGACTGTCTCTATATGCTTCCAACTTGTACTTCCCAAGCGCTTAGTACAGTGCTCTGCACACAGTAAGCGCTCAATAAATAAATACGATTGAATGAATGAATGAATGAATAAATACGATTGAATGAATGACTCCCCACAGCACGTATGTATCTATCTGTATATGCCTGTAATTTAGTGTTTTATCTATTTGTATTAATGTCTGTCTCCCCCTCTAGACTGTGAGCTCGTTGTTGGGTAGGGACCGTCTCTATATGTTGCCAACTTGTACTTCCCAAGTGCTTAGTCCAGTGCTCTGCACACAGTAAGCGCTCAATAAATATGATTGAATGAATGGATGAATATATACCTGTATATATGTTTGTACATATCTATTACTCTATTTTACTTGTACATATATTTAGTCTATTTATTTTGTTAATATGTTTTGTTGTCTGTCTCCCCCCTTCTAGACTGTGAGCCCGCTGCTGGGCAGGGACCGTCTTTAGATGTTGCCAACTTGGGCTTCCCAAGCGCTCAGTCCAGTGCTCTGCACACAGTAAGCGCTCAATAAATGCGATTGAATGAGTGTGGGGTGGGGTAGAGTGGGAGAGGAGCGAGGATAAGTGGTTCCCCCCTCCCGCCATGCCACTGGCAGGCTCAACTTTGAAAACATCGGGAAGGTCACCGCGGTGACCCGGATTTGGGATGTCGTCTGTGACTGGGGTTCTGAGCTGTGAGGAGCCTCCCCTCTCCCTGCTCCTTTGGCTTGTCTGCGGGTGTGTATGTCTGTGTGGTTCGCTGTGTGTGTGTGTGTGTGTGTGTGTGTGTGTGTGTCTGTGTGTGTGTGTCTGTGTGTGTGGGGGGTCTGTGTGTGTGTGTATGTCTGTGTGGGTCGCTGTGTGTGTGTGTCTATGTGTGTGTGTGTATGTCTGTATGGGCCGCTGTGTGTGTGGGGGGGTCCTGTGTGTGTATGTCTATGTGTGTATGTCTGTGTGGGTCGCTTTGTGTGTGTGTGTGTGTGTGTGTGCGCGCGCGAATATCTGTGTGGGTCGCTGTGTGTGTGGGTCTGTGTGTGTATGCGGGGTCCCTGTGTGTTTGTGTCTATGTGTGTGTGTGTATGTCTGTATGGGCCACTGTGTGTGTGTGGGGTGTCCTGTGTGTGTATGTCTATGTGTCTATGTCTGTGTGGGTTGCTTCTCTCTTCCTCCCTTCAAGGCCCTGCTGAGAGCTCACCTCCTCCAGGAGGCCTTCCCAGACTGAGCCCCTTCCTTCCTCTCCCCCTCGTCCCCCTCTCCATCCCCCCCGCCTTACCTCCTTCCCTTCCCCACAGCACCTGCATATATGTATGTATGTTTGTATGTGTTTATTACCCTATTTATTTATTTATTTATTTTACCTGTACATATCTATTCTATTTATTTTATTTTGTTAGTATGCTTGGTTTTGTTCTCTGTCTCCCCCTTTTAGACTGTGAGCCCACTGTTGGGTAGGGACTGTCTCTATATGTTGCCAATTTGTACTTCCCAAGCGCTTAGTACAGTGCTCTGCACATAGTAAGCGCTCAATAAATACGATTGATGATGATGTGTGTCTGCGTGTGTGTGTGTCTGTGTGTATGTCTGTGTGGGTCGCTGTGTGTGTGGGTCTGTGAGTGTGTGTTTGCGGGGTCTCTGTGTGTGTGTCTATGTGTGAATGTGTGTGTGGGGGGTCTGTGTGTATGTCTGTGAGAAGCAGCGTGGCTCAGTGGAAAGAGCCCGGGCTTTGGAGTCAGAGGTCATGGGTTCAAATCCCGGCTCCGCCAACTGTCAGCTGGGTGACTTTGGGCAAGTCACTTCCCTTCTCTGGGCCTCAGTTCCCTCATCTGTAAAATGGGGATGAAGACTGTGAGCCCCCCGTGGGACAACCTGATCACCTTGTAACCTCCCCAGTACTATGCACATAGTAAGCGCTTAATAAATGCCATCATTATTATTATTATTACTACTACTGTACTGCTACTATTCCTACTACTACTGATACTACTCCAGCTGTTATCACTACTACTTCTGCAGTTACTGCTGCCACTGCTACTGCTGTTCCAACTGTAATACTATTACTACTAGACTGTGAGCCCACTGTTGGGTAGGGACTGTCTCTATATGCTGCCAACTTGTACTTCCCAAGCGCTTAGTACAGTGCTCTGCACACAGTAAGTGCTCAATAAATATGATTGAATGAATGAATGAATGAATACTACTACTACCATAACTACTCTAAGAAGTAGCATGGCTTAGTGGAAAGAGCCCGGGCTTGGGAGTCAGAGGATGTGGGTTCTAATTCCGGCTCTGCCACCTGTCTGCTGTGTGACCTTGGGCAAGCCATTTAACTTCTCTGTGCCTCAGTTACCTCATCTGTAAAATGGGGATTAAGACTCTGAGCCCATGTGGGACAACCTGATTAAGTTATATTTACCCCAGTGCCTAGAACAGGGCTTGGCGCATAGTAAGTGCTTAACTCATACCATAATTATTATTATTTCCCTCTCCCCTTATATTTACCCCAGCGCCTAGAACAGGGCTTGGTGCATAGTAAGTGCTTAACTCATACCATAATTATTATTATCCCCCCTCCATCCCCCTCGCCTTACCTCCTTCCCTTCCCCACAGCACCTGTATATATGTATATATGTTTGTACATATTTATTACTCTATTTATTTATTTATTTAACTTGTACATATTTATTCTATTTATTTCGTTAATATGTTTGGTTTTGTTCTCTGTCTCCCCCTTCTAGACTGTGAGCCCACTGTTGGGTAGGGACCGTCTCTATATGTTGCCAACTTGTACTTCCCAAGCGCTTAGTACAGTGCTCTGCACACAGTAAGCGCTCAATAAATATGATTGAATGAATGAATGAATGAATATTATCATTATTATTACTCCTACTGCTGCTGCTACTACTACTATTACTTCTGTTACTACTCTCTCCAAACGGGCTCTTGTAGTTAAATGAAGATTCCTTATCTCCCTAGCAGGGTTCAAGCCAAAACTCTTGTGGCTCAGTGGAAAAGAGCCTGGGCTTTGGAGTCAGAGGTCATGGGTTCAAATCCCACTCCTCCACTTGTCAGCTGTGTGACTTTGGGCAAGTGACTTCTCTGCGCCTCAGTTACCTCATCTGTAAAATGGGGATGAAGACTGTGAGCCTCCCGTGGGACAACCTGATCACCTTGTAACCTCCCCAGCACTTAGAACAGTGCTTTGCATTTAGTAAGCGCTTAATAAATGCCATTATTATTATTATTATTATTATATTATTAATTAGTTGTACCAAAGTGGATCCAGAAAGGAAGACTGTGCCCTGCTTTTAAGGCCAGGATTTATGAGATGTAGTTTAAACTAAATCTGGGCATTAATGGGCTACAGGAAATCTGGAAGGTGGAATTTTTCAGGGGCTATTGGGAGATGGGTATGGAACTATGCAGAGAGTAAATAGGGAATGGCTGATAAACCATCAGAAATAAGGAGATGCATTTTTAGATATTCTAACATGATTTTGTTTCCATGAACCTTTTTTTATCAATGATTTTGATGATAAAATTTTAAAAAAGTTTTAATTCTGAGGTTTTCCTCCCAAATATTCTCCGCCTGGGTGCTGTGTAGATTAAACAGTCCCTTCTAGACTGTGAGCCCACTGTTGGGTAGGGACTGTCTCTATATGTTGCCAACTTGTACTTCCCAAGCGCTTAGTACAGTGCTCTGCACACAGTAAGTGCTCAATAAATACGACTGAATGAATGAATGAATGAATGAATAAACCTCCTAATTTAGTTTCCACAGACTTCCAAATCCTCATGAATTCAATCCAACCTGGCACGACAATAGAAAGCCTTGTTAGATCAGTGAGGACTGCTTTAATTAAAAAGGAAATGAGATCAAATGTATTTCTAAAATGATGTCTTCAAGCTGTTTCCCTGCTTTTTAATAAAAGCCAGCAATTGAGAGGAACTGAAAGAATTTCTAATAATGTGGTCACCTGGGGGTGAGATTTAAGGTCGGGGGGCAGGGGACGGGCATACCAAGGGGAGAAAAAATGCTTACTGAGAATGTGGCTTCACTTTCCTATAACCTCCCTCGCAGAGAGAGCCTTGGCTTACTTTACTTATAGAATTCATTAAGACTTACTAGGTGCCAAGTCCTGGGCTAAAACCTGGGGTAAAGACATGATAACCAATCAATCAATCAATCGTATTTATTGAGCGCTTACTGTGTGCAGAGTACTGTACTAAGCGCTTGGGAAGTACAAGTTGGCAACATATAATAATAATAATAATAATGGTATTTGTTAAGTGCTTACTATGTGCAAAACACTGTTCTAAGCACTGGGGAAGTTACAAAGTGATCAGGTTGTCCCACGGGGGGCTCACAGTTTTAATCCCTGTTTTACAGATGAGGTAACTGAGGTACAGAGAAGTTAAGTGATTTGCACAAAGTCACACAGCTGGCAGTTGGCGGAGACAGGATTTGAACCCATGACCTCTGACTCCAAAGCCCGGGCTCTTTTCCACTGAGCCACGCTGCTTCTCTAACATATAGAGACAGTCCCTACCCAACAGTGGGCTCACAGTCTAAAAGGGGGAGACAGAGAACAAACTAAACATACTAATGAAATAAAACATGGTTCCTTTCCCATGTGGAACTATCAGTTAAAGAGGAAAAGGGAACAGGTATCTTATTCCCCATTCGGCAGATGAGGAAATCGAGCCACAGACAAGCTTGCCAAGGTCACACGGCAGGCCAACAGCAGATCCAGGAATAGAAGTTAGGTCTCCTGAATCCCAATCCCGAAATCTGTCCACTGCACGCGGCTTTCTCATCTGCCTAAAAGGGGGTACTTAGGGTAGGCCCTCAGCATGGACTTTCTGATAATATGCCCTCTCCTCTTGTACTTTTTCTTGCTACAGAAAACTAACTAGAGAAAAGCGGGATGCTGGAGGGAGAAGCCAAGGGAGCAGAGGGGAAATAGGGCGGATGTTGTTGGGGAGGCCTACATCCCATGTTACCCTGGGTGCCCCCACCTACATCCATCCTTTTAGACTGTGAGCCCACTGTTGGGTAGGGATTGTCTCTATATGTTGCCAATTTGTACTTCCCAAGCACTTAGTACAGTGCTCTGCACATAGTAAGCGCTCAATAAATACGATTGATGATAATGATCCATGATCACCCGGCCTCTCTCGCATTAACTTTGTACTGACTCGGCAATGACCCCACATCCAGTGTGCATTTGGGATAGCTGCCCTCATCCTGCCTAAATCAGGTCACTGTCACTGGTGTAGACTGTGAGCCCACTGTTGGGTAGGGACTGTCTCTATATGTTGCCAACTTGTACTTCCCAAGCACTTAGTACAGTGCTCTGCACACAGTAAGTGCTCAATAAATACGATTGATTGATTGATTGATTGGTGTCTTCAAATATGAAGGGCAGTTATATGCTACTAGTCAGTCAATCATATTTATTAAGTGCTTACTGAGCTCTTGGGAGAGTACAATATGACAATATAACAGACACGTTCTCCGCATACAGTGAGTTTACAGTCTAGAGGGGGAGACAGACATTAAGACAAATAAATAAATTACAGATCTGTACATAAGTGCTTCACTACTACTACAACCACTACTACTACTAATTAATTATGGTATTTGTTAAGCACTTACTATGTGCCAGGCACTGTACCAAGTGCTGGGGTAGTAACAAGATCATCAAGTTGGACTCAGTCCCTGTCCCATGTGGGGCTCACAGCCTCAATCCCCATTTTACAGATGAGGTAACTGAGGCCCAGAGAAGTGAAGTGACTTGCCTAAGGTCAGACAACAGACAAGTGGCGGAGCTGGGATTAGAACCCATAACCTTCTACTACCTTCTTCTACTACCACTACTGCTACTATGACTTTATTAACTCCTTCAATTTGTAATTGATTTTCGTGCAGTTTCCTCCACTAGATTGTAAGCGCCTTAAGGCCAGGGATCATGTATACTAGTGCTGTTGTACACTCCCAAATGTTGAGGGCAGAACTCTTCACAGAATAGATGCTCAGTAAATACTACTGACTGATTGACTTAGCCTTGAAGAGCTTCAGCACTACGGCCGCAGCCTTTTTCAAACCTCTGAATGATGGATTTAAATTTAATCAGATGTTTGCCTGGCTTTAACATGCTTTAATGAACAGTACTCTGCATACAGGAGTGCTTAATGAATACCACTGATTTATCTAATTGTTTTCAAAGGTGAGTTTTCCAAGTGGCTTTTCTGTCATAGCCTACTGGTTTTGTGTTGATTCCCATCCTTTCTGCTCCCTCTTCCAGGGAAGTACAGTAAAGAACTCAGAGGAACAACAGAGGAAATAAGCTGAAATTGAAGCACCAGAGGTTTTAATTGGCTAGAAAGTGGGCTATCAATCAGTCAATCAGTGGCAATTATTAAATACTTTCTGTGTGACGAGTTATTATCCTGAGCACTTGGGAGAATACAATATAACAGAATTATTAGACATGTTTTCTGCTCACCGGGAACTTTCAGGGAGCTAGAAACTGGAACAAGTTTCCAAGGGAGGTTGATAATAATAATAATGATAGTGATGGTATTTGTTAAGCGCTTACTGTGTGCAAAGCACTGTTCTAAGCGCTGGGGGGATATGCGGTGATCAGGTTGTCCCATGTGGAGCTCATAGCCTTAATCTCCATTTTATAGATGAGGCAGCTGAGGCACAGAGAAGTTAAGTGACTTGCCCAAAGCCACACAGCTTGACAAATGGCAGAGCCGGGATTAGAACCCACGACCTCTGACTCCCAAGCCCGTGCTCTTTCCACTGAGCCACGCTGCTACAAGCGCTTAGTACAGTGCTCTGCACACAGTAAGCGCTCAATAAATACGATTGATTGATTCTTGAGATTTTTCAGAACAGATCTGGCACTCTCTGTCTTGGTTAACAATAATAATGCTAATAATAATTAAGGTACTTGCTAAGCCCTTACTATGTGCCAAACACTGTTCTAAGCACCGGGTTAGATACAAATTAATCAGGTTGCACACAGTTCCTGTCCTACATTTGGCTCCCACCCTTAATCCCCATTTTACAGGTGAGGTGACTGAGTCACAGAGAAGTGAAGTGACTTGCCCAGGTCTCAGAGCAGACAAGCGGTGGAGCCGGGATTAGAACCCAGGTCCTCTTAGTCCCGGGCCCGTGTTCTTTCCACTAGGCCATGTTGTGATCAAACCCAGAATGCCTCCCATGCCATAGACTGTGAGCCCACTGTTGGGTAGGGACCGTCTCTATATGTTGCCAACTTGGACTTCCCAAGCGCTTAGTCCAGTGCTCTGCATGCAGTAAGTGTGCAATAAATATGATTGAATGAATGAATGAATGAATATTTAGTACCCAGTGCTCAGCTTTAAGGTGGGGGCAACTCCAGCACTATTAATCTTGCACTCCCCTCTACTACTTCCTACTAATCTACTACTAATCTACTAATCTAATTATTAATCTAATCTACTAATCTTCCTACTCCTGAGCTCTATTTTAGTACCATGCCCAGGTGGGCAGTGTCGTGGTGGTGGGGGGAAAAGGAGGAGAGACAATGCTACTGCCCCTGCCACTTCTGGTGGGCCCTTTCTTCTCCATCCTCAAGCATATGAGCCATCCCATCTTACCTCCTTCTTCCCCACAGCACCTGTATATATGTATATATCGTTTATTTATTACTCTATTTATTTATTTTACTTGTACATATCTATCCTATTTATTTTATTTTGTTAGTATGTTTGGTTTTGTTCTCTGTCTCCCCCTTTTAGACTGTGAGCCCACTGTTGGGTAGGGACTGTCTCTATATGCTGCCAATTTGTACTTCCCAAGCGCTTAGTACAGTGCTCTGCACATAGTAAGCGCTCAATAAATACGATTGATGATGATGATGATGATGATCCTGCCGTGAAAATAGTAAGGAGAGACCTGCATTTTCATGCCCCAAGAACGTGGCAGGTGTGGATCGGAAGACAGGTCCAATATTAAATGGCAAGATAAGATCATGAACAACGAAGCTCTGGAATGTAGTCAGTCTCCTGGCGTTGAAGCTAAGTTCACTTTAAGATCAATCAGTCAATCAACGGAATTTATTAAACATTATGTGCAGAACACTATACTGGTATTTAAGAAAGTAAAATACAACACAGTTGGCAGACGCAATATCTTCCCACAAGCAACACGGCCCAGTGGCTAGAGCCCAGGCCTGAGAGTCAGAAGGTCACGGGTTCTAATCCCGGCTCCGCCACTTGTCTGCTGGGGGACCTTGGGCAAATCACTTCACTTCTCTGGGCCTCAGTTCCCTCAATTGTCAAATGGGGACCGAGACCGGGAGCCCCACGTGGAACAGAGACTGCATCCCACCCGGTTTGCGTGGATCCACCCTAGCGCTTAGTACAGTGCCTGGCACATAGTGAGCACTTAGCAAATACCACAGTTATTATGCTATCGATGCCTGTCTACTTGTTTTGTTTTGTTTTGTTGTCTGTCTCCCCGCTTTCAGACTCTGAGCCCACTGCTGGGTAGGAATTTTGTTGCCGAATTGTACTTTCCAAACGCTTAGTACAGTGTTCTGCACACAGTAAGTGCTCAATAACTGAGCCCGCTGTTGGGTAGGGACCGTCTCTATATGTTGCAAACTTGTACTTTCCAAGCACTTAGTACAGTGCTCTGCACACAGTAAGCGCTCAATAAATATGATTGAATGAATGAATGAATAAATATGATTGAATGAATGATTGAATGAATGAATGAATGAATGATCTTATAGTCTGTAGTGGTGGAAACATGTGTTTAAGAGTGTGAGCCCCATGTGGGACAGGGACTGTGTCCAACCTGATTAACTTGAATCTACCCCAGCACTTAGAGCAGTGCTGGGCTTAAGGAGTACCATAATTATTATTAATTATTATGAAGAATAAACAACAGCAAAGAGCTGGAATTGAGAAACCAACAGCAAAGAGGGAAGAGGAAACTTTTCATGGGGAAACTTTTTAAAGACACAGTAAAACAGCCTCGGAAAATGCGGCATCCCAGCTAAAAACTGGGAATTATTAGCTGAGGACAGACCCGCCTCGTGCTCCACCATCAGGAAGGGAGTGACTCTCTTCGAGCAAAAGCTTCACGTGGTGAGAGAGACAAGGAGACAAAAGAGAAAATAATAATAATAATGATGGCATTTGTTAAGCACTTACTATGTGCAAAGCACTGTTCTAAGTGCTGGGGAGGAAACAAGGTGATCAGGTTGTCCCATGTGGGGCTCACAGTCTTCATCCTCATTTTACAGATGAGGTAACTGAGGCAACAGAGAAGTGAAGTGACTTGCCCAAAGTCACCCAGCTGACAATTGGCAGAGCCGGGATTTGAACCCATGACCTCTGACTCCCAAGCCCGTGTGCTTTCCATTGAGCCACGCTGCTTCTCTAGCACTGCCATCATCAAGCACAACACAGAAGAACGAACATTTTGCAAACCCAGTGTTGGAACTGTGGATCCCGCATTGGTCTTTTTTAGCCACACACGCACTCATGCCTGAACGTCATCATCAGTGGTGTCTTTGAACTATGAAGAACAACTCTATACAGATATAGAGATATAGAGAGTGCTGTCTCCATGCCCCAGTCTGGTAGCTGTGAAGTAGTAGTAATAGTTGGGAAAATATTTTTTAGGCACTTACTCTGTGCAGAACACTGAACTAAGCCCTGGGAGAGAAAACACAGGTGAGAATTAGGCATGGCCCCCATCCCTGGGAAGTGAGGGAAGATGGGGGCTCACAATCTAAGAGCATAGAGAAGCAGTGTGGCTCAATGGAAAGAGCATGGGCTTGGAAGGCAGAGGTCATGGGTTCAAATCACAGCTCCGCCAATTGTCAGCTGTGTGACCTTGGGCAAGTCACTTAACTTCTCTGGGCCTCAGTTACCTCATTTCTAGACTGTGAGCCCACGGTTGGGTAGGGACCGTCTCTATATGTTGCCAACTTGTACTTCCCAAGTGCTCCAATGGCTACCAATCAATCTGAGCATCAGGCAGAAACTCCTCACTCTCGGCTTCAAGGCTGTCCATCCCCTCGCCCCCTCCTACCTCACCACCCTTCTCTCCTTCTCCAGCCCAGCCCGCACCCTCCGCTCCTCTGCCGCTAATCTCCTCACCGTTAGGCCTCGTTCTCACCTGTCCCGCCGTCGACCCCCGGCCCACGTCATCCCCCGGGCCTGGAATGCCCTCCCTCTACCCATCCACCAAGTTACCTCTCTTCCTCCCTTCAAGGCCCTACTGAGAGCTCACCTCCTCCAGGAGGCCTTCCCAGACTGAGCCCCTTCCTTCTTTTCCCCCTCGTCCCCCTCTCCATCCCCCCATCTTACCTCCTTCCCTTCCCCACAGCACCTGCATATATGTATATATGTTTGTACATATTTATTACTCTATTTATTTTACTTGTACGTATCTATTCTATTTATTTTATTTTGTTAGTATGTTTGATTTTGTTCTCTGTCTCCCCCTTTTAGACTGTGAGCCCACTGTTGGGTAGGGACTGTCTCTATATGTTGCCAACTTGTACTTCCCAAGCGCTTAGTACAGTGCTCTGCACACAGTAAGTGCTCAATAAATACAACTGATTGATTCTCTGTGCCTCAGTTACCTCATTTCTAGACTGTGAGCCCACTGTTGGGTAGGGACCGTCTCTATTTGTGGCCAACTTTGTTCCCAAGTGCTTAATACAGTGCTCCGCACACAGTAAGCGCTCAATAAATATGACTGCATGAATGAATCTGTAAAATAGAGATTAAGACTGTGAGCCCCACGTGGGACAGCCTGATCACCTTGTATCTTCCCCAGTGCTTACAACAGTGCTTTGCACATAGTAAGTGCTTAGTAAATGCCATCATTATTATAAGTAGGAAAAAGGACCTGAGACATACACATCAGGAATGAGAAAACGTATAAATTTAACCAAGACAAATAAACAAAATAGAAACGAAGTCAGTAGGGAGCCATGCCTAGTGGAGCAGAATTTCAGGCTCCTCAGGGCTCTGAGTTCAAGGCAGACCTATACCACCAGCCTTATGGAGGCCTCAAGCTGTGGATGTGTTTGGGAGCAGTTCTTATCCCCATCCCGGTGTGCACAGAGCAGGATGGAGCAGGGGCTCTCAGTATCAGGAGGGAAGGTGGCGATTACTACAGTGCATTTCTTGGTGAGGACAGAGGGGTCTGAAAATGCACGGGAACCGCTTTTATTCCTAGCCCAATGGGCATGGAGCGGGCAGCGGGCAAGGACCCTCGATGGCAGGAGGGAAGGTGGTAGTTACCACAGTTGAGGTGTAAGGGGAATAATAATAATTGTGGTATTTGTGAAGCACTTACTATACGCCAAGCACCGTGCTAAGCACTGCCATAGATGCAAAACAATCAGGTCCCGTATGGGGCTCGGAGTCTAAGTAGAGACCATCATTATTATTATTATTATTAGAGAAACAACATGACCTAGTGGATAGAGCATGGGCCTGGGAATCAGGAAGACCTTTGTTCTAATTCCAGCTCCACCACTTGTCTTCTGTGTGACCTTGAGCAAGTCATTTCACTTCTCCTTGCCTCAGTTACCGCAGCTGTAAAATGGGGATTAAGAACGTGAACTCCATGTGGGACAGGAAACTGTGACCAACCTGATTAGCCTGTCTCTACCCCGGTGCTTAGTAGAGCGCCTGGCACATAGTGCTTGACAGACACCATAAAAATAAAAATAAAAAAATAACAGGAAGGAGAAGAGGCATTGATCCCCCAATTTGCAGATGAGGGAACAGAGGCACAGAGAAATGAAGTGACTTATCCGAGGTTACGCAGCAGGTAAGTGCCAGAGCCAAGATTAGAACTCAGGATCTCTGACTCCAAGACCTGTGCTCTTCCTACTAGGCCAATCTGCTAACCAAGCGGTGTGGCTCAGTGGAAAGAGCCCGGGCTTGGGAGTCAGAGGTAATGGGTTTAAAATCCTGGCTCCGACGCTTGTCAGCTGTGTGACTTTGGGCAAATCACTTAATTTCTCTGTGCCTCAGTTCCCTCACCTGTAAAATGTGGATTAAGACTGTGAGCCCCACGTGGGACAACCTGATAACCTTGTATCCCCCCACCCCCGGCACTTAGAACAGTGCTTTGCACATTGTAAGCGCTTAACAAATGCCATTATTATTATTATTGCCATGCATGTAAGGGAAGACATTTGCTGCTTTCAAGGCACGTGACAGTCCATCCCCATAAATCAATCAGTCAATCAATTGTATTTATTGAGCGATTACTGTGTGCAGAGCACTGTACTAAGCGCTTGGGAAGTACAAGTTGGCAACATATAGAGACAGTCCCTACCCAACAGTGGGCTCAGATTCCCAAGCACTTAATACAGTGCTCTGCACACCGTAAGCACTCAATAAATACGATTGAATGAATGAATAATAATAATAATTATAATAATAATAATAATGATGGCATTTATTAAGCGCTTACTATGTGCAAAGCACAGAGCTGGGTGTCATGCTGGTGGTCAGAAACAGGGATGGGGCAATAATAATAGCAATATTAATAATGAGGGGATTTGTTAAACCCTCACTATATGTCAAGCACTGTTCTAAGCACTGGGGTAGATATAAGCTAATCAATTTGGACACAAACCCTATCCCACGTGGAGCTCACAGTCTTAATCCTCATTTGACCGACGAGCTAACCGAGGCCCAGAGAAGTGAAGTGACTTGCCCAAGGTCACGCAGCAGACAAGCGGCAGAGCCCCTTTTAGACTGCGAGCCCACTGTTGGGTAGGGACTGTCTCTATATGTTGCCAACTTGTACTTTCCAAGCGTTTAGTACAGTGCTCTGCACACAGTAAGTGCTCAATAAATATGATTGATTGATTGATTAGAACCCAGATCCTTCTGATTTCCGGGTTTACGCTCTATCCACTAGGCCACGCTGCCGGTGACCGGGGAAAGCAAGCGTCTGCTTCCTCCCAGTCACTCTCCCAGCTGCAGGTGAAGGAGCGGGGACCCCGGTGACCCACGGGCAAGCGCGCGGAGAGGGTGGTGCGAGGAGGACTCGGTGGCCTCCCCCTGCCCCTGGCCAAGAAAGCTAGTCCCACTGTGGCCTGGTCCAGCAGAACATCTTGCGGAAGGCGCGTCTCAGCTCCGGGCTCCGGAAGGCATAGATCAAGGGGTCGATGATGGAGTTGCACATGATGAGCGTGCCGTTCACCTGGAAGATGGACATGTAGCAGGCGCAGTAGGGGTTTTGGGGGCAGAAGGTGACCAGGAGGAGGTGGAGGATGAATGGGGCCCAGCAGCAGAGGAAGACCCCGAGGAGGATGGTCAGCGTGATGGCCCCTTTCATGTTGGCCCGCTGGCTCACCACGGCGGAGGGCAAGGCGACGATCTTCTTGGCGTGAGATCGAGCCAGGAGGAACATGTGGATATAGAGGCAGAGGATGAAGACGAGCATGATGGGGAAGAGTGCCGTGAAGGAGATCACCGTGGGGACGTGGTAGGTGAACACTATCATGGTGACGCAGCTCCCAGCACTGAGGGTCCAGATCCCGGCCAGGATGATCAGGGCCCGCCTCTTGGTCATGATGCTGTGGTACTGCAGGGCGTGGAAGATGGTGATGTAGCGGTCGGCCGCGATCACCGACAGGCTGAAGATGGACCCGAGCAACGACAGGATGAACAGGGAGTCGATGGCGTCGTCCATCGTGGTCTCAAAGTCTCCCGGGGGCCCCAGGTAACCCATGTTCTTCAAGATGATCAGGATATTCTCGAAGATTTTGTAGAGGCTACCCAGCATGTCGGAAACGGCTAAGCTACAGATGAAAAGGTACATGGGGGAGTGAAGCTTCTGGTTTCTCATCACGGCCAGAAGGACCACGAGGTTCTCCAGGACTCCGATGATGGAGATGGTGAAGAATACTTCTTCTGGCATGACAATGGGGAGGCAGTCGGTGGCATTTACGGGGTCCTCACTGACGTTCTGGGAGGAGGGGTTGGCATGTCCCAGTAGCTTTATTAATTCAGAAGTTCTTTCCGTTCTCATTGCTCCGACGGTCTAAGGTGGGCTGCTTCCCAGACTGGGTTGCGCCTGGGTTGTTTCTCAGGCTTGGCTTAGCATAGGAAGCAATTTTAGCACAGGAAGCAATCTTTAATTTGGGTTATTTTCTCGCGGCCTGGTGTGGAACATTCGATGAGGAACCAGGCAGAGGGCGGCTTGGGCACCTGAAGTGGGATGCAGAGAAAAATCAGCTTAGAGTAAGAAGGGGCAAGAGATGGGCAGGAAATACCACAGATTGACTGATTGATTGATCGAACCGATTTAAGGGCCCTTCAGCACTTTCGTATGTAGACTAAATCTTGGTTGCCTCCACTACCTGTAATTTATTTGACTGTTTGCCTCCCGCACTGGATTGTAAGTTCCTGGAGGACAGGGATAGAGTCTATTGACTATATTGTTCTCTTCCGAGCATCTAGAATAGTTCTCTGCACACAGTAAGCGCTCAATAAGTGCCACTGATTGATTGATTCATTGAACTGGATAGGCCAATATACGAGTCAATCCCGGCCCTCATTGATTTGGCTGAAATGAAAATTTTTCAGAATCTCAACCCTTGTGTTGAAAGTGTGTGTATGTTTGTGCGTATGTGTTCATGTACCAAATGAATTAATTTCTAGGGCGTCACATAAGCTGTCCTCCTTGGCCTCCCTACCTTCTTAAGGCTTAGCTCTGTCTTTACAGTCCTCTCCTAAGGCTCAGCTTGGCCCTTCTCCCTCCTGCCAAGGGTTGACGTCGTTTGGGTGCTCAGGGGTGGATCTGGTGACAGGCAACCACGAGAGACTACAGGGGAAGCATCCTGGTATCTTCTGGGGAAGTCCAGTGTGGCCTGCGGGATGGCTGAGGATTTTTGATAATAATAATAATGATGGCATTTGTTAAGTACTTACTATGTACCAGGCACTGTTCTAAGTGCTGGGGGTGGATACAAGCAAATCAGGTTGGACACAGTCCCTTTCCTGCACAGGGATCACAGTCTTAATCCCCATTTTCTAGAGGAGGTAGCTGAGGCACAGAGAAGTGAAGTGACTTGCCCAGGGCCACATAGCAGACAAGTGGTGGAACAAGGATCAGAACCCAGGCCCGTGCTCTGTCTACTTTGCCATGCTGCTTCCCCAGAGATGCAATGTATTTATGGTAGGGTATGTTCAGCAAGGACTCATTGTTCTAACTTAAAAATTTACCAGGATCAATTCCTGTCTCTTTCAAAGCCTAGAGCTAGAGTTCACGCAGTCCCCCTAGACTGAATAGAAGCTAACTCCTCTGCAGAACTCGGGGAATGGGTTGGGAGGGGATGAGAGAGGAAGTTTAAGGAGTGGGAGAGATGGAGCAAGCCACGTGGAGAACACTCCAGGCGGGATTGTTGCTCAGCAAATCCTGCTAGGGAGATTTCCCAAGATGGTGAAATGTATTCAGACCTTCTAAAGGGATAGTCGCCTCTTGGATTCCAGCAGAGAGTAAAAATTTTCACCCAACTGGAGGGTGCTGAGTGAAGAGTCTAGATTTTGGACACAATTACTGAACCCATGGGAATTGCACAGAAAATAATAATGCTACTAATAAGGATGGTATTTGCTAAGCATTTACTATGTGCCAAGCACTGTACTGAACCCTGAGGTAGATAAAAAATAATCGGGTTGGACTCAGTCCCACGTGGGCTCACAGTCTAAGTGGGAGGAAGAACAGGCATTGAATTCCCATTTTACAGATGAGGAAACTGAGGTGCAGAGAAGTTAAGTGATTTTTTTCAAGGTTATACAGCAGGCAAGTGGAGGAACCAGGGTTATAATAATAATAATAATAATAATAATAATAATAATGGCATTTATTAAGCAATTACTATGTGCAAAGCACTGTTCTAAGCTCTGGGGAGGTTATAAGGTGATCAGGTTGTCCCACGTGGGGCTCACAGTCTTAATCCCCATTTTACAGATGAGGTAACTGAGGCACAGAGAAGTTAAGTGACTTGCCCAAAGTCACACAGCTAAGAGGTGGAGCCATGATTTGAACCCATGACCTCTGACTCCAAAGCCCGGGCTCTTTTCACTGAGCCACGTTGCTTCTCTGCTACTTCTGATTAGAACCTCGGTCCTCCAACTCCCAGGTTCAGGCTCTTTTCTCTAGGCAATACTGCTTCGCCATTAGCTGCCCCCTCTTCTTGGTCTTCTTTCTTCCCTTCCTCCTCTTTTTTACTCCTCCTTCTCTTCCTCTTCCCCACCACCTCCTCCTTCTCCTCTTCCTCTTCCCCTTCTAGTCATCCTCTTCCCCCTCCTTCTCCTCCTCCTCCTGTTCCTCCTTTTATTCCTTCTCCTCCTCATCTTCTTTCTCCACTTTCCATTTTATCTCTATTTTCTTCCTCTGTTGCTGTTAGGTATTCAGCAATGTGCCCAGCAGTGTAGTAAGCACTGGAGAGCACACAGTGACAGTGAACAGGCACGGTCCCTGCCTCAACAGAATTCTCTAACAATAATTAGGGGAACCCCCGTTCCCCCCACAAAAAAAAATGTCTAAGGCTCAGAACCTAATAGCAATCATAAGGACCCAATTACAGAAAAAAAGCAATCCAGCAGTTGACCTCTTAGCGTTCATGGTGTCTACTGGACACCACCAGTCCAGGCTGATCAAAGGCCATGGAGATGGCACCACACTCCTCTTTGGCCATCAGTTAGGGTGGAAAGAGGGTGGGGAAATGAAGGTGGATCATGTTTGATGTCACCCTTTAGAGCCCAGGAATTCCAGAGTCCAGAATCAATCAATCGATCAATTAATTGTATTTATTATGTGCTTCCCGTGTGCAGAGCACTGCACTGAGCCTTGGGAAAGTACCAAGCGGTGTGGCCTAGTGGAAAGAGCATGGGCCTGGGATTCAGAGGACCTGGGTTCTAACCCTGGCTCTGCCACTTGTCTGCTGGGTGACCTTGGGGAAGTCACTTCACTTCTCTGGGCCTTAGTTTCCTCATCTGTAAAATGGAAATTAAGAGTGTGAGCCCCACATAGGATAGGGACTGTGTCCCTGTGTCCAACTAGATTTGATTGTGTCCAGCTAAACTTGCTTATATACACCCCAGCACTTAGTACAGTGCCTGACACATAGTAAGCACCTACGAAATACCACAATTATTATTATTAACCATATAACAGAGTTGGCAGGTACACGATCCCTGCCCAAAAGAAGTTTATAGTCTACAGGGCGAGACAGGCATTAAAACAACTTCCTGATAGGGGAAATGGCAGAGTTTGAGGTGCATAGGTGATGCAGAAGGGAGGGTGAATAGGTTGGGGAGATGGGGGTTGATCAGGGACGGATTCTTGGAGGAGGAATGATTTTTGTAGGACTTTTGAGGTGGGGAGAGTGGTGGTCTGTTCTCTCTTGATTGAACAGTCAAGCAGACTTCCTAACCTTCCAGCTCACCCAACAGGTGACCACACGTTACAAATCTCTTATTACCCACTCATCTGGATCTCTTATTACCTGCCACGGGCTGGAGACCTACACAGCAGACATGCAGAGCCACCAAATGGTCCTGGAGCGTATGAGATTCTACCACTAAATGGAAAAAATAATAATTCCAGTGATTGGTCAGTTTCCTTTGTTTATCTCCTCAAGGTGAAGTGCATCCAGCTCCTCCTTTTTATTTTGTGAGCTTTTAAGTGTTTCTGATGTAAATCTGGGCCACTTCTGGCCAGAGAGAACTCCATCATAATTAGTACCTGAGCAGCTGGCCTGAGCTACATTCTATTCCCTAAAACCCAAATAGACATTGATTTTCCTCCAATTATATTGTACCAGAGACAACGTTCTGCGGCATAGTTTGTGTTCCCTGCAGAAGGACATCCCAGAAAACAAATTAAGTTTCTAATAAGGAAAAACTAAGACTCAAGTTGTTTTTATTTCAGAATTTCTTTTAAAAGAATGGCTGTTCTAGTTTCTGTGCCGGTTAGAGGCTGGGTTTAGAGGAAGGTAATGGCCCTCAGCAGAGACCTAAGCAGTTACTGTAGTTTGCAGCTGTACCTCACCTGCAGTTTTTTTAATGGTATTTGTTAAATGCTTACTATGTGCCACGCATTTTACCAAGTATTGGGGCAGATACAAGCTAATCAAGTTGGGCACGGTCCACGTCCCACATTGGCTCACAGTCTTAACGCCTGCTTTACAGATGGGATACCTGAGGTACAGAGAAGTTAAATGATTTGCTCAAGGTCACACAGCAAAGTGCTGGAGCCAGAATTAGAACCCAGGCCCTGCCTGGCACCTGAAAGCAAGAGCTACATTCTGGACCGACAGCAGCGAGGTGATCTCCGGGAGGCAGGCCACTTAAATGATGGGAATGGTGGTTCTCCAGGGCAGGATGGTCTCTCATGTAAACCCCACCAGCTGTGGGTACACAGCACGCAGTACACAGTTCATAGTACACAGCAGCAATTCTGCCTGCCCTGGAGATAGCAGTATGGGCGGGGTGAAGGCAGGCGGGAGCAGGCAGGGAAGGGAGGGACAAAAAGAAAAAAGCTGTGGAAAGGTTGGGGAGACTCAAGATAGGTCATGGCTCAACTTCAACCATGGTTCAGTCTCAGCCTCAGCTCAGTCCCAACTCCAGAAAGGACTCAGCTGGATTTGTACCCTTTCCTCACCCCTCCGTCAGCCCCATAGCACTTTTGTACATATCTGTAATTTCTTTATTTGTATTAATGTCTGTCTCCCACTCTAGAATGTAAGCTCATTGTGGTCAGGGAACATGACTACCAACTCTGTTAAACTGTACTCTTTCAAGCACTCAGTACAGTACTCTGCACACAGTAAACAGTAAATATGACATTGATTGATGAAGCAGCCAATTTTGCTACTTCAGAAGTGAACCACGAACCGATTAGCTTACCAGTTGAGCTAACCTCACCAACTAAGCCTAGAAATAGATCCATCTGCCATCTCCATGGAGATTTTACCTTTCCTGTACCCCTTAATCACACCCCAAACTCACCTCCCTCTCTCCCTGGCCCCCATCCTGAACTTGTTTTATTTACTGAGCACTGTATTCATTCATTCATTCATTCATTCATTCAATCATATTTATTGAGCGCTTACTGTGTGCACAGCACTGTACTAAGTGCTTGGGAAGTACAAGTTGGCAACATATAGAGACGGTCCCTACCCAACAGTGGGCTCACCGTCTAGAAGGGGGAGACAGACAACAAAACAAAACATGTGGACAGGTGTCAAGTCATCAGAACAAACAGAAATAAAGCTAAATGCACATCATTAACAAAATAAATAGAATAGTAAATATATACAAGTAAAATAAATAGAGTAATAAATCTGTACAAACATATATACAGGTGCTGTGGGGAGGGGAAGGTGGTAGGGCAGGGGGGATGGGGAGGAGGAGAGGAAAAAGGGGGCTCAGTCTGGGAAGACCTCTTGGAAGAGGTGAGCTAGCTTGGTGGATGTGTGGAGGGAGGGCATTCCAGGCCTGGGGGAGGACGTGGGCCTGCTGTCGACTGTGGGACAGGCGAGCCCGAGGTACTGTGAGGAGGTTAGCGGCAGAGGAGCAGAGGGTGCGGGCTGGGCTGGAGAAGGAGAGAAGGGAGGTGAGGTAGGAGGGGGCGAGGTGATGGACAGCCTTGAAGCCGAGTGTGAGGAATTTTTGCTTGATGCAAAAACTGTATAACCGTATTAAGTACTGAGCACTGAACTAAGTGCTAGGGAGAGTACAATACAGCGGAGTTGGTAGACACATTCCCTGCCCTCGAAGAACTTACAGTCTAGAACTCTCCCTCTGGGTCCCATCTGGGGCCACCCTGCTGTTGACACTGCAACCCCCTCCCCCTCGATTCTGACTCACACTCCTTGCATTCTGGCACCCAAAGTTGGGGGGACTGGGCCGGGATGGGATGTTGGGAAATCAGATGTTGGCGGAGGGGAAGGGGGAGTGGGTGCTGAAAAATTTTTCATCTTTTCCTTTTTTTCTGAAAAGCTTTCAACTCCCTCCCCCTCCCCAGAGCCAATTCACAAGCATGGTTATTTATCCGCTATTGTACTGGCCATGTCAACTATGTCTGATGGTTTTTTTTTACCTGTTTTAAAGGTGGGTTCTGAGAATTCCCTCCAAGAAACATTCTGTAAGCACGGCTTTGTGACACCCTTCCTCATGCAGTGGGACTGGAGTTCTGTCCCATCAATTGCTCCACAAATGAAATAAGAGTGGCTGTCTTCTTAATTTCCAGATAAAAAACTTCTGTAGTTCATTCATTCATTCATTCATTCAATCGTATTTATTGAGCACTTACTGTGTGCAGAGCACTGTATTAAGCACTTGGGAAGTACAAGTTGGCAACATATAGAGACGTTCGCTACCCAACAGTGGGCTCGCAGTCTAAAAGATCATCGGGTCAGTCCAATTCCTGTCCCACTTGTGGCTCCCAGTTTGAGCGGGAGGGAGAGCAGCAGCGATTGATACCTCAGGAATTCGGTCACCCCCAAGGTGTTCCCCCTGCTTTCCTATTAACACAGGAGGGTCCCCCACTTATTCTTCCAGTTGTTCAGTCCCCCCAAAAACTTCTCCTGCCCCCGACATTGACCCAAATATCTCCCCGACCCCCTCCCATCTCTCTGATGATAATAATAATACTAGTTCTCCTTGAAAGCACAAAAGTGCAAATTCCAGCAGTTCCCATAGGGAAAGCACACACTAATACTTTTGATATTTTTAACAGTTATTCTTGTTATTTACTTCGTTAAATACATGTGTGCGCATGTGTGTGTATGTGTGTGTGTATGTGTGTGCGCGATCCTGTGTGGGTTTTGGTCTACAAAGAGTCACTGGAATTCTCTTGTGTTGCCAGGGATCCTCTTATTTCTGGGATGGGCTTAGGAAAATTTCCTCTTTTCAGAGGGAGCGGCTCTGTGCACCCAAGAAACTGTTGCAAATCCGATCACCTAGTGCAGACCTTGGGCCGGTCTCAACAGAGCAAGGGGGAGGCAGTCTTCCCTCTCTCAGGTCCCAGGCGACACCTCAGAAAAGATCGGTGGCCAAGTGGCCATTGACACAGGGAGAGAGTCGCTGGACCAGTGGTCACCAGAATGTCTACTCTCTCTCTGCTCTCAGTATCGGACCCGTGGCTGGCTCCCCAGCCCCCAGGCCAAATTCCCATCCTTGGCTTCCTCGGGGCATGGACTCTGTCTTTTACTGAGTTTGCCCTCTGTACGTTTTTTCCTTCCGCTTCTCGGAGTGACACCGCTTCCTCTGCTCATCTCCTTGCTGTGTCTCTGCCATCTGGGGTGGGAACAGGGAGCTGCCATTTGTAATGACTGGGCAGGGCCCTGGCATCTGAAAATTCCTTTTCTTCTGTCCAACTGCTCAGTAACAACTGATTTTTTTTTTTTTTTTTTAACTGGAGCCAATAGGTCTTTCAATGGAGGGAGTTCGGGCAGATGTGGTGGTATGCCAGGAAGTCCACTTCATTCCTGGAAAAATGTTTTTGATGGTATGTGTCAAGCACTGTTCTAAGCCCTGGGAGACAGAGAAACAGTGTTGCCTAGGGGATAGAGCATGGGCCTGGGAATCAGTTACCTCATCAGGAAAATGGAGGTTAAGACTTTCAACCCCACGTGGGACACGGACCGTGTCCAACCTGATTACTTCGTATCTATCCTAGCGCTTGGAACCATGCTGAGGGACAGAGAAGTGAAGTTCATTCATTCATTCGATCATATTTATTGAGCGCTTACTGTGTGTAGAGCACTGTACCAAGCGCTTGGGAAGTACAAGTTGGCAACATATAGAGACGGTCCCTACCCAACAGTGGGCTCTCAGTCTAGAAGTAATTTACCCAAGATCACATGGCAGGCAATTGGCAGAGCCGGGATTAGAACTCAGGTTCTCTGACTCCCCAGGCCTGCGTTCTTTCCATTGGGCCACACTGCTGTCGGTTTTTTGTTCTTTGTTTCCCACACTGCTTTCATTTTTAATTCCCTCTGATGGTCAGTCAGAAAACTCTTTCTCTCCCTTGCTTGGTGCAGCCTCTCTCTCCCTTGTGCACCAATCTCCTGTGAGGGAGTTGGTGGAAGGAGCTTGGAGCAAATCCCCTCCTTCCTCTTCCCCTCCTCGCCTTCTCCATCCCCCTGCCTTACCTCCTTCCCTTCCCCACAGCACCTGTATATATGTATATATGTTTGTACGTAGTTACTACTCTATTTATTTATTTATTTTACTTGTACATATTTATTCTACTTATTTTATTTTGTTAATAGTTTTGTTTTGTTCTCTGTCTCCCCCTTCTAGACTGTGAGCCCACTGTTGGGTAGGGACCGTCTCTACATGTTGGCAACTTGTACTTCCCAAACGCTTAGTACAGTGGTTTGCACACAGTAAGGGCTCAATAAATATGATTGAATGAATGAATGAATGAATGAATGAATGAATGAATGAATGAAATCCCCATTGTCTCAGATCTCAGTTAGGCTGCTCTGCTTTGGGTACTGAGCATAATAATAATAATAATGGCATTTTCACACAGTAATGGCTCTGCACACAGTAAGCGCTCAATAAATACAATTGATTGATTGATTGATTTGTTAAGTACTTACTATGTGCCAGGCACTGTACTAAGCGCTGGGGTGGATACAAGCAAATCAAGTTGGACACAGTCCCTGTCCCTTGTGGGATTCACAGTCTCAATCCCCATTTTGCAGATGCGGGAACTGAGGCACAGAGAAACGAAGTGACTTCCCCAAGTTCACCCAACAGACATGTGGCAGAGGTGGGATTAGAACCCATGACCTTCTGACTCCCACACCTGTGATCTATCCACTATGCCATGTTGCTTTGAGGGCTGGTAGACTGATCCTCGGGGGACCATCTTTTCATTCGTTTCCTTCTCCAGCACTCACAAGCACAGGCTGTCCTCTAATATTCCCTGACTGAATTGAACCTCAGGCTCCAAAAGCAGCCCATTCTCTCCCACTCTGCTCCTCTCTCAGGTCCCTTTTCTGCTGAAAATGAGGGCAGCCAGCTCTTCAGCTAAATCTCAGCAGAAACCTCCAGCGTCAACTAATGGCCGTCCAGTATCTAATGAGCTGCAAGATCCAGTATTCATTCATTCATTCATTCATTCATTCATTCAATCAACCAATCAATCAATCATATTTATTGAGTGCTTACTGTGTGCAGAGCACTGTACTAAGTGCTTGGGAAGTACAAGTTGGCAACATATAGAGACAGTCTCTACCCAACAGTGGGCTCACAGTCTAGAAGGGGAAGACAGAGAACGAAACCAAACATATTAACAAAATAAAATAAATAGAATAGATATGTAAATAGAGTAATAAATATGTACAAACATATATACATATATACAGGTATTCAATCATATTTATTGAGCACTTACTGTATGCAGAGTACTGTACTAAGCACTTGGGAAGTACAATACTCTATTTATTTATTTACTCATTTATTACTCTATGTATTACTCTATTTATTTACTCTATTTATTACTCTATTTATTTATTTATTCTATTTATTTATTACTCTATTTATATTTGTACATATTTATTCTATTTATTTTATTTTGTTAATATGTTTTGTTTTGTTGTCTGTCTCCCCCTTCTAGACTGTGAGCCCACTGTTGGGTAGGGACCGTCTCTCTATGTTGCCAACTTGTACTTCTCAAGCGCTTAGTACAGTGCTCTGCACACAGTAAGCACTCAATAAATACAATTGAATGAATGAATGAACATATAGAGACGGTCCCTACCCAACAATGGGCTCACAGTCTAGAAGGGGGAGACAGACAACAAAACAAAACATGTAGACAGGTGTCAAAAGCTTCAGAATAAATAGAATTAAAGCTATATGCACATCATTAACAAAATAAATAGAATAGTAAATATGTACAAGTAAAATGAATAGAGTAATAGATCTGTACAAGTATATACAAGTGCTGTGGTTGAGGGGAAGGAAGTAGGGCGGCGGGGTGGGGAGGAGGAGAGGAAAAGGGGGCTCAGTCTGGGACGGCCTCCTGGAGGAGGTGAGCTCTCAGTAGGGATTTGAAGGGAGGAAGAGAGCTAGCTTGGCAGATGTGTGGAGGGAGGGCATTCCGGGCCAGGGGGAGGACGGGGGCCGGGGGTCGACGGCGGGATAGGCAAGAACAAGGTACAGTGAGGTGGTTAGCGGCAGAGGAGCGGAGGGTGCAGGCTGGGCTGGAGAAGGAGAGAAGGGAGGTGAGGTAGGAGGGGGCGAGGGGATGGACAGCCTTGAAGCCGAGAGTGCTGCAAAGTAAACTGGCTTGGAGTTGTGATGGCGGGAAATCCTTTGATTCCTTTTGTTCTCTTTTGTCTTGTAATTTGTTTTAAAAGGCGGAAGACATATATCAACCCCGTTCTCAACTGCAGGGTGAAGGACATGTAGAGATATAATTTAAAGCCAACCAACAAGCCCCATACATCAACTAACTGAGAGATAAGAACCTTGGGGCCATGTAACTGTGCAATCTGGAAAAGGACCATGATAAAAGCTGGTTCTGTGGCTTTGGGAATAATCACCACATTCCAAATGGTTTTTGTTGACTACTTGATTTAACTAATGCACTTGTAGGTAATAATTCAAATAGATGCTTATTTCTAGATGTTCCATATTTTTGGCGCTTGAAAAAACTGAGTCACCTTGCCGTGACTCTAGGCTAAAAAAAAGGAATATGCTTAGGAGGCTTTCATGGTGGGAGGTTATTTTATTAGTGAAATTGTTTTCTAAGAATTGAACCAGAAATGAGAAAGGGCCTGGGCCATTTTAATACTGGCAAGTGACTTCGCTAGCGTTGGAACATTTACTTTAGTTTACAGGTCTCATTCTTTCTGCTTAGTGAATGTCTTAGGCTAGTAATGCATTGTTGTTGTTTTTTCTCCTGTGAGGAATCAGGGTGGGAGGGGTTGCAGTTGGGTTTGCACCTTATTTTCACCCCAGCCGCAGCTTCTCACATTTATGTACACATCTGTAATCTATTTATATTAACATCTGTCTCCCCCTCTAGACTGTGAGCTCCTGCTGGGCAGGGAATCTGTCTACCAACTCCGTTCTATTGTGCTCTACCAAGTATTTAGTACAGTTCTCTGCACACGGTAAGTGCTCAAGAAATAACATGGATTAATTGATTGACTGAGGGGGAAGGGGATGGTGCCAGAGAGATGAATTACTGGTTTACCAGCTCCCTCCTCTCTGCTTTTGGAAGTTGGATGGGCCGGGAAGCTAGAGTCCTGCCTAGTCGGGCCTAGATGCTTTCTTTCCCAAGACCTTATCAGCCAGCGGTGCGGAGGCCAAGCTCGGGGTTCTGCGCTTTGGATACGCTGGGCAGTCAGAACTAGCTAAGATGGTGGCTCCACTTTTCGCCTTCCACCAGTAATGGGAGAAAGGAGAGTGGGAAGAGAAAAAGGACACCACCCCTGCAGCCAAAATCACTTCTAACCCTTCTGCTGCTTTTCTGGTCCTCCCAGAGCTTCAGGCCTGAGTGTGAGGGATCCGCTCACCACCCCCTCCCCCAAGAGCCCGTTTATGGTTAGGGATTGTCTCTATCTGTTGCCAAATTGTACTTTCCAAGTGCTTAGTACTGTGCTCTGCACACAGTAAGTGCTCAATAAATACGATTGAATGAATGAATGGACTCAGCGGAGCCATGCAGATGGTGTCGGCCCTGGGTCCCTTTTCATACAGGGAGCATCCAGGTGCAAGAATAAATTCCTTGAGTTAGGGGGATCATGTTCATTAATTCTATCGTGTTCTTGAACGTGCATAGTCTAGTGGTCTGCACCCCATAGGTACTCAGTAAGTACAACTATTAATAATAGTGGTATTTGTGAAGCACTTACTATGTACCAGGCACTTCTTTAAGTGCTGGGGTAGATACAAGATAATCAGGTTGGACACCGTCCCTGTCCCACTTAGGGCTCGCCTTCTCAATTCCCATTTTACAGATCAGGGAACTGAGGCACAGAGTAGTGAAGTGACTTGCCTAGGGTCATGTAGCAGACAAATAGCAGAGCCGGGATTAGAAGTCAGGTCCTTCTGATTCCCAGGCTCATGCTCTATCCATTAAGCCACACTGCTTCTTGGCTACTATGATTGGCCGATTGACCAGGAGAGCACGGGGTTTGTGGGGGTCTTGGGTAGCTCTGGGCCCAGACTGAGGTGACCCTCCAGATACCAAGCGCCGGGATCTGCTAACCCACAGCCCAAGGATTTCCCCTTCCAGCACACAGGCCAAGCCTCAGTTGTCCATGAGGTTCCTGGTGTCCCCTCAGGGCCTTGCTCTCCCTGGAAGGAAGCCTAGTGACAAGCTCAGAGGGGAAAGATGGATTCTGATGCCAGGCCAGGAGCCAACTGAATGTCCCGTCTTCCAGAGTCGATCCTGGACTTTAGGGAGCAAGTCATTAAGGGGGGAGCTTGGGCCGCTGCTTCCAGGATCCCACCCTAATGGGTTTGTTGGCCAGAGCTTTAGTTTATTCAGGAAATCCCTTTTGAGCTTCTGTTTTGATAAGAACATGTTATCTTGGGATTGTTTACTAGACGGACTTTTCCTCCACCCAAAGGGACAAGCTTCCTATTTTTCTTCTTTCCCTCATTTTCAGTTACTTCTAGCCTCAGCCGTCGCACTGAGTCCAAAAAGCTTGGGACTGGGAATGAGGAGCCCTGGGTTCTCACCCCAGCTCTGGCCTACTGTGTGACCTCAGGTCAGTCATTTTACCCCTGTAGACCTCAGTTCCCTTGTCGGCAAAATGGGAATAATAATCCTAGAGCTATTGGAAGGATAGAATGAAATAACTGATGTGAAAGTGCTTTGAAAAAATGAAAGCCCTATGTGTTTTTGAAGTGTTAATAGGATGCTCAACCCTCAATTTTTTCTCTTATATGTCACTGGCTTTGGTAAAGCATTCAGCAAGTCATGATTCTGCCTTTGTGAAGTCTCCCGTTAACAGGTTTGGGGAAGCCCTAGGTTTGTGTTCACTAATCTGAAAATTTATTGAAATTGGTTTAGTTTAGTACACACGCAAAAAAAACCTTTTAAATGTTCTTCAAAATGAAAAGAGTGCTATTGGGAGTGTGTTAAAACGTAAGTGGCCTGTAACGCCTCCAAGCTTGACTGAGCCCCCTTTTTCCGCTCCCCCGCCCCATCCCCCCGCCCTACCTTCTTCCCCTCCCCACAGCACCTGTCTATATGTTTGTACAGATTTATTCCTGTATTTATTTTACTTGTACATATTTACTATTCCATTTATTTTGTTAATGATGTGCATCTAGCTCTAATTCTATTTATTCTGATGACTTGACACCTGTCCACATGTTTTGTTTTGTTGTCTGTCTCCCCCTTCTAGACTGTGAGCCTGCTGTTGGGTAGGGACTGTCTCTATATGTTGCCAACTTGTACTTCCCAAGCGTTTAGTACAGTGCTCTGCACACAGTAAGCACTCAATAAATACGATTGGTTGATTGATCTGGCAGATTAAGGCAGCCCTGTTACAGATTCAGAGGGCCAAGGCTTGGGGGCCCAGCTCTGGGCCTTGTGGCATTTCCTCGGCAGAATGAAAAAGGGGACTTGAAGCAAGCCTGGTCCGAAATTCCTAGTGGAGTCTCTCTAGCTGTGGCGATTGGAGCTAGGTAGTGAGGAAATGGGAACAGCATCTGGCAGTAGACTATGCTCCCTTCTATTCTTTAGAAATGCTTTGAGGGGACTGGAAGAACCAAATCATTTTCAGAAATGAAGCATCTCCATAGTAGTAGTAGGAGGCAGATTAGCAGTAGCAATTGTGTTTATTCCTATTTTTTATTTTATTAAAGGTAGCTTACTGTGTTCCAGGCACTGTAATAAGCACTGGGGTAGATACAAGCTAATTCAATTCATTCATTCAGTCATATTTCTGGGGGTTTACTGTGTGCAGAGCACTGTATATATGTATATATATACATGTTTGTACGTATTTATTACTCTATTTTACTTGTACATATTCTTTTTATTTTATTTTGTTAATATGTTTTGTTGTGTTCTCTGTCTCCCCCTTCTAGACTGTGAGCCCCCTGTTGGGTGGGGACCATCTCTATATGTTGCCTACTTGGACTTCCCAAGCACTTAGTACAGTGCTCTGCACACAGTAAGCGCTCAATAAATACGATTGAATGAATGAATGAATATATACATATATGTTTGTACATATTTACTACTCTATTTTACTTGTACATATTCTATTTATTTTATTTTGTTAATATGTTTTGTTTTGTTGTCTGTCTCCCCCTTCTATACTGTGAGCCCACTGTTGGGTAGGGACCGTCTCTAGATGTTGCCAACTTGGACTTCCCAAGCGCTTAGTACAGTGCTCTGCACACAGTAAGCGCTCAATAAATACGATTGAATGAATGAATGAATGTACTAAACACTTGAATCTGATTGGATACAATCCATGTCCCACATGGGCTCACAATCTTAATCCCCATTTTACAGATGAGGCAAATGAGCACAGAGAAGCTTAATAACTCACCCAAGGTTACACAGCAGACACGTAACAGATCTGGGAATAGAACCCAGGTCCTCTAACTCCCAGATCCGTGCTCTTTCTATTAGGTCATGCTCCTTCTATGCTTACTGTGTGTAGAACTCTCTACTAAGCACTGGGAAAAATTACACAGAAGGAAATTAGACATGGTCCTTGTCCCTCATCTCAGCTGAAACCTCAGCTCCTTCTGTAGATGATCACTTCTTGTACTGTCCATAGATGTAATCAGTAAGTAAATCATATTTATTGGGCGCTTACTGTGTACAGAGCTCTGTTCTAAACACTTCATTCATTCAGTCGTATTTATTGAGCACTTACTGTGTGCAGAACACTGTACTAAGCATTTGGGAAGTACAAGTCGGCAACATAAAGAGACGGTTCCTACCCAACAATGGGCTCACAGTCTGAGCCCAGGCTTTGAAGTCAGAGGTCATGGGTTCAAACCCCAGCTCCACCAACCGTCAGCTGTGTGACCTTGGGGAAGTCACTTCACTTCTCTGTGCTCAGTTACCTCATCTGTAAAATAGGGATTAAGACTGTGAGCCTCCCGTGGGACAACCTGATCACCTTGTAACCTCCCCAGCACTTAGAACAGTGCTTTGCACATAGTAAGCGCTTAATAAATACCATTATTATTATTATTAGAAGACTTGGAAGAGTGAGTCTAGAACACTTGGGAGAGTACACGACAATAGAGTTGGTAGACACCATTCCTGCCCTCAAGGAGTTTACAATCTAGTGGGGGAGGCAGACTTTAAAAAAAATCACAGATAGGGTAGAGAATAAGGTTATGTAAATATATGCTAAGCGCTTAGTACAGTGCTCTGCACACAGTAAGTGCTCAATAAATGCCATCGAATGAATGAAAGAATGTGCTGTGGGGATTTCTCATGATGGAAAGGACTTGTATGAAAGCTTATTGTGGGCCGGGAACATGTCTTCCAGCTCTGTTGTATTGGACTCACCCAAGTGCTTAGTACAGTGCTCTGCACTCAGTAAGTGTTCAAAAAATACTATGTATGGGTTGACTGCTTGATTAGACTGTGTAGGGATGGAGCAGTGGGGTTTGTTAGCAGGATCCCAGCAAGCCCTGAGCCGTTGCCAAGATTCAGAGAAGCAGCGTGGCTCAGTGAAAAGAGCCCGGGCTTTGGCGTCAGAGGTCATGGGTTCAAATCCCGGCTCTGCCAATTGTCAGCTGTGTGACTTTGGGCAAGTCACTTCACTTCTCTGTGCCTCAGTTACCTCATCTGGAAAATGGGGATTAAGACTGTGAGCCCCCCATGGGACAACCTGATCACCTTGTAACCTCCCCAGTGCTTAGAACAGTGCTTTGCACAAAGTAAGCGCTTAATAAATGCCATCATTATTATTCAACCTCTCTTTCTCTGACTCTGCATGGACTCCAGTCACAGGGGTGAGCTATAATGACCGATAGGCCCAGCAGACCAGAATAAAAAAGAAGGAAAATATAAACTAGGCTCCCATTAGGAGTTGGGCAGATATCATGGGGTCTGTGGGCTTTGATGGCACTTCTGTTTGGGCGATTACAAGGTATTAGGGATATGGAAAACTGGTATATTTTGTTAAGTTCCTTATAGAAGGGCTCAAAAACATGAGTGTGAGCTGGTCCAGAGGGGGAATTTAGTGGTGAGATTATGTTCTTGAGTGTAATCTCTGATTAGTACAAGATGCAGCATCAAGGGAGAGTTTCTGGCTCTGTGCTCCTCATTCCTTCCCACTCCTGGGGACCAAGGCAGGTGGTTATAATGTACATTTTTGTCTAATAATAATTGTGGTGTTGGTTAAGTGCTTACTATGTGCCAAGCACTTTACAAAGTACTGGGGTAGAGTCAGGTCTTCCGACTCCCAGGCTCACAAGTTTTCCACTTTGACCGTGCTGCTTCCTGACACCGGCTGATTGGACAAACTCCTTGTCTGTCTGGATTCCTTCTCTACTCTGTTGCCTTTCAGAATCTCAAATTCAGCATGTCTGAAACAGAACTGCTCATCTTCCCCCCTAACCTCCCTCCTCCCCCTTTTTCCATCTCTGTTGACAATACCACCATCTTCATCCTTGACTCCTCACGTCCTTTCAGCCCTCACACTCAATCAACTTCTAATTCCTGCCAGTTCTTCCTCCATATCATTTCCTGGATCTTCCCCCTCCACTGGTTAAGACTTTCATCATATCCCAATTAGAATACTGTGTCAGCCTCTCTCTTTTGGTCTATATTGCCCGCTACTCCCTGGATCATTCCTCTAAAGTGTCATTTGGCACCTATCTCCATTCTTGGCTCCCCTTCTTCCTCTGCATCAAGCACAAAGCCCCTTCCCATGGTTTCAAGGATCTCTAACAGCTCTTGCATGGCGACTCTTTTTGCCTGATACTCACCCGCATGCATTCTTTCCGTCTCCCAGTTTTCCAACCTGAATGTCTCTTTCAACTTTCCCACCTCCAATCCCTCTCTCACACTGTTTCCTCTGCTTGGAACTCTCTCAAATCTGCCTTCAAATCTGTCAGACTCAATCTTTCCCCATCTTCAAATCCCACTACCTCCTCCAAGAAGCTGCCCTGTTTTAATCCTCAAGCACCCAATCATGTCAACCCGACAAGCCACCCTTATTACTTAGCTATTTACACCTATACTCAGTACTTTTGAATATATGTCAAATTAATTGTACGTTCAATGTTTTACTCAGTTATTTAATCCTGCCTTGTGTGTCCTACTAACTCAGGATTATCTGTTTGAGAGTAAGGCTTGTTAGAGTAGCAGTGTGGTATAGTGAAAAGAGCACAAACCTCATAGTCCAGTGCTTACAATAGTGCTTGGCACATTGTAAGCGCTTAACAAATGCCATTATTAGAGAAGCAGCGTGGCTCAGTGGGAAGAGCCTGGGCTTTGTAGTCAGAGGTCATGGGTTCAAATCTCGGCTCCACCAATTGTCAGCTGTGTGACTTTGGTCAAGTCACTTCACTTCTCTGTGCCTCAGTTCCCTCATCTGTAAAACGGGGATTAAGACTGTGAGTGCCCTGTGGGACAACCTGATTGCCTTGTAACCTCCCCAGCACTTAGAACAGTGCTTTGCACATAGTAAGTGCTTAATAAATGCCATTATTATTATTGTTATTATTATTATTATTATAGTCAGAGGACTTGGGTTCTAATCCCAGTTCTGCCATTTCAATCAATCGACACCTATATGAATTTAGGAAAAACACTCAATTTCTCTGTGCCTTAGTTTCCTTATCTGTAAAATGGGGCCTCAGCACCAGTTCTCCCTCCCCATTAGATTGTGAGCCCCATGTGGACTTATCTGATATTGTTGCTGAATTTTACTCTCCAAGTGCTTAGTACAGTGCTCTGCACACAGTAAGCGCTCAATAAATACGGTTGAATGAATGAATGAATCTGATTATCCTGCATCAACCCCAGGAATCAGTACAGCATTTGGCACATAGTAAGTACTTAAATACTGCAATTATTGTCATCAACCCTATTGTTACCTTCCAAGTGCTTACTACAGTACTCCACCCAAAGTAAGCACTCCATAAATATTATTTTTTATGGAATTTGTTAAGTGCTTATTATGTGTTAAGCTTTAAGTACTGGCGTAGACACTATTGATTGACTGATTGATCCTTCATTCTTGTTGGGCAACTCCATTACTAACAAACTTGTACTTCCAAGTGCTTAGTACAGTGCTCTGCACACAGTAAGCGCTCAATAAATACGATTGAATGAATGAATGAATCTGGTATCTGTTATCCCTACTCTTTATCTGTCAATGTGTGCCCCAAGGGATAGGAGGTCCCTAGACAGGGATTGTGGATGATTCAGGACAAACTTCACCACTTTTGCAGAAATGACTCTAGCAAATGCCCTGCTGGTGGTAAGATATACCTTTAACTTCTTAACCATTGGTGTTTGAACAATGCTCACCTGAGGGCCAAGGGACCAGAAAATGTTCACTCCTGTATTTTCCTGGAGAATACCGATAATAATAATAATTATAGGATTTACTAAGCACTTACTATGGACAAGGGACTGGGTTAGAACCCATGACCTCTGATTCCCAAGCCTGGGCTCTTTCCATTGTGCCACGCTGCTTCTCAAATTAGTTTTTGTTATTTCCTTGTTCTTCCTCCTGCTCCCTCTTGTAAATAAATAATACTAATAAATAATAATAATTAATAACTGTGCTATTTGTTAAGTGGTTACTACATGCCAAGCACTGTACTGACTACTGGGGTAGGTATAAGATATTCAGGTCCCTGTCCCTAGTGGGGCTCACAGCCTAAGTAGACGGGAGTAGGATTTAATCCCCATTTTACAGATGAGGAAACTGAGGTACAGAGAAGTTAAGTGACTTGCCCAAGGGCACACAGCTGATAAGTGGTGGAGCTGGGATTGGAACCCAGGTCTCCTGACTGCCAGGCCTGGACTCTTTCTGTTGGACCACATTGCCTCATGTCTGCCTATCCACTTCGCCCATTAAATTGTAAATCGCCTGAGGGCAGAGATCCTGTCTTTTGCTTCTGGTGTTCTCTCCCAGGTGCGTACTACAAGTGTTCAATAAATTCCATTAGCTGATTGATTGATTAACTGATTGTGGAAAGAGGCAACAGGGGTGGTTGGCAGATGGAGAAGTTCCAACAGGAGAGTCTGAAAGGATAAAGATGCTCTCATCTGGAAAGAGGAGGCCTGAAAGGGGACGTGATTGAAATCAACAAAATCACGCAGAGGTGGAGATGGAGAACCCAGAATTGTTGTTCATCGAATCCCACAAAATCAGGATGAAGGGACATCCAATAAAGTGAGAAGATGGGCAGGGGTCCAAGACCAAAAAAAGGGAAAAACCTGCTATTTAGAATGTGGTAAGCATATGGAATTCATCCCCACATGCTCTGTTCAGGTCCCATTGTTTAGATCAGTTAATAAAGGGATTTTAGAGGTAAAGTTAGAGCCCAGAGGGGAGATTCTCCATCTAAACCGCTACCTTATGTGTTCGATTTCTCATCCTATCCCGACTATTTATTTATTTATTTTACTTGTACATATCTATTCTATCTATTTTATTTTGTTAGTATGTTTGGTTTTGTTCTCTGTCTCCCCCTTTTAGACTGTGAGCCCACTGTTGGGTAGAGACTGTCTCTATATGTTTCCAACTTGTACTTCCCAAACACTTAGTACAGTGCTCTGCACACAGTAAGCGCTCAATAAATACGATTGATTGATTGATTGATGGATTGATTGACTGGACTACTGCATCAGCCTCCTTTCTGATCTCCCATCTTCCTGTCTCTCCCCGCTTCATTCTATTTTTCACTCTGCTGCCCGGATTGTATTTATACAGAAACACTCTGGGCATGTCACTCCCCTCCTCAAAAATCTCCAGTGGTTGCCTATCAACCTTTGAATCAAGCAAAAACTCCTCACCCTCGGCTTCAAAGCTCTTCATCACCTCGCCCCTTCCTACCTCACCTCCCTTCTCTCCTTCTCCAGCCCAGCCCGCACCCTCCGCTCCTCTGCAGCTAATCTCCTCACCGTGCCTCGTTCTCGGCTGTCCTGCCGTCGACCCCCGGCCCATGTCATCCCCCGGGCCTGGAATGCCCTCCCTCGGCACATCCGCCAAGCTAGCTCTCTTCCTCCCTTCAAAGCCCTTCTCAGAGCTCACCTCCTCCAGGAGGCCTTCCCAGACTGAGCTCCCTTTTTTCCTCTTCTCCCCCTCCTCCCCTCCCCATCACCCTCCCAGCCCTTCCCCCTTCCCCTCACCACAGCACTTGTATATATTTGTACATATTAATTACTCTATTTTATTTGTACATATTTATTGCTTTATTTTATTAATGTTGTGTATATAGCTATAATTCTATTTATTCTGTTGGCATTGACACCAGTCTACTTCTTTTTTGGTTTTTTTTTGCCTGTCTCCCCCTTCTAGACTGTGAGCCCGTTGTTGGGTAGGGACCATCTCTATATGTTGCCGATTTGTACTTCCCAAGCACTTAGTACAGTGCTCTGCGCACAGTAAGCGCTCAATAAATATGATTGAATGAATGAATGAGACTGAGGAGTGTTGGATGGGCCGTCCCTAACCACAAGGATGGGTGTGGCCTAGTGGATAGAGCACAGGCCTGAGAGTCAGAAGGACTTGGGTTCTAATCCCGCCTCTGCCACTTGTCTGTTGTGTGACCCTAGAAAAGTCACTTAACTTCTCTGGGCCTTTGTAACCTCACCTGGAAAATGGGGATTGAGGCTGTGAGCCCCATCTGGGGAAGGGACTCTCTCCAACCCAGTTTGCTTGGATCCACCCCAGTGTTCAGTACAGTGTCTGGCACATAGTAAGCGCTAACAAATACCATTATTATTATTATCGTTAATAACAAATACCACAATTATTATTATTATGACCAGGAGGGTCTCCGCAGATGGCTCCTCTAAGCATCCTGTTGCTATAATCAGAAGCAGAGTCCTGGGCTCATGGATCCCTGGTCTGACCCGGGATGACATCACTGAATGTTCTGGTTCTCATCTCTAGACTGCAAAATGGATCTACACATGGGGCAGGGACCTGGAGAGGGAGGAGGACTTCATTCAGTCAGTCAGTCAGTCAGTCAGTCGTATTTATTGAGCACTTACTGTGTGCAGGCACTGTACTAAGCACTTGGGAAGAATAAGTTGGCAACGTACAGAGATGGTCCCTACCCAACAATGGGCGCACAGTCTAGAAGGGGGAGACAGACAACAAAGCAAAACATATAGACAGGTGTCAAAATTGTCAGAACAGATAGAATTATAGCTATATGCACATCCCCACTGTTGGGTAGGGACTGTATATGTTGCCAACTTGTACTTCCCAAGTGCTTAGTACAGTGCTCTGCAAACAGTAAGTACTAAATAAATACGATTGATTGATTAACAAAATAAATAAAATAACAAATATGTACAAGTAAAATAGAGTAATAAATCTGTACAAATACATACTAGTGCTGTGGAGAGGGAAAGGAGGTAGGGCACGGTGGGGATGGGGAGAAGGAGAGGAAAAAGGGGGCTCAGTCTGGGAAGGCCTCCTGGAGGAGGTGAGTTCTCAGTAGGGCTTTGAAGGGAGAAAGAGAGCTAGCTTGGCGGATGGGCAGAGGGAGGGCACTCCAGGCCAGAGGTAGGACGTGGGCTGGGTGTCGACGGCGAGACAGGCGAGAACGAAGCACAGTGAGGATTTTAGCGGCAGAGGAGCGGAGTGTGCAGGCTGGGCTGGAGAAGGAGAGAAGGGAGAGGTAGGAGGGGGCGAGGTGATGGACAGCCTCCACAGCTAGTACTGGCTCTCTCTTGACCCCAACTCGGCCTGCTCTGTGGATGCCCAATTCCGCCTTGCCTCACGAGGCTGCGGCTCTAGTTTTGGAGCTGAGACGCCCAAGTTCCAGAACTCCCTTGTGTAACAAGGCTAATATCCAAGCCTCTCCAACCTTGACATTACCTCAGCTGCTCTTCTAATTCCAACTTTCCACCCACGAGGTGCATTAATGGGGAAATGGAGCAAAGATAAGTACATTACTGTTGATGATGCCATTACCTGTGTGTCTCCCCAGAACATTTAAAGAGCCTGATGGAGCACCAATATTCTTCCGGTACTTTCTACTGATCAAGTTACAGATTTGGGACTAATAGGTGACACTGATAATGTTCTGTCGAAACCATAACAAATACCATTATTATTATTACTATTATTTACGGGGAACTCTCATCCAAGGTAGAGAACTAAGTAACTAACGTCTCCTGGAAAATCCTGGGAGCCTTTAATAAAGCAGCTCAAAATGAATCTTTCCCACTGTACGAACCCCTGGATATTACTAGATAACATTCTGTAGACAATGCCATTTAGATCGGCTTAGATTTTATATGAGATGAAATTGCATATTTCAAGACAGAGAATGCAGAATACATTGTGATAAATATTAGTTTGCCTGAATGCAGATCAAATTGCTCTTCAAATTCTGACTCCAGTTAGGTTAGTCAAGGGGCCTTGAAGGGACCTCCTGTACCTCGATTTCATCTATCTCATGGCTGACCCCTTGTCCGCATCCTGCCTCTGGCCTGGAACTGCCTCCTCTTTCATATCTTCTTCCCTTCAAAGCCCTACTGAGAGCTCACCTCCTCCAGGAGGCCTTCCCAGATTGATCCCCCTTTTTCATCTCCTCCTCTTCACCCCCCCACCCTACCTCCTTCCCCTCCCCACAGCACCAGTATATATATTTGTACAGATTTATTACTCTATTTATTTTACTTGTACATATTAACTATTCTATTTATTTTGTTAATGATGTGCATATAGCTTTAATTCTATTTGTTCCGACGATTTTGACACCTGTCTACATGTTTTTTTTTTTGTCTGTCTCCCCCTTCTAGACTGTGAGTCTGTTGTTGGGTAGGGACCGTCTCTATATGTTGCCAACTTGTACTTCCCAAGCGCTTAGTACAGTGCTCTGCACACAGTAAGCGCTCAATAAATACGATTGAATGAATGAATAAATATCTGACAGAAATCACTCTCCCCTTCTGCAGACCTTTACTAAAACCACAACTCCTTCAAGAGACCTTTCCTGAATAAGCCCTCATTTCCTCTACTCCCACTCCCTTCTGTGTTTCACTTACATTTGGATTTATACCCTTTGTCACCCCATCTTCACTCCACAGTACTACTGTACATATTAGTCATTTTATTTATTTGTATTAAAGTCTGTCTCTCCCTCTTAACTGTAAGCTTGGTGTGGACAGAGAATGTGCCTACCCACTTAGTATGTCATACTCTCCAAAGCGCTTAGTACAGTGCCCTGCACACAATAAGCAGTTGAAAAATATGATTGATTGACTGATTGGTCACTGCTCTATTCTTAATCTTCCCAGAAATTCAAAGTGTCCAGTACTTAGTACAGCATCCAGTGCTTAGTAATAATAATAATAATAATAATAATAATAGTATTTGTTAAGTGCTTACTATGTGCCAGACACTGTACTAAGCACCAGGGAGGAAGCAAGCAAACCTGGTTGGACATAGTCCCTGTCCCACATGGGGTTTACAGTCTAAATCCCCATTTTACAGATGTGGTAACTGAGGCACAGAGAAGTGCAGTGACTTGCTCAAGGCTACACTGCAGACAAGTGATGGAGCCAGAATTAGAACCCATGACCTCCCAACTTCTAGGTCCGTGCTCTATCCACTACGCCATGCTGCTTCTCATGGAGTCCTAGCCCCATAATAATTGTGATATTTGTTAAGTCCTTACTATGTGCCAAACATTATATTAAGCTCTGGGAGTATGGATACGAGTCATCCCGGTTCCGCCAATTGTCAGCTGTGTGACTTTGGGCAAGTCACTTAACATCTCTGTGCCTCAGTTACCTCATCTGTAAAATGGGGATTAAGACTGTGAGCCCCACGTGGGACATCCTGATAACCTTGTATCCCCCCCATTGCTTAGAACAGTGCTTTGCACATAGTAAGCACTTAACAAATACCATTATTATTATGCAAACATATCGGGTTTGGACACAGTCCCTATCCCATGTGGGGTTCACAGTCTCACTCCCCATTTTACAGATGAGGTCACTGAGGCCCAGAGAAGTTAAATACAATGCCCAGTGCTTAATACAGTCCTTGGCACGTAAAAAATGCTGAACAAAAACAATTTGTTATTATTACTATTAGTAATACTTTCAGACAGATTAACTCATCCTCTAAACTGTAAGCTCATCCTCTAGACTGTAAACTCATTGTGGGCAGGGAATGTGTTCGATTATTGTTACATTGTATTCTCCCAAATGCTTAGTAGAGTGCTCTGCACACAGTAAGTGCTCAGTAAATATGATTGAATAAATGAATGAACCTGCTGACAGTACTGTCAGACCCAATAGCAAATTGCCTAGAGAAAAGTTTGTCTAGGAAAAGCAAAAGGCCGGACTCCTGTGAAGAACAGCTCAGGTCTCTTCCAAGTTGGAGAAGTGAGAGAGAGAGAGAGAGAGAGAGAGAGACAGATAGCCACAGAGAGGACAAGAGACAGAGACACAGAGACCCCCCCAAACTCTGTCCGCCCCTTGACTTTTCTGTCACTGTTGACAGCATCACTATCTCCCTGTCTCACAAGCCCATAACCTTGGCATTATCCTCGACTCGTCTCTCATTCGACTCACATATTCAATGTGTTACCAAATCCCGTCAGTTCAACCTTCACAGCACGGCTAAAATCCTCCCTTTCCTCTCCATCCAAACTGTTACCACACTAATCCAAGCAGTTATCCTCTCCCACCTTGATTGCCGCATCAGCCTCCTTGCTGATCTCCCTGCCTTCTGTCTCTCCCCACTCCAGCCCATACTTCGTTCTGCTGCCCAGATCATTTTTCTACTACATGTTCAGTCCATGTTTCCCCTCACTTTTAGAATGTCCAGTGGTTGCCCATCCACCTCCACATCAAACAGAAACTCCTTACCATCAACTTTAAAACACTCAACCACCTTGCCTACCTCCTTGATTTCCTACTACGGCCCATCCCACACAATTTGCTCTTTTAATGCCAACCTATTCACTGCATCTCAATCTCGCCTATCTTGCCTCCAACCTCTTGCCCATATCCTGCCTCTAGCCTGGAAGGTTGTCCTCTAGACAGTGAGCTTATTATTAGCAGAGAATGTGTCTGTTTTATTGTTATATTGTACTTTCCCAAGTGCTTAGTACAATGCTCTGCACCCAGTAAATGCTCAACAAATATGATTGACTGACATTAATCAAAAGCACATCTCCACCAGAAGCGTACCCTGATTAAGTTCCCCTTTCCTCTTCTCCCACTGCCTTCTACATTGTCTTTGCACTTGGATTTACATCCTTTATTCACCCCCCACTCAGTCCCATGGCACTTATGTATATATCCATAATATATATTAATGTCTACCTTTCTCTCTAGACCATAAGCTCATGGTGGGTAGGGAACATATATACTAACTCTGTTGTGTTGTACTCTCCCCAGTGCTTAGTTCAATGCTCTGCACCCAGTAAGCTCTCAATAAATGCAATTGACTGACTGGATGGAAGGGTGAAAGAAGGAGGGAGGGGGATAGAAGGCGATTATTTTTTCATTCATTAATTCATTCAATCTTATGTATTGAGTGCTTACTGTGTGCAGAGCACTGTACTAAGCACTTGGGAAGTACAAGCTGGCAACATATAGAGACGGTCCCTACTCAACAATGGGCTCACAGTCTAGAAGGGGGAGACTTTTGCTTTCTTCACATTCTTAGGAAAAATAAATATTTCTAAGGAGGGCTTATCATTCATAATTTTGTCCCTCCGCCATCTCTCGAATTAGCTTTTCAAGGCACAGTAATAAAAAAAAATGACACTTACCTTAAGTCCTGAAAATGTAACACTCTAGATAGGATTGGCCGAGGAGAAAAACTCATTCTAAAGAGAGGGCAAAACATACCAGCTAGACCTTGCAGAAGGAGGCGTTCAGGACATCTAAATCAGCGAGGGAGACAGCTCTTCTGTTGTCATAACCTTAAATGACAAAATGAATGGCCTGTTTCTGAGAAAAAAACAGGCGCCAGTCAACCTGGACAGGCGCTCCAAACAGAAGTAGCCGCTCAGAGCTGAGGCCTATTGTCAGGATGGCCCATTGCCAGCATCAGGAGAACTAATTTTTGTCTTTCCCTGGGTCTGTGTTGGTGGATTTTATGGGGTGAGAGTGAGCTGGTTCTAAAAAGTTGGGGCTCAAGCTGCAGCATTGAGGAGCAGAGGTCAGGGGATTGGTCACAAGTGATATTATCATAAACATTCACCAAGGAATCTCCAAGGGAATAAGAGTGTAATGGTGACAAGCCTTCATAGTGAGGAAGGAAGCAATCAATGCTATTTACTGAGTGCTTACTGAGTTCAGAGCACCGTGCTAAGTCCTTGAGAGAGAACAATACAAAAGAGTTGGAAGACATAATCCCCGCCCACAAGGAGTTTACAGTCTGGAGGGTGAGATAGACTGTAAAATTATGGATAAGTACTGAAGTCCTGAGGTAAGAAAGGTGAGGTAAATATCAAATACTTAAAGGGTGATGTGGAAAAGAGAGTGAAATGGAAAGGAGGGTTTAGTTGGAGAAGGACTCTTGATGGAAAGGTGATTTTAATAAGACTTGGAAGGTGGCGAGAGAGGTGGTTTGTTGTATATGAAGGAGGAGAGAGTTTCAGGCTAGAAGGAGGACATGGGCGGGGGTCAGGGGTGAGAAAGATGAGATCAAGGTACAGTGAGAAAGTTGATGTTACAGGAATGAAGTGTGCAGGCTGGGTTGAAGTAAGAAATCAGTGACGCAAGTTGTGGGGGGAGAGCTGATTGAGTGTAGTAAAGCTGATGGTAAAGAGTTTCTGTTTTAGGTGGAGTTGAATGAGCAAACACTGGAGGTTCTTGAGGAATGGGGAGATGATCCAAAAGCAGAGTGAAGTGTGGGCTGGAGTGGGGAGAGGCAAGAGGCAGGATGGGGTGAATATCAAGTGCTTAAAGGGAACAGATCCGAGAGCATAGGTGGAGATGAAGGGAGAATGAGTAGGAGAAATGAGGGCTTAGTCAAAGAAGGTCTCTTGGAGGAGATGTGATTTTAATAAAACTTTGAAGGTGGGTAGAGTCGTGGTCTGTCATATATGAAAAAGGAGGGAGTTCCAGACCAGAAGGAGAATGTGGGGAAGGGGTTGGTGGTGAAAAAAATGAGATTGAGGTTCAGAGAGTAGGTTGGTGTTAGAGAAACGAAGTGTAGGAGCTGGGTTTTAGTAGGGGATCAGCCTTTTGATGATATCCCATGAGATGAGACAAAGCTGGAAGCATGATATATTTCTACTTCTGCCTCCCCTGCAACACACTCCTTCCCTCGTCTCCTCCCACCATTATCAGCTCCACAAAAATGTTGAAAAAGACTCCTACATGAAGGTGGGTCAAGCTCAGTTCTTTCTCCCTCTCTCTTTTATGCACTCTAGACCATTCAATGCCTCCTGGACTCTAATGACTAATATGGCATTTTAATGTCATCCAGTTGCCCATCAAGAGTTTGATCTCCAAGGACTCCACCAGTGATGGGCTGGATTCTCTCAGAGTTACCATGGGGCATTATAATAGGGAAACGCTGGGAGTAAAAGTGATAACATGGCTCTGATATAATTAACAAAAATAATAACGATAATACTAGTAATGGCATTAAGTGCTTACTGTGTGCCAACCATTGGGGTAGATACAAATCAGCTCATTGTGGTCAGGAAACATGTCTACCATCTCTGTTATACTGTGCTCTCTGAAGCATTTAATAATAATAATAATGTTGGTATTTGTTAAGCGCTATGTGAAAAGCACTGTTCTAAGTGCTGGGGGGATACAGGGTAATCAGATTGTCTCACGTGGGGCTCACAGTCTTAATCCCCATTTTACAGATGAGGTAACTGAGGCACAGAGAAGTGAAGTGACATGCCCAAGGTCACACAGCAGACTAGTGTGCTGTGTAGTACAGTACTCTAGTACAGTGACCTGCATAAAGTGCTCAAAAAATATGGTTTATTTATTGAAGATAATCAGATCAGACATTGTCCCTAACCTACATGGGCCACCAAGTCTAAGTAGGAGGGAGGAGGATTTCATTCCCATTTTACAGATGAGGAAACTGAGGCCCAGAGAAGTAAAGTGTCTTCCCCAAGGTCCCAGAGTCGGCAAGGGACTGAGCCGGGACTAGCCCTTGTCTCTCCTGACTCCAAGTTCTGTGCTCTTTCCAGTAGGCTATGATGGATCAGTCAGTCAATCAGTGTATTCACTGAGTGTTTACTGCATACAGGGCACTGTACTAAGCGCCTGGGAGAACACGATACAACAGAGTTTGTAGACACATTTCCATTCCACAAGGAACTTATGGAATAGTCTTATCCTGGCTCTTCAGTTAGGACCCACCCACTCAGTTTATTTGACTCTCTGTCCTCAGCTGGCAGGTTCTTAGAGCACAACTGAGCAAATCCAGTGGCTGCACATCAGAGAAATGAGTCTGGTGGGGGACTCGGCACGCTCAGCTTCAAGCCACCCAGCGAAGTGCCAAGACGAGGTGAGTGTGTGAATGGAAATGATCCTATTCGATGTAGTTAGAGTTTGCAGAGCATTTTGTCTTGATCAGCAGCGTTTCCAAAGAGCCAAGGAAGGCTTAAAGGGCTAAGCAGGCTTGAGCTTTCTATGAGTCAGGTGAATACTTCAGGCCAAGGGTTTTCCTAAATAATTCTCTCATCTGAATGCTGGACCTTGTGGAAAGAGCACAGGACTGGGAATCAGGAGACTTGGGTCTTAATCCCTGCTCTGCCACTTCCTGCTGTGTGACCATGGACAGATGACTTAACTTCCCTGTTGTCAGTTTCCTCAAGTACAAAATGGGAATTGAATTCCTGTTCTCCTGCCCTCTTTGACTCTGAGCCCCGTTCATTCATTCAATCGTATTTATTGAGCACTTACTGTGAGCAGAGCACTGTACTAAGGGCTTGGGAAGTACAAATCGGCAACATATAGAGACGGTCCCTACCCAACAACGGTCTCACAGCCTAGAAATGTGGGACAGGGTCTGTGTCTGTTCTGATTATCTTGCAGATACTCCAGTACTTCACACTGTGCTTATCCAATAGTAAGCACTTGGCAAATACCACAATTATTATTATTCTTAAACATGCCTCTAGCCATTGGCCCTGGTTAGGCACAGGATTGTATCTGGAATACCAGACAAGTTTCAACATCTGTTCACCCCACTTCCAGAGCTCTGTGTTGGGTACGTCCTGGGCTTTCGATTCGATCATGATGCTTTCATACTTTTATTTAGGAAACAACCACAGAGAAAGGAGGCTCTTGTGTTTCATCATTCCTTCCCGCTCTCAAGCAATCCTCCTCAGCTCCTCGGTTCAGCTTTGAGGAGCACTTCATAGCTCTGCAGGAGGCTCCACTGAGTATACAATGCTCACGTCATTTTGTTCCCCATAAAAGTGTCATGGTGTTCTGGGGGACTGAATGGGAACTTTAAACAAGAGCTCAAAGGCAGAGGCGGAGGGTCCCCATCTAAACACCTCCACTCAAAGAGGCACCCTCCTGACTGGATCTCCAGGGGAGATGTGTGGGCCAAGAGAGATGTCTGAAACAGGAGAAATGTGGGCTGCCCAGGGTGACTGGTGACATGACAATGAGTACTTACTCTCCATTGTACAGATGAGAAATCTGAGGCAAAGAGATCTCAAGTGACTTGCCCGAGGTCATGCAGCAGGCTAGCAGCAGGGCTGGGATTTGTACTCAGGTTTCTGGGAGGTTTCTGTGAAGGTACTGAGGGAGGGCTCCTGGGTTGTGGTATCTGGGTCCAGAAAATGAATCCTGTCTGCACTTCTGTGAACGCTGGGCTGGTGCTGGATGTTGTCCCCACCCCCCCCAATTTGGAGAGAAAATTGAATTTACCCCTTGAAAATGTATTTCCAAAAGTCCCCTGGACCCTGCCTAGACTCGGCTTGCTTGAATTTTGTATCATCCCCACAAATAGACATGCCTGAACTCTATTCTGTGTGTCCTGAGGAAACACAGCCTGCTTTGTTATCAGGTGGAAATGTTGGGGGGGGGGGGGGGGGGGGGGGAATGTGTTCCTGGAGGGAAAGAAGGGATGAGGAAGGGAAGACCCCCAATTAAAACTTTTTATTGAGGGCCTGGGTCCAGAGCACTGTACCTTGAGTTTAGGAGAAGACAATCCTGTCGGTCTGTAGACAAATCCTGTCGGTGTCACCTTCACAACATTGCTAAAATCTGACCTTTCCTCTCCATCCAAACTGCTATCACATTAATATAATCACTCAACCCCTCCCGCCTAGATTTCTGCATCAGCCTTGCTTACCTCCCAACCTCCTGTATCTACCCTCTCCAGTCCAAACTTCACTGTACTAAGCTCTGGAATGGACACAAGCAAATTGGGTTGGACAGAGCCCCTGTCCCGTGTGGGACTCACTGTCTCAACACCCCTTTCCCTCTCCTCCCCCTCCCCATCCCCCCCGCCTTACCTCCTTCCCTTCCCCACAGCACCTGTATATATGTATATATGTTTGTATGTATTAATTACTCTATTTATTTATTTATTTTATTTGTACACATTTATTCTATTTTATTTTGTTAATATGTTTTGTTTTGTTCTCTGTCTCCCCCTTCTAGACTGTGAGCCCACTGTTGGATAGGGACTGTCTCTATATGTTGCCAACTTGTACTTCCCAAGCGCTTAGTACAGTGCTCTGCACACAGTAAGCGCTCAATAAATACGATTGAATGATTGAATGAACACCCATTTTACAGATGAGAGAACTAAGGCCCAGTGAAGTGACTTGCCCAGGGTCACACAGCAGACAAATGGCAGAGCCAGGATTAGAACCCATGACCTTCTGAATCAAAGGCCCCTGCTCTACACAGTACCCCATGCTGCTTCTAATACTGGCTCTGCCACTTATCTACTGTGTGATCTTGGGCAAGTCATTTAACTTCTCTGTGCCTCAATTCTGTCATATACTAAATGGGGATTCAATACCTGTTCTCCCTGCTGGACTGTAAGTCCCATGTGAGACCTGATTATCTCGTATCTACCCCAGAGCTTAGTACAGTGGGCGGCACATAACATCACAATTATTAGTATTACATTCTGGGCATAGTTGTTGCTTAATAAATATCATTAATTGATTGATTCAAACACCAAGCTGATATTTGAAGAAGTTGAGGAGCACCACCGATGGGGATACTGGGTAGAGAAGGTCCTGTCTAGATGATTCACACTCTCTCTCTCTTTCTCTCTCTTTCCCTCTCTTTCCCTCCCTCCCCACCTCAGGAAATGTCAAAATTGTAACTTCTCCAAGGTTTAAGTTAGTGGTTGCCCTATATCATTCCCTAGATAATTTAGCAGTGGCTTCTAGTGTTCCCATAATTTAAGTGGAAGCTTTAAATGGCTTCACAGTTTGACTGGCTTCTTGTTTGGTGTTCATGGGACATTTTCTGGACTATATTGGTGGCACTCCAGGCAATTGGAGGTACTTAATCTTTCAGTCTGGCCTGATTTTCTCCATCTTTTGGATTTCTTGTTCAGGGGAGAGCAGTTGGTGAGAACTGGCATTACCATTGTCCAGGGCTTGATGTGCCAGGGGAAGAATCCAGTAGAGGCTCTCATGCCAGCTACCATTTTCCTTCACTTTCCAGCTTCTTGATCTGGGCCCACTTTGGGCCTATTCTCTGGCAGATTCCAGGGAACAGAAAGGATTGCAAATGCCTTTTAGCATGCTGTGACCAAACCTGGAAAATGCTCTGAGCATATTAGTTCCTGGCTTATCTGGGCCCAGACCAGGAGGCAGTCCAGTGACTGGCGTCAAGGGGAGAGGCGGGAACCAGAGACCTGAGGAGCTGGAGATGTGGTATAACAATAACGAAAACTGAGGTATCTAAGTGCTTACTATGTGCCAGGTATTATATACATATAATATATTATAATACCATTGTTATATATATTATTTTAAGTATTATTTTATATATATATATATATAATATCTGGCACATAGTAAGAATGCTTATAATGGTATTTGTTAAGTGCTTACTACATGCCAAGCACTGTTTTAAGTGCTAGGGTAGAAACAAGGTAATCAGGTTGTCCCACGTGGGGCTCACAGTCTTAATCCACATTTTACAGACAAGGTAACTGAGGCACAGATGAAGTTAAATGACTTGCCCAAGTTCACACAGCAGACAAGTGGTTGAGCCGGGATTAGAACCCATGTCTTTTGATTTGTAAGCCCAGGATCTTGCCACTAGGCCATGGTGCTGGGGTAGATACAGTGTAATCAGGTGGTCAGGGTATATGTCTGTTAGGTTGTTATATTATGCTCTCCCAAGCACTTAGTACAGTGCTCTGCACACTGCAAGCACTCAATAAGTACGACTGACTGACTGACACAGTCCCTGTCCAGCATGGGACTCACAAGCTAAAGGAGGGAGAACAGATATTGAATTTCATTTGTCAGATGAGGAACTGAGGCCTCAAGAAGTTTTGTAACTTTTTTGAATGGTATTTGTTAAGCACTTACTATGTGCCGGGCACTGTACTAAGTGCTGGGATAGATACAAACTAATCAGGTTGGGCACAATCCCTGTTCCATATGGGGTTTACAATCTAAATCCCCATTAACTGAGGCACAGAGAAGTAAAGTTACTTGCCCAAAGTCACACAGCAGACAAGTGGCGGAGTCAGAATTAGAACCCAGATCCTTCTGACCCCCCAGGCCTATACTCTGTTCACTAGGCCACACTACTTCAGTGTGATTTGCCCCAAGTCATTCAGCAGGCAAGTGCAGAGCAGGGCAGGGATTGGATTCCAGGACCTCTGACCTGTGCTCTTCCCATTAGGCAATGCTGCTTTTGACAGTTAAAGAAATGAAAAATCCCAACTGGGTCCAAGCCTGTTAAATGGCTAATAGTTCCCGTGACTTGTCTCCCCACTTACCTACTTGAAGGTAGGAATTCATACTCATTTTTAACGTACCCTCCAGACATGGCAACAGTGACATACACCCTATAAACCCTCACAAAAGTACATGAAATGATTCTGCACGGGCTGAGTCTGCTCCAGAAAGGGAGTGGTTTTTGAAAGGATATTTCCCGGTGGCTGATTCTCCTTGAAACTCTCAGGGTCACACTTGGAGAGTTTCCAGTCCTCTACCAGTCTCGACTATGGGAGGCAGAGTCAAGCAGAGGCCTATCCATTCCATTCCTAGCTTGGCCAGTGGCTAGCTAGTGGAAGGCAATCTGCTACAAGTCAAAACTCACCTGTGCTGGGCGGCAGCAGCATGGGACAGAGTCGAGAGCGGAAACTCAGGTTTAATGCATGGAAGGAGGCAATGGTAAACCACTTCCCTATTTTTACCAAGAAAACTCTATGAATACATTACCAGAATGATTGCAGATGGAGGTGGGTCATTCCGGGAGGGATGTGTCCGTGCTGTTGCTATGGGTCGGACACGACTCGACAGCATAAGACAACATTTCTCCTTGAACAGAGGTAAATGTACAGACGCCCCTGCACTTAGCCTGTTGTTTGCAGAGCATTCATTCATTCATTCAATTGTATTTATTGAGCGCTCCTGTCCTAAGTGCTTCGGAAAGTACAATACAACAATAAACAGACACATTCCCTGCCCACAACAAGCTTACAACGTACAGGGTAATGATGGTGTTTGTTAAGCGCTTACTATGTTGTCAAGCACTGTACTAAATGCTGGGGTAGATACAAGCTAATCAGGTTGGACACAGTCCCTGTCCCATTTGGGGCTCACAGTCGTAATCTCCAATTTACAAAAGTGGTAAACAAGGCCAAGAAAATAATAATAATAATAATAATGGTATTTGGTAAGCGCCTACTATGTGCCTAGCACTGTTCTAAGCGCTGGGGAGGATATAAGGTGATCAAGTTGTCCCATGTGGGGCTCACAGTCTTAATCTCCATTTTACAGATGTGGGAATTGAGGCACAGAGAAGTGACGTGACTTGCCCAAAGTCACACTGCTGACAAGTGGCAGAGCCAGAATTAGAACCCATGACCTCTGACTCCCAAGCCCGGGCTCTTTCCATTGAGCCACGCTGCTTCCCAGCATAAACAAGTCCAAGAAAATAATAATAATAATGGTATTTGGTAAGTGCTTACTATGTGCCAAGCACTGTTCTAAGTGCTGGGGAGAGAAGCAGTGTGGCTCAGTGGAAAGAGCCTGGGCTTTGGAGTCAGAGGTCATGGGTTCAGATCCCAGCTCTGCCAACTGTCAGCTGTGTGACTTTGGGCAAGTCACTTAACTTCTCTGGACCTCAGTTACCTCATCTGTAAAATGGGGATTAAGACTGTGAGCCCCCCGTGGGACAATCTGACCACCTTGTAACCTCCCCTGTGCTTAGAGCAGTGCTTTGCACATAGTAAGCTCTTAATAAATGCCATTATTATTATTAGATAAGGTGATCGGGTTGTCCCACGTGGGGCTCGCAGTCTTCACCCCCATTTTATAGATGAGGTAACTGAGACACAGAGAAGTGAAGTGACTTGCCCAAAGTCACACAGCTGACAAGTGGCGGAGGTGGGATTAGAACCCACTTCCTCTGACTCCCAAGCCTGCTTCTCCGAAGAAAAGTGAAGTGATTTGCCCGAGGTCACCCAGCAGACAAGTGGCAGAGCCGGAATTAGAAACCAGGTCATTGTGACTCCAATACCTGTGCTGTATCCACTAGGCCAGGCTGTCTGAGGTCACGGCGTCAGCCTCGTCTCTCAAATCGCAAGGAACCTGCTGCTAGCAGGGTTATCTGAGGGACACTCTGGGCTTCCCGTGGCTGGATTGCAGTCCTCCTTCAAAATCTTACTCAGGTGAAAGCCTTCAAGATGATATTGCGTTAATAAACGGCCACTGATGGATCTATCTCATAGTCTGAATTACTGAGAAGCAGCGTGGCTCAGTGGAAAGAGCCCAGGCTTTGGAGTCAGAGGTCATGGGTTCAAATCCTGGCTTACTATGTGCAAAACACTTCACTTCTCTGGGCCTCAGTTCCCTCATCCGTAAAATGGGGATGAAGACTGGGAGCCCCCCGTGGGACATTCTCTGGGCCTCAGTTCCCTCATCTGTACAACGGGGATGAAGACTGTGATTTGTGACTGTAACTGTGACTGTGTCCCCTGGGACAACCTGATCACCTTGTAACCTCCCCAGTGCTTAGAACAGTGCTTTGCACATAGTAAGCACTTAATAAATACCATTATTATTATTATTAGGTCACCCGATCTTCCGAGCAGGGGGCAGAGCCAGGGAAGAAGGAGATAGGACTTTCCAGAAAGCTCATGAGGAAGGAAGCAAGGCCAACCACTGTGATCACCTTGCAACCTCCCCGGTGCTTAGAACAGTGCTTTGCACATAGTAAGCGCTTAATAAATGCCATTATTATTATTATTATTATTATTATTATTGTTATTATTATTCTTATGTCACTCAATCTTCTGAGCAGGGGGCAGAGCCAGGGAAGAAGGAGATAGGACTTTCCAGAAAACTCATGAGGAAGGAAGCAAGGCCAACCACTCTGATCACCTTGCAACCTCCCCGGTGCTTAGAACAGTGCTTTGCACATAGTAAGCGCTTAATAAATGCCATTATTATTATTATTATTAGGTAACCCGATCTTCCGAGCAGGGGGCAGAGCCAGGGAAGAAGGAGATAGGACTTTCCAGAAAGCTCATGAGGAAGGAAGCAAGGCCAACCACTCCTGCGTCTTCCTCAATTGTCCCGGCTCATTTTCCCCGGCTCTGGAGCAGCTGGTGCAGAGGGGAAGCAGCAAAATATGTTTTCCTCTGCTGTCTTGGTTCATTTTCCTGGGCTGATTCCCATGGCAGGAGGAGAGAGACGCCGCTGCTGCTGCCCCACCGCCACTATGGTGCTTGGGACTGTGGGAGGAAAGGGAGCCGGGCTGGACTTTCCTGAGGAGCCTGGGTTTGGGCTGTCCAGGGTCTGCTTACTCACGGGCCAAGGAGATGCAATGACAGGTCTCAAATTCGGGTTTTTTCTTATTTTAAAAACTGACCAAAAAGATCAATCACCTGGTGCCAGCCGGAGTCTGAGGTAGGGGCGACTTCCAGACTTGGGAGTCCTGGGTTCAACGTCAAGTCTAGGGGGCTTTAGTTTGTGTCGTAAATACGATTGAATGAATGAATCACATACCTGGGGCTGGGGGGAAAGTGGTGCCATGATGGATTATAGTTCAACTAATCCTTAGCCTAGGGATTGGCAGAATTGATATGATTAACTGATTGACAATTGATAGGCCACCCAGACAAATTCATACATCAACCAAGCACCTCTTAAGCAAATTGTAGGCCCGTTGCTGACTGTTTTAGAAATCTGCAGCTGCTGGTGGGCATTCTTTTGTTTGAGGTTTTTTTCCCTTTTGTGCTCTCTCTCTCTATCTTGCCTTCTCCTTTTGTCTCTCTCTCCCCATCCCCCTCCTGCCATAGTGTCCTGGCAGGTTTGAAGAGTAGGGGAGTCACTCTGGATAGGAAGAGGAAAACCTTGGAAACAAAAAAGTAATCCTGCTTTCCCAGGGACAGTGGAGGACTGGAGAAGGAGAATAGGAGCTTTTGCCCTGGAACTCTTGGCTACTTTGAAACCTTTGGACTGCCTTCTTCTCCTGGAAACACTATTTAACTTTGGTTTCACTGACGCTGTCCTCTCCTGGTTCTCCTCTTATCTCTCTGCCCGCTCCTTCTCAGTCTCTTCTATAGGCTCCTCCTATATGTCCCAACCTCCAACTGTGGGAATCCCTCAAGTCTCTGTGCTGTCTCCTTCTAATCTCCATTTACACCCACTCACTTGGAGAACTCATTCACTCCCACAGCTCCAGCTACCATCTCTATGCTGAATGATTTCTAAATCTACCTCTTCAGCCCTGACCTCTCTCCTTTTCTGCAGTCTTGCATTTCTTCCTGCCTTCAAGACACTTCCATTTGATTGACCTGCCTACTCCTCCAACTTAATATGTCCAAAACAGAGCCCCTCATCTTACGTGCAAACTCTCTCCTCTCCAAAACTTTCCCAACGCCACCATTCTCCTTCTCTCACAAGACCCCAATCTTAGAGTTATCCTCTACATGGCTCTCTTATTCCACCCACATACTCAGTCTGTTATAAAATCCTGTCAGTTCTACATCCAAAACTCCCTTAAATTCAGCCCCTTCTTCTCCAACCAAACTGCTACCATGCTAATCCCAGACTGAGCCCCCCTTTTTCCTCTCCTCCTCCCCATCCCCCCCGCCCTACCTCTTTCCCCTCCCCACAGCACCTGTAAATATGTTTGTACAGATTTATTACTCTATTTATTTTACTTGTACATATTTACTATTCTATTAATTTTGTTAATGATGTGCATCTCTTTATTTCTATTTATTCTGATAACTTGACACCTGTCCACATGTTTTGTTTTGTTGTCTGTCTCCCCCTCCTAGACTGTGAGCCCGTTGTTGGGTAGGGACCATCTCTATATGTTGCCAACTTGTACTTCCCAAGCACATAGTACAGTGCTCTGCACACAGTAAGCGCTCAATAAATACAATTGAATGAATGAAATGAATGAATAATCCAAGCATTTATCATATGCCAGTTTGACATCTGCTCCCTTGCTGACTTCCCTTCCTACTTTATGCTGCTGCTCAGATCATGTTTCTCAAAACATTTTCAGTCCACATCTATTCACTCCTCAAAAACCTCCAATGGTTGCCAATCTCAACATCAAACAGAAAGTCCTTATCATCAGCTTTAAGGAACTCAATCAGCTCTTTCCATCCTTCTTCATCCCTCTGATCTAATAATAATAATGATGGCATTTATTAAGCACTTACGAAGTGCAAAGCACTGTTCTAAGCGCTGGGGTGGTTACAAGGTGATCAGGATGTTCCCCGGGGGGCTCACAGTCTTAATCGCCATTTTACAGATGAGGTAACTGAAGCACAGAGAAATGAAGTGACTTGCCCAAGGTCACACAGCTGACAGTTGGCAGAGCCTGGATTTGAACCCATGACCTCTGACTCTAAGGCCCATACGCTTTCCATTAAGCCAGGCTGCTTCTGTGAACACAACTGCAACACAACGCAATTGCACAATTTGTTCCTCTAATGCCAAACTATCCATTGTAGTTCAATCTCATTTGTCTTACCTCTGATCCCTAGCCCACATCCTCCTTCTGGCCTGGAACTCCCTCCTCCTCCATATAAAACCCCCCCACAACTTTCCCCATCTTCAAACCCTAATAAAAGCACTTCTCCTCCAAGAGGCCCTCCATGAGTAAGCCCTCAATTCCCCTATTTTCATTCATTCATTCATTCATTCATTCATTCATTCATTCATTCATTCATTCTTATTTATTGAGCACTTACTCTGTGCACAGCACTATACTAAGTGCTTGGGAAGTACAAGTCGGCAACATATAGAGACGGTCCCTACCCAACAATGGGTATTTACTGAGCGCTTACTTTATGCAGAGCACTATACTAAGCGCTTGGCCAAATACAACATAATAGAATTGGCAACACAATCCCTGCCCACCAATAGTTTACAGTCTACTGGCTACTAATGAAGTCACTTCACTTCTACTTTCTCTCCCTCCTATTAACCGTCAGCGCTTAGAACAGTGCTTTGCACATAGTAAGTGCTTAACAAATGTCATTAAACAAACAAACAAAAAAAAAGCCCCTTCCTTCTGCATCACTTATGCGCTTGGGTCTCTACCGCTTAAATACTTGATAGTCACGCCACCTCCAACCCTACAGCACAAATACACAAAACTTTATACTCTGCCATTTCCCCTATCTGTAATTTATTTTGAGGTTTCTCTCCCCTTCTAGATAGCAAGCTCTTTGAGGGCAGGAATCATTTCTACTAATTCCACTGTACTTTCCCAGGCACTCAGCACCCACCTCTGTACACTGTAGACTCTCATAAACATTTTTGAGTTCTCGATTGATAGATGGCTGGGCATATTTATTACTGAAGGGAACAGAAGTGAGAAATTGGCCCTGGGTTCTAAATCTAGCTCCATCATTTACCGGCTGTGTGACATTGGGCAAGTCATTTAACATCTCTGTGCCTCAGTTACCTCATCCACAAAATGGGATAAATTCTTGTTCTCCCTTCTGCTTAGAACTATGAACCCTATGTGGAACTGGATTATCTTAAATCTATTCTAGTGTTTAGTATAGTGATTGGCATATAATAAGTGCTTAACATTGGTTTCTTATCCTACATAATTTGTAAAATGAGGATGAAAGGAATGGGTTAAGGATTAAACGGAACAACTTTGTGTTATGTAACATTCCTCCGAACATTAAATGGAAAGTTGTCACTGCTTAGTTGTGAAAGAGGCTCTCATAAACACTATTTTTCAATTAAGTTCTCCAAGGACATTTTTCAGTCAAAGGGCCCGCCTACAAATGGCCTGGTACATTAAAGATGAAAGAAAATGCCGAGGACACTTACTAAGGAAAAGGGTTACAAAGAATTTCTGGACCTCCAGGCAGAGAGGAAATGGAGGTAGGAGCTGTTTTGCTTTTCGATGCTCAGAAATGTTTGAAAAATGCTGGCTGTGATTTTCATCAATTGTTCATCATAGGTGGGAGAAATACAGATAACATTAGGCCAAGTTTGAAAGTGAAATTGCCCCAAATCACCCAAGTTACCTCAAATAGAGCACCAAAAAGCCTCCAAAACAGTAATGTGAAAGAGGAGCCCAAGAATATCTGTGAATTGAAAAAAATATTTCTGGGTAGAATATCATTTTTTCTCCTTTCTCTCATTATCTCTCTTCTTTCTCTCATTCTCTCTTTCTCCTCTCTCTCTCTCTCTCTCTCTCCCTCTCTCTCTCTCTCTCTCTCTCTCTCCCTCTCTCCCTCCATATTTACAGCAGTGCTTTGTCCTCAGAAAAGACACCAAAGGTAAAATTCACTCATGGTTGTTCATGTGGCCCAAAAGGCCAACCTGTACTCACGAAATGGCTCTTTGTTGTGTTATCATGTTTAATGTTTGCAGTGACTGATGCTCACTTAGATTTAGCTTCCTTCTTTCATGATCCTTATGAAGCTTCAGTTTCAATAAAGCCACTCTTTTCTGGACCACACTGCACTAGGATGTTCTCTCTGCAGCAATCGAGTCCTAGCCTCCAACTGGTAGGCTATGTTTTCGGAAGCTCTAATTCATTATATCCCGGGATGCTTTCGACTGATCTTCCTCCTCCTTTCGGTTTCCCAATTTCAGACATCATTTAGCAGTTGCCTGGATATCCCAACTTCACATGTCATCAGCAGCTGCTGGAGTTTTCTATGTTGTCCATTCACCACAGGTCTTCCACCCAGTGCAAGGGTGTTGCAGTAAGCACAGCTTGTATGATGGAAGCCTGACTTTGTTCTAGGACTTTGATGTTCGTGAACCTGCCCTGCCATTTGATACTGAGTCTGGCCCGTAAGTGATGCCAGTGAAACTGCTCACGAGCCTTCTGTAGACTCCAAGCCTCACAACCAGAGAGAAGTTTGTGAAACACTACAGCTCTGTAGACCTTGAGTATGGTCTGGAGCTTGATACCACCCTGCTGCCACATTTCATTTAATAATTATGGTATCTGTTAAGCCCTTAATATGATCTGGGCACTATACTAAGCACTGTAATGATCAGATTGGATACAGTCCCTGTCACATAGGGTTCCCAGTCTCAATCCCCATTTTCCAGATGAGATAACTGAAGTACAGAGAAGTGAAGTGACTTGCCCAGGGTCACACAGCAGATAAGTGGCGGAGCCGGGATTAGAACCCAGGTCCTTCTGACTCTCAGGTCTGTTCTCTATTCACTAGGCCATGCTGCTTCCCCATTTGGCAGTCTATTTCTAGTCTAATCTATTTCTATTTGTCAGTCTCCCAAAGGATGTGCTGACCTTCTCGGTTTGGTTTGCTTCATTGTGTCTGATCATTGTGTTCAGTAGGCAACAGAATTCTGTCACGATTTTCAGCTCTGTGTCACCAATAGACATTTTTAGTGTGTTTATGGTTTCCTTGGAGCAGGCTGATACATTACCTTGGATTTCTTTAGACTTATTGTCAGTCCCTAATGCCTACGGAGATAGTCATCCAAGGACCCCAGATGGGTTGGCTAAAGTAGAGCATGAGATTCAATGAAAAATATTTAGCTACCACTCTTGTGCTGCTGATGGGGATAAACAGTTTGTGATTGTCCTTTAGATTTCAACTTCTCGAGGGCAGGAAATGTTTATTCTACTTCTAGAGTATAGAGTATGTTCATTAATTCATTGTCATATTTTCTGATGGCTTACTGAGTGCAGAGCACTGTATGTTTCCAAGCACCAAGTCTGGCACCCATTCAGTGGCAGTTAGTAATGTACTCTCATGTCGAGAGAGCCAAAATGGCTCTTCCCTACTCTCTGGGCCTCACTTTCATCTCTCCCACTTCTGACCCTTTGCTCCCACTCTTCCTGGAATCCGTTCCCTCCTCATATTCCCCAGGCTTCAGTTCTTCCCATCTTCAAAGCCCTTCTCCTCCAAGAGGCCTTTCCTCATCACCTTCTACCCCCTAGAAGGTATTAATCCCTCCAACTACCACCCCAGCACTTTGGGGATGACCACACACTTACATAGTCACAACTCTCTGTGGTACTTTGGCACATGCCCTATTACTTAAGCGTTCACCTACATATCTACTTTCCTTCTCCCTCCCAGCTGTAAATTATTTTAGTGATGGTCTCCTCCACTACAATGAAAGTTCTCTGAGGGCAGAGATCATGTCTTCTAACCTTCTTGAACTCTCCTACTTTCCTTCTCCCTCCCAGCTGTAAGTTATTTTAGTGATGGTCTCCTCCACTACAGTGAAAGTCCTCTGAGGGCAGAGATCATGTCTTCTAACCTTCTTGAACTTTCCTGAGGGCTTAGTTTACTGTTGTGTGCCCAGTAGATACTCAGTAAATACTATTGCTTGATTGATTGGTCATGTATTGGAGAGGCAGCTCTACTCTGAGCCAGCTGAATAATCAACTAATCAAAGATATTTATTGAGTACTTACTGTGTGTGGGGTACTGTACTAAGCACTTGGGAGAGTACAATATAATAAAGCTGGTAGATATGGTGTCCCTGTCCTCAAGGAACTCTTGCATCTGTAAAGGCTAAGTTGCTCTCTCAAGGTCAGCTTGTTTTGTTTCACATCAGTGGCAACCCCCGTTCCCCACTCCGGAAAATTGGGGATCTAAGGTCTTGTCTTGGTGTCTGAATCGAAATCAACAATATTTACTGAGGACTTACTGGGAGCAAAACACCATACTAGCAACAATCAGTCAATAAATGGCATTTATTGAGTGCTTATTGGGTGCAGAACACTGAATTTAGCATTTGGGAAAGTACAACAAAGCGGAGTTGGAAATGAAATGAAGAAAACATAATGACCCTGCCACCCTTTGAAGATTGTTTGACTGGAAGCAGATACCCAATCATTCAAAGACTGATTTACCTAAAACCCATTGTATCACTATGGATCCTGGATGAGTACTCCTCAGCTGATTGGCGATGAAAGCATCTCTTCCAGGGAAGCCTTCCTGAAAAAAAATCTATTTTTTAAAAATAGTATTTGTTAAGTGCTTACTACATGCCAGGCACTTTTCTAAGAGATGGTATGGATACAAAGCAACCAGGTCCCACCTGCGTCTCCCAGTTTTAATCCCCATTTTACAGATGAGGTAACTGAGGCACAGAGAAGTTACATGACTTGTCCAAGGTCACACAGCCGACAAGTGGTGGAGCTGGGATCAGAACCCAGGTCTCTCTGGCTCCTGGGCCCATGCTCTATCCATTAGGCCATGCTGCTTCTCTAGTATTTCCCTACTTGACACTTCCTAGCTACCTCATAAGTGCCTGTGTGCTCTGCACACAGTAAGTGCTCAATAAATACTATTGATTGGCTGATTGTTTGATCAGCTCCTCTGTGTCACCTAAGCACTTGTAACCATACCTCCTTCAGCATGTACTACCCCCTCCTTTGCTCAACTGTAAGATACTTGGTGTCTTCATTTGTTCTTTCCCAAACACTTTACAGAGTGCTGTGTATGCAGTAGGTGTTCAATAAATGATATTATTGACTGATTGATTGTGACTCACCAGTAATGGCCTTGTCCAAGATTTAATTCCTTATAATCAATCAGTCAACCATATTTACTGAGAGTTTACTATGTGCAAAGCACTGCACTAAGCACTTGGGAGAGTACAGTATTACAATAAGCAGGGATAATCTCTGCCCGCAACGAGCTTACAGTCTAGATGGACAGACTTTAAAATAAATAAATTACAGATTCATTCATTCATTCTATCATTTATTGAGCGCTTACTGTGTACAGAGCACTGTTCTAAGTGCTTGGGATGTACAAGTTGGCAACATATAGAGACAGTCCCTACCCAACAATGGGCTCACAGTCTAGAAGGGGGAGACAGAGAACAAAACAAAACATATTAACAAAATAAAATAAATAGAATAAATATGTACAAATAAAATAGAGTAATAAATATGTACAAACATATATACATATATACATGTGCTGTGGGGAGGGGAAGGAGGTAAGGTGGGGGATGGGGAGGAGGGGGAGAGGAAGGAGGGGGCTCAGTCTGGGAAGGCCTCCTGGAGGAGGTGAGCTCTTAGTAGGTCTTTGAAGGGAGCCCTAAGATATGTACCTAAGTGCTGTGGGGTTATGGGGTTATGGATAACATACATTCTATGAGGTCTCAACATGCATTCTACGAGGTCTCAAAGGAATCATCATAATCCCAGGGGATTCGTCAAAATGTTCTCCCTTGCTCTGTTGGTGACTCCTGGAGAAACTTCAGAGGTCTCCTCTCAGTCTCAGCCAAAGGAGAGCTAAGTGGAAACCACTTGCCCCTTGTGAGAAATCTCAGAAGTCCTGTCATTATTGCAGTTGAAAGTGTGTCTGTTCTCTGTTGGGTTATAAGAAGAGGTGTTCTGGGGCAATGTAAGCAGAGTGCCACTCCGGGCATCTCCCCACAGAAGCAGCATGCCAGTCTGAGGTGAATGGGACAGAGGGCTCCCTGTCTTCTCCCCTCCTTGGGAACCTCCTAGTTCCAGATATTCCCATCCTGCCCTGGTTGTCTTGAGCCCTAGAATCATCTCTTTTTTTCCTTTTAAAATATTTGAGGCAACACATATTCCCTGAGTCAATCCAATAGCAAGAAAGAACTTTTGATCAATTGAAAGGCCTCCCTAGCTACTTTGGTCCCTCCTAAACACCTTCCTGAGATCCAGAGCCTGCGACTGTGAAAGACTGCAGTCTACTCTGCCAGAGGGATCGGTGGTTCACCGATGCTGCCGCTGCTTTGGGGGTGTCCTCGGTAGAATCCAGCAGAGCTCCTGCCCTGAGCCCGGTAGTCAGTGCTCTGAGCCAGTCAAGAGGCCATGTGCAAAGTTTCAAAGACCATCCCAGAGGAATTGTTTCCTGGGATCATCCTGAGACTTGGGAAAGTGCAGAGAAAGGAAAGGGAACTTTGTAGTTCATGGTGAATGTACCTGCATAATTTCTCCAGGCCTACTGGAAAGCATACAGGCTTGGGAGTTAGAGGACATGGTTTCTGATCCCAGCTTCCTCACCTGCTGTGTGACCTTTTAACTTCTCTGCACCTCACTTTCCTCAACTGAAAATTGGGGATTCCTTACCTATTCTCTCTCCCGTTTTGGCTGTGAGTCCCATATGGGACAGGGACTTTCCCTGATGTGATTATCAGGTATTTTCCCCCGTGCTTAGTTGAGTGTTTGGCACAGAGTAAAGTAAACCACTTAATAAATGCCACATTTATTACAGAAAATGCCTCTTTATTTGGAAAATATCACTTTGGCCACATCTCTACTAGGACAGGGGACCAACTATGTGCTGTCTTCCATCCTTTTCCCTACCCCAATCCCATAGTCTCACCAAAAGAGCAGTTTCACCAGATGCAATCCTATTAGTTTTCCTGTCTGAGTTAAGTAGAGAGACTGGAGACTAGAGAGAATGGGAGGGTTGTGGGGCAGCTGTGGGTGATACCTCATTCAGACAGCTCTGGAGCTGAAGCTTTGAACAGCTGATTTGGTGAGGCCAGCATCAGCTGCCTCCTCTGAGCTTTTCCCAGTTTAGAGATTTGCTCTCCTGATGGGACTCTCTAAATTGGTGAAGAATTGATTGGATATTCTCATTTTCTCAGTTAACTCCATTTCCAAGCGCTCCTTCAGAGAAATGGCCTCCCCATTCCGGTTTCAGAACCAGAGGTAAGAAACTCCCTTAATTGCTTGTGGGTGGGTACACATTTGTAATTCTTTGTGGTCTCTGTGGACACCAAGTTCCAGGCCACATAGGTGAATGGGTTGGTGATAAAATTCATTTTCTAGAACACGAGAGATCACAAATAACGGTCCTAAATTTTCATAAGGATGCATTATGAGATGCTCCTGTTATAACCCCCAAATTATAGAGAAAAGAAAAAATAGAAGAAAGCCATTTACTTTCAGTCTAGCAGCATATCAATCAATGACATTTATTGAGTTCTTATTGTGTGCAGAGCTCTGCACTAGGTGCTTGGGAGAGTACAGTGTAACAGAGTTGGTAGGTATGATCCCTGATCAGTGAAGGAGTGGGCTTAAAGTTTTGATCCTGGCTTTTGGCTTGGTGTCTAGGCAGGGGAGACATGATATCACTTGAATGATGTTCTGACTCTCATCAGAATGCCCAATATCCCCCCACAGTGCCTTTTGGGTACAATAGATAATAACATTAATGATGGCATTTATTAAGCACTTACTATGTGCAAAGCACTGTAACTGTGGATGGAGGCTGGGTACAGCCTTACCAAACACACTTCTAGACAAAGGGGCTTCGCTTAAGGAAGTAACTTCAAAAAGTCTCGGAAACTTTGGTTTCTCTGCTGCGTTGCATGTTGATGGCTTTTTTTTTGTTTGTTTGCAGTTTTCTGATGACTTGCCTGCAGCTCTATTCCTCCTGGACTCTCCTTGGTACAGCTGGGTCGATGCAGTAAGTTTTTCTAGGAGCCCAATCAATGTACCTGCTATGCATTTTTATAGCAGCACAAAGCTGTTTCTCCCACGTCCCTCCCTGAGAAGGGAAATTTATCTGCATTCTCCTGTGGCTGTGGGTTGTAGGAACTTTTGAAAATGTTGTTGGTATGATGAACTTCATGACAGACAGGGACTGAGCCTAAACCGTTATGTTTGTATCCAACCTAGCATTTAGCTCAGGGCTTGGTACATAGAGCTTCATTAACCCTATAATAATAATAATAATAATGGCATTTATTAAGCGCTTACTATGTGCAAAGCACTGTTCTAAGCGCTGGGGAGGTTCCAAGGAGATCAGATTGTCCCACAGGTGGCTCACAGTCTTAATCCCCATTTTACAGATGAGGGAACTGAGGCACAGAGAAGTTAAGTGACTTGCCCAAAGTCACACAGCTGACAATTGGCAGAGCCGGGATTCGAACCCCTGACCGCTGACTCCAAAGCCCGTGCTCTTTCCACTGAGCCACGCTGCTTCTCGCAATAATGATAGCATTTGTTAAACGCTTACTATGTGCAGAACACTGTTCTAAGCGCTGGGGGGATACAAGGTGATCAAGTTGTCCCACGTCGGGCTCACAATCTTAATCCCCATTTTACAGATGAGGTAACTGAGGCTCAGAGAAGTTATGTGACTTGCCCAAGGTCACACAGCAGACATGCGGCTGTCGGGATTCGAACCCATGACCTCTGACTCCAAAGGCCGTGCTCTTTCCACTGAGCCACCCTGCTTCCCTGCTATCCCTACCTAACCCTTCAGGTGTCTAACCACTGAGACTTAAGCGCTTAGTACAGTGCTCTGCACACAGTAAGTGCTCAATAAATACGATTGATGATGAGACACTGAAACCCAGGAGGAATTTTTGAATTATAATAATGATAATGGTATTTATTAAGTGCTTACTATGTGCTGAACACTGTTCTAAGCGCTGGGCTAGATACAAGGTGATCAGGTTGTCCCACGGGGGGCTCACAGTCTTAATCCCAATTTTACAGAGGAGGTATCTGAGGCACAGAGAAATTAAGTGACTTGTCCAAGGTCACACAGCAGACAAGTGGCAGAGGTGGGATTAGAACCCACGACCTATGACTTTCAAGCCCGTGCTCTTTCCACTGAGCCACGCTGAAACTAATGAAACCTGTCTTATGAAACTAATGAAACAGATTCACATCTATCTTATGAAATGAATGAAATTGATTCATACCTACCTTAGGACTTGGGCTTATTCAATTTTACAATTTTTTTTATGTCTAACTCCCCTGCTAGAGTGTATGTTTCTTGTGGTTGGGAATTGGGCCATTTCTTTGGTGGTGATGATATGATGATGGTGACTATAATATTTGTTAACTGCTTACTATGTGCCAAGTGCTGTTGAAGGTGCTGTGGTAAAAATAATGTTGGTATTTGTTAAGCGCTTACTATGTGTGAAGCACTGTTCTAAGCACTAGCGGGGATACAAGGTGATCAGTTTGTTCCACATGGGACTCACAGTCTTCATCCCCATTTTCCAGATGAGGTAACTGAGGCACAGAGAAGTTAAGGGACTTTCCCAGGCAGTCTGTCTCATGTGGGGCTCACATTCTAAGTAGGAGGGAGAGCATAAATTGAATCCCCATTTTACAGATGAGGGAACTGAGGCACAGAGAAGTTAAGTGACTTGGTCAAGGTTGCACACCAGGAAATTTATGAGGGAGAGCATAAATTGAATCTCCGTTTTACAGATGAGGGAACTGAGGCACAGAGAAGTTAAGTGACTTGGTCAAGGTTGCACACCAGGAAATTTATGAGGGAGAGCATAAATTGAATCTCCGTTTTACAGATGAGGGAACTGAGGCACAGAGAAGTTAAGTGACTCGGTCAAGGTTGCACACCAGGCAATTTATGAGGGAGAGCATAAATTGAATCCCCATTTTACAGATGAGGGAACTGAGGCACAGAGAAGTTAACTGACTTGCTCAAGTTTGCAAACCAGGATACTTATGAGGGAGAGCATAAATTGAATCCCCATTTTACAGATGAGGGAACTGAGGCACAGAGAAGTTAAGTGACTTGCTCAAGGTTGCACATCAGGAAATTTATGAACTGGATTTAGAACCCAGATCCTCTGACTCTGTGGCCAGTGATCTTTCCACTAAGCCACCCGGCTTTGCACACATCAATCCAAGCACTTAACTTATCCCGACTTGATTACTGCATCAACCTTCTCACTGATCTCTCTGCCTCCTGGCTCCTCTCAGTTCAGTCCATGCCTCGCTTTGCTGCCTGGTTCATTTTTCTACAAAATCATTCAATCCATGTTTCCCCACTTCTCAAGAACCTGTTGTGGTTGCCTATCCACCACCGCATCAGAGTGAACCTCCTTATCACTGGCTTTAAAGCCCTCAATCACCTTGGCCCCTCCTACCTCACCTCACTACTCTCCTCCTACAACCCAGGCCTCACACTTTGCTTCTCTAATACCAACCCACTCACTGTATCTTGCTGCCAACCATTCGCCCGTCATCATCATCATCATCAATCGTATATATTGAGCGCTTACTGTGTGCAGAGCACTGTACTAAGCGCTTGGGAAGTACAAGTTGGCAACATATGGAGACAGTCACTACCCAACAGTGGGCTCACAGTCCTGCCTCTGATCTAGAACTCCTTACCACTCCATATCTGACAGGTGATCACTCTACACCTTCAAAGTCTTATTTAAAAGCACATCTCTTCCAAGAGGTGTTCCCGGCTAAACCCTCATTTCCTCTTCCCTTTTGCATCACCCTTACACTTGGATATGCATCCTTTATTCACCCCACCCTCAGTCCCATAGCACTTAATGTCTGCCTCCCCTTCTAGGCTGCTACCCTTTCCGCTCCACCCAAACTGCTACTGCATTAATACAATCATTTTTCCTATCCCACCTGGATTATTGCATCAACCTCCTTATTGACCTCCCAGTCTCCTGTCTCACCCCACTCCAGTCTATACTTCACTCTGCTACCTGGGTAATTTTTCTAAAAAATGTTCAGGATATGTCGCCCAGCTCCTCAAAAAACTCCAATGGTTGCCCATCCACCTCCGTATCAAACAAAAATTCCTCACCATTGGCTTTAAAGCACTTAACCACCATGCCCCTTCCCACCTCACCTCACTTCTCTCCTTCTACAACCCAATCCACACAGTTTGCTCCTCTAGTGCTAACCTCACTGTCCCTCTATTTCATCTGTCTCGCCACTGACCTGTAGCCCATGTCCTGTCTGTGGCCTGGGATACCCTCCTTCCTCAAATCCGACAATTACTCTCCCTCCTTCGAAGCCTTATTGAAGGCACATCTCCTCCAAGAGGCCTTCCCAGACAAGCCCCACTTTTCTTTTCCCACTCCCTTCTGCGTCATCCTGACTTGCTCCCTTTGTTCTTCCCCACTCCCCGTCCCACAGCATTTATGCACATATCTGCAATTTTATTTATTTGTATTGATGTCTACCTCTCCCATTCTAGACTGTAAGCCCATTGTGAGCAGAGAATGTGACTGTTTATTTTTGCAGTAAGTACTGTTGCATAAATAATGTTGCGGTGTGAAAGGATGTAGACTGAAAGGACACGATTGAAGTCTGCAGAAGAATTTACGGGCAAGGATCACGGTAAACACAGACCAACACCAGGATTAGGGAGTACCTTCGATGTTGGACGATGGTAGGTACAAGATGAACAAAAAAAGGAAATATTTCTGAACACAGTAGGGGACAAACATGGCATAACTGAATCCATTGGGCAGTTCAAGAAGAGTTTGGAAAAACTGAGTTACAGAAAGGAAAATTTATAAAATTTGGATGGAGGATGTGTGTGTGTTTGTGTGTGTGTGTGTGTAGAAGACACCAGAAACGTCATTTCTTCCAAGAGGGGTTTACCAACTGAGAGCTTCCAAATTTGAAGGACAATGGAAGCTTTGATGTGGTGTGATGGACTGTCCCTGGGCACGAGGCAGGAATCTTGGGGTGGATCAAGAGGGCTTTTGGGGTCACTAGTGAATCAATCAATGGTATTTCTTAAGCGCTTTCTGTGTGAAGAGCACTATACTAAGCATTTGGGAGAATACAGTACAACAGACTTGGTGGACATGTTCCCTGCCCAAAAGGAATTTACAGTCTAGGTGGTGAAACACATACACACATATAAATAAATAAATTACCAGTATGTACTTAAGTTCTGTGGGGTAGAGGGTTTGGGGAATAAAGGAAACAACAAGTTTGGGCAGCAAGCTATGCACTGAAGATTTACGGGGCTTCAGGCCAACAATGCAGAGGCTTGAGGAGTCATGCTTCTTGGGGCTGAGGACACGTATAGATGTCCCACATGCTCAAAGGAAGTGCTACCAACAGTGAGATCCTATTAATATGGGCAAAGGTGCCTGAAATGAATGACATGCAACAAACATTCCCATTTGCATTATTTGTGGGGAACATTGTTGCTGTCTTATGTTTTACTTCAATGGATAATTAATCAATCATATCTATTGAGCACTTACTGTGTGCAGAGCACTGTACTAAGCCCTTGGGAGAGCACAATATAACAATATACACATTCCCTTCCCACAATGAGCTTACAGTTTTATAGGGGGATAAAACACTGAACCCTATTGCTCTGCAGGCTCCTACTCTCCTCCTGGAAAGTTCATTCATTAATTCATTCATTCAATCGTATTTATTGAGCGCTTACTGTGTGCAGAGCACTGGACTAAGCGCTTGGGAAGTACAAGTTGGCAACATATAGAGACAGTCCCTACCCAACAGTGGGCTCACAGTCTAGAAGGGGGAGACAGAGAACAAAACAAAACATATTAACAAAATAAAATAAATAGAATAAGTATAAGTAAAATAAATAAATAGAGTAATAAATACGTACAAACATATATACATATATACAGGTGCTGCAGGGAAGGGAAGGAGGTAAGGCGGGCGGGATGGAGAGGGGAAGGTGGGGAGAGGAAGGAGGGGGCTCAGTCTGGGAAGGCCTCCTGGAGGAGGTGAGCTCTCAGTAGGGCCTTGAAGGGAGGAAGAGAGATAGCTTGGCGGCTGTGCGGAGGGAGGGCATTCCAGGAAAGTAGGAAAGGAAAGTCAAGGCAATTATTCAGATGATTCAGAAAGAAAAAGCAAACATTCGTTCATTTTTTTGTCCCAAAGTTAACCAAAATGGCAGTCTGCACAGATTGAACTCTCCAAATCATTGCTCAATTCCAAGTATCAATCCTTCTGCCATAATAATTGTGGAATTTGTTCAGCACTTACCAGGAGCCAAGGACTGTACTAAGCCCTGGGGTCGATAAAATATAAACAAATGGGACTCAGTCTCTGTCCCACATACGGAATCATAGTCTGAGAAGGAAGGGGATAACGGGTATTTTAATCCCCATTTTATCAGTCAGTTGTATATATCGAGCACTTACTATGTGCAGAGCTCGAAGAGAGAACAATAAAACAGAGTTGGAAGACACCCCCCTGCCAACACCCAACTCCCAGTCTAAAGGGGAGGAAGATTTTGGGCATAACCTCATGGCAGGCACTGGCAGAGCTGGGATTAGAGCCCGGCTTCTTGACTCTCAGGTTTGTGCTCTTTCTGCTCTTCTCTGCCTCTGTGGAGATGGTCTTCAATTCCCACTATTGATTTTCTTTTAGTTTAAAGAATGTCTCTTCCAGACTGCTCAGGATATCTAGCTACCCTGTAAACCCTCGTTAGTATCAAAGCCATTACCATTTCTTCAAACCAAGGGCCTTGACTGAGGAAAGAGATTGCAGAGGGCCCTGGTTTGTCTTCCTGGAATTAGGAGCAGAACCTGCCATCCCAATCTATTGAAAGTAGCTGGAGATGGGAAAACCCCAGAGGGAAGGTGTTCACGGAACATCTATGACAGGGCTGAGAAAATAATTCATGCTTAAGCCCCGTCGTTGAGTGTTGAGATGAAAAATGTGCTTAAAAATCACTCCTTAGAACTTGAAACAGAAGAAGCTGTCTTGGTTCTTTAGCTCAGACAAACCACGAAAATACTCACAGGCACATCCACACATTCTCACACACACATACATGCACACATAGGCAAACCCTCTTCCATATATATATATATGTGTGTGTGTTTGTGTGTATAAATATTTTGTCAGGTGCCACCTACAAAGGTAATTTGTAGTGGAGAATTGAAGTAGTTTTCTGCCTTATTCTCTAGTACTGAAGTGGTCTTGCCCAGTGAAAGGCGCTCATGGAGATAAGGGATGGAGAAGTTGTTTGGGGTGTTCACTCTTCTTCAGGGCAGTGATCTCCGGGCATGGATTTGCAGTTAGGCAGTTTGCTAGTCCTGGCTCTCCTAGTTTTGTACAGAGGGATACACATCCAACCTCCCCCTTTACCCTTCCTTAAAAACATGTGCCCCAATTACCAACATACAAACCTTCCTGGCTAGTTATCAGTAGCCTTAATTTTATTGACCTTTCAGTTGCTTCTTGCACCTCTGCCCACCTCCAACACTTGTGTATATTTGAATATTTGACTAAACATTCAATTTTATTTACTGTTTCCATGACTGGTGATTATGTCTGTCTTCTCCATTAGAGTGCAAGCTCCTTGTGGGTAGGAAATGGGTCTTGTGCTTCCCAAGTGTTTTGTTCAGTGCATTGCATTCAGTAGATGATGCTGGTGATGATGATGATGGCATTTATTAAGCGCTTACTATGTGCAAAGCACTGTTCTAAGCGCTGGGGAGGTTATAAGGTGATCATGTTGTCCCACGTGGGGCTCACAGTCTTAATCCCCATTTTACAGATAAGGTAACTGAGGCACAGAGAAGTGAAGTGACTTGCCCAAAGTCACACAGCTGCCAACTTGTACTTCCCAAGCGCTTAGTACAGTGCTCTGCACACAGTAAGCGCTCAATAAATACAATTGATTGACAATGGGCGGAGCCGGGATTTGAACCCATGACCTCTGACTCCAAAGCCCATGCTCTTTCCACTGAGCCACGCTGCTTCTCCTCAATAAATATCATTACTACTACTTCATAAACCCTCCCAAATGACTAGTAGATGAAGGGAACGATGACCATGTTGTTCGAGAGACCAGAGGTCTGACAAACTGATCGATCCGTGGAAATTTTAATGTATGTATTGCCCATACTTGCCCATATTGCTGCAAAACATCAATCAATCAATCAATTGTATTTATTGAGCGCTTACTGTGTGCAGAGCACTGTACTAAGCACGTGGGAAGTACAAGTTGGCAACATATAGAGATGGTCCCTATCCAACAGTGGGCTCACAGTCTAGTCATGAACTGTATTGGGTTGGAAAGCAATGAGCCATAGTCTAATACTATTCAGTAAATGTTCCAAACATCAGCTTGGCATCACCAGTACCATCGCCTTTCAAAGAAAGAAAGATACCATGAATACATCCAAGGTCTAATAAGTCCACAGAGCACAGGGAGTCAGAGGACCTGGGTGTCAGAAGGATCTGGGTTCTAATCCCAGCTCTGCCATTTGTCTGCTGTGGGACTTTAGGCAAGTCACTTCACTTCTCTGTGCCTCAATTAGCTCATCTGTAAAATGGGGATTAAGGGCTGGGAGCCCCATGTGGGATAGGGACTGGATCTGACCTGATTAGCTTGTAATAATAATAATAATGATGATGATGATGATGGCATTTGTTAAGCGCTTACGATGTGCAAAGCACTGTTCTAAGCGCTGGGGTTGATACAAGGTAATCAGGTTGTCCCATGTGGGGCTCACAGTCTTAATCCCCATTTTACAGATGAGGTAACTGAGGCCCAGAGAAGTGAAGTGAGTTGCCCAAAGTCACACAGCTGACAAGTGGCGGAGCCGGGATTAGAACCCATGACCTCTGGCTCCCAAGCCCGTGCTCTTTCCACTGAACCACGCTGCTTGCATTTACCCCAGCTCTTAGAACAGGGCTTGGCACATAGTAAGTGCTCAACAATTACCACAATTATTATTAAAATGGAGATTAAGACTGTGAGCCCTTTGTAGGACAAGGACTTTATTCAACCTGATTATCTTGTATCTACCCCATTGCTTAGTACAGTCTCTGGCATGGAGCAAGTACTTAACAAATACCGCAACTATTATTACATCACTGTTTTTCACTCAATTGTATTAATTGCACACTTACTGTGTGCAGAACACTGAACTAAGCGCTTGGAGGAGTTCAATATAGCAGACACATTCTTTGCTCACAATGAGCTCTCTCTCTCAATGGTATTTATTGAGCGCTTACTGTGTGCAGAGCACTGTACTAAGCGCTTGGGAAGTCCAAGTTGGCAACATATAGAGATGGTTCCTACCCAACAGTGGGCTCACAGTCTAGAAGCTCACAGTCTAGAGCTGTCAGTGAGATGCAAAACCCTATAGATTGTAAGCTCACTGTGGGCAGGGAATGTGTCTATCAACTCTGTTGCAGCAGCGTCGCTCAGTGGAAAGAACACGGAGTCAGAGGTCATGGGTTCAAATCCCGGCTCCGCCCAATGTCAGCTGTGTGACCTTGGGCAAGTCACTTAGCTTCTGTGTGCCTCAGTTACCTCATCTGTAAAATGGGGATTAAGACTGTGAGCCCCACGCGGGACAATCTGATCACCTTGTATCCTCCCCAGCGCTTAGTACGGTGCTTTGCACATAGTAAGCACTTAACAAATGCCATCATTATTATTACTCTCCCAAGCATTTAGTCCAGTGCTCGGCACATAGTAGGTGCTCTATAAATGCCACTGATTGATTGGTACCCATGGATCACGGCAGCCATGAGGGAGTTTGAGTAATGGAGAGCCCATCAGCTCATGAATTCCGAACTCAAGAAATCAATACAACAAATGCATCACAAAACAGTACTTAAACCATGAAGTAGGATCAATATCAAGCTCCTAAAAATAATAAAGATGACATTTATTAAGTGCTTACTACATGCCTAGACATTTGATAAGCACTAGAGTGGATACACAGTAATCAGATTGAACACAAACCCTGCCCTGCATGGGCCTCACAGTCTAAAAGGGAGGGAGGATGGCTATTTTATACTCATTTTACAGATAATGTGATTTGCCTAAGAACACACAGCAGGCAGAGGCAGAGCCGGGGCTAGAATCGAAGGTTTTTGACTTGCGAGCACTTAACAAATCGCAAAATTATTATTATTATTATTATTATTATTATTATTATCTTGTTGATTCTGAGAAAATAGTTGCTTTCAAAGCTTGCACTGGGCCATAACATGAACGAACCTTAAATTCAGTTCAATCATATTGAGCACTTACTGTGTGTAAAGCACTGTGCTAAGTGCTTGGGAGAGTACAATATAACAATAAACAGACACATTCCCTGCTCAAAATGAGCTTTGGAGGGGATGCCAAGGTTGAAGAGATCCAGGGGTACAGAGACCAAACCAAAGATCTCTAAACCTCACTGAATAAGTTCCATCAATCCATTCACACTACCTAGTGGTAAATTCTGTAGTGATGGCAGTGGCACTTTATTTTTAAAGCACATATTCTACCATTAGGAAAATGACTTATTCATCAAAATATATTAATGACCAGAAATTGTTTATGTCTTTACTGAACAATGACATGAGAAAATGGCAAGATTCTATTTTCAGATACTATACACTTGCATTTGGCTTATCTCAAAATTACATGACTGAAACACATAATAACACTTTTTAAGTCTTTTATAAAAATAATAATAACATTTATTAAGCACTTACTATGTGCCAAGCACTGTTCTAAGCGCTGGGGAGGTTACAAGGTGATCAGGTGGTCCCACGGGGGGCTCACAGTCTTCATCCACAATTTACAGATGAGGGAACTAAGGCCCAGAGAATTGAAGTGACTTGCCCAAAGCCACACAGCTGACAAGTGGCGGAGCCGGGATTTGAACCCATGACTTCTGACTCCAAAGCCCGGGCTTTTTCCACTGAGCCACGCTGCTTCTCATATTTCATATTTTATTTGGGATTATATTTTATCCCCAAATATATCAGGGGATTTCAAACAGAAATACTGACATTCAACCATCTCCACTTCAGTACAACTGGGCACACATGGTAAATGTCAAAATAAGAATAATTGAATCACTTTTTAGATTGTGAAACCCCAGAAGGACTGGGATCATGTTTAATTCCCACCTGCGTTTTATTTTCCATTCCTAGTACAGTGCTCTGCACACAGTAAGTGCTCTGCACATAGTAAGCGCTCAATAAATACGATTGATGATATACCATTATTATTCCTACTACTGAATGCTGGGGTAGAAACAAAATAATCCAATCTGACCCAGTTCCTGCCCCTGATGTCGAGACTCCGTTTAATATCATCCTGTGATAGGGATGCCAGGACTTGGGATGCAATGACCTCAAACCCAAGCGCTTAGTACAGTGCTCTGCACACAGTAAGTGCTCAATAAATATGATTGATGATTAAAAGCACATGATAACTGGAGGGCTTTAAGACCCATTAGAGGCTGAGCAGGGTCTGTGTGCTTCTAAATAAATAATAATGATCATGATGGCATTTAAGTGCTTACTATGTGCAAAGCACTGTCCTAAGCGCTGTGGGGTGGGGGATACAAAGTGATCAGGTTTTCCCACGTGGGGCTCACAGCCTTAATTCCCATTTTACAGATGAGGGAACTGAGGCTCAGAGAAGTTAAGCGACTTGCCCAAGGTCACAAGCAGACATGTGGCGGAGCCGGGATTCCAACCCATGACATCTGACTCCAAAGCCTGTGCTCTTTCCACTGAGCCACGCTGCTTCTCTAAAGTGACTTTGGTAGTTCTTTTGGCCCAAATTTAGAACTGAAGACCCCCCAAGCAACATCACATAGAGAGAGGTAGGTTTTACTTCTTCCATATTCTTGTCTTATGCTGTTACATCGCCTCCGGCCCACAGTGATGCTATGGACACATCTCTCCTAGAACCCCTCACTTCCATCTGCAAACGTTCCGGTTGTGTATCCACAGAGTTTTCTTGGTAAAAAATACGGAAGTGTTTCACCATTGCCTCCTTCTGTGCAGTGAATTTGAGTCTCTGCCCTCGACTCTCTCCCATGCCACTGCTGCCCAGCGCAGGTGAGTTTTGACTTGTAGCCTTTTAGACTGTGAGCCCACTGTTGGGTAGGGACTGTCTCTATATATTGCCAACTTGTACTTCCCAAGCGCTTAGTACAGTGCTCTGCACACAGTAAGCACTCAATAAATATGATTGATTGATTGTAGCAGATTGCCTCCCACTCGCTAGCCACTGCCCAAGCTAGGAACGGAATGGATATGCCTCTGTTTGACTTTCCCTCCCGTAGTCGAGATCGATAGAGAACTGTAAACTCTCCAGCTGTGACCCTGAGAGGGGACTTGCATGTTACAGATGAAGAAACTGAGGCCCAGAGAGGTTAAATGCATTGTCTTAAGGTCACCTAGCTGGCCAGTGGCAGAGCTGGGATTAGAACCCGTCTCATGACCCCCCAGTCCTGTAGGATACTAAGCCAAATGATACTCACTAAGCCACACTGCTCCTATTGATTGATTGATTAATTGATGAAGCCTGGAGACTCCACCAACAAATGACATCTTGGTCCAAATATCTACATGTGAAGAAGTCACTCCTGAGATTAGAATCATAAGGAATAACAAAGCTTCAAGATCTGATGATATTCCTGTACATATCCACAAGAGATTTTGTTCTGCTTAGATGACTTCACTTGAAGAATTCTGACAGAATTTCAAGGATGCCACCATTCAAGAAGAAAGCAATTCACCAATAACATTTACATTTCTATGCTGTGCCCTTGTCTATAACTTTCTTGTAGAAAGTCTACCTCCTCCATTGTGTTGTATCGTCCCAAGTGCTTAGTACAGTGGTCTACACTGGGATGACAGATGGGAAATAAAGTACAGATAGAAGAAGAGAGAGACAAAATGTGTAAGAAGTTGAGTATGTGCTTGAATAGGAGGGTATGCAAGTCAATATGTATAGAAAGGGAAGGGAGCTGACAGCTTTAAATGCTCTCCAGGCCTGGCAAGCTCCTAGCCAGAGTTCTTCCTGATCAGTACTGAAGAATATCATTAACTAGACTCTCGCGCAATTGCTGTGTGGCTTCAGACTATAACCCAGCACAGTAAACGTGTTTATCACAGTCCAAAAAAACAGAAGTACAGAGGGCAAAATGAAGGCATCAATCAATCGAATCAGTAGAATTTATTGAGCAATGTTGGGTGCAGGGCACTGCACTAAGCTTATTAGAGGCATAATTAAATTTGTGAACACGGTCTCTACCCTCAAGGAGTTTGCAGTCTAGAAGGAGAGACAGTTATTGAAAATGTTACAGGTAGGAGGAATCAATAAAATATAAAGATAGTTACATTACTGCTATGAGCAGCATGTGAGAGTGCAAATGATTAGATGATGTGGACCTGGGTTCTAATCTCAGTGCTGCAACTTGTCTGCTGTGTGACCTTGGGCAAGTGACTTAACTTCTCTGTGCCTCTGTTATCTCATCTGTAAAATGATGATTGAGACTGTGAACCCCATGGGAGACATGGATGGTGTCCAACCTGATTAGGTTGTATCTACGCGGCATTTAGCACAGTGAGGGGCACATAGTAAGTGCTTAACAAATACTATTAAAAATGTGGAATCAACCAAATATCTATTTATTTATTGAGAACAAAGTATGTACAGAGTACTGTGTTTGGGACTAAAAGCGTTGGTAGAATTGTTCCCTGCCATCAAGGCCCTTGAAATCTAGGGGACAGGGATGCATAATCTAATCAATTACAGACAGGGGAAGCAGCAGATGACAAGGAAGTACTGAAGTAGCACTTGGGCCAGGGGACATAAGGGGAAGAGATGAAAAGTTAATGAGGGAAGGTCTCCTTGAGGTGATGGGATTTTAGAAGGGCCTCCAAGATGGAGAGGGCAGTTCTCCACCAGATGTGAGCAGGGAGGGAGTCCCAGACAGAGGAAAGGGTGTGAGCAAAGATTGGAGATGAGATTGAGGCATAGCGAGTAGGTTGCCTAAAGAGGAGGGCAAACTGGGTTTGAGCATATAACACATAACTTGGAAGATGGTGGAGGCAAATCCTTTTGATCCTCTGGGAAAAATCCAGCTCAACAACTGTGAACGCTATTGGAATTCCTAGAAGCTGCTGAATGCTGATTAATATATTCTTTAGGTACATACAGGAGAAGACATGCAAATGATTGTGATAAATCACTTCATGGGGTTAACATAACACCGTGGATTGACAATTCAACTGAAGAAGATGCAGGTTATTTACCAACTTAATCCAGGGTTCTAATCCCAGCTCCGTCACTCGTCAACTGTGTGACTTTGGGCAAATCTCTTAACTTCTCTGGGCCTCAGTTACCTCATCTGTAAAATGGGGATGAAGATGGTGAGTCCCATGTGGGACAACATGATTACCTTGTATTCCCCCCAGCGCTTGAACAGTGCTTGGCACATAGTAAGTGCTTAACAAATGCCATTATTATTATTATTTATTATTACTCCAAATGGTTATTGTTTAAAGTGATGCCATCAATGAATTTGGTAACTGAACAACGATGCAAAAGCTATTCAATCATATTTATTGAGCACTTACTATATTAACAGCACTGTTCTAAGTGCTTGCGAGAGTACAGCATAACAGAGTATAATAATAATAATGGTATTTGTTAAGCACTTACTATGTCCCAAGCACTTTCTAAGCACTGGGGTAGGTACAAGGTAATCAGGTTGTCCCACGTGGAGGTCACAGCCTTTAACCCCATTTTCCAGATGAGGTAACTGAGGCATAGAGAAGCCACAGCTGATAAATGGCAGAGCCGGTATTAGAACCCATGGTCTCTGACTCCGAAGCCAGTGCTGTTGCCACTAAGCCACGCTGCTTCTTTAGGTAGACAAGTTCCCTGCTCTCAGGAGCTAAGTAGGAAACAGATTCAAGAAGGTCAAAGTGATTTTGGGGAGACTGAAACACAGAACAGCACCAAGCTATTTCCATTTTTTTCCTTTGACACCATTAGAAACTTCCCCAAATTCATTATTCATGTATTCAGCATTCATGCTACATTTATGTACTTGTCCTTCGAATTCGATGAGATGAAAAGATCGCATTCATATTCGTGGGTGAGGCCGGAAAGACCGAGAAGTGCACAACCCTGTCCACAATGTGTGCACGGGAAGGTTGTCTTAAGCTGTGTGGACCCCTTAGCACTTTGATAGTGGTGAATTTTTGATAGACAGCTTTGAACCACTCTAATGATCTTTCCCATAGAGCTAATATATTCATAGACCACTTATCTTCCAACTCTTCATTTGTCGACTATATCCTCAGACTGCCCTGGTTCACGCATGGAATATCTGAAGGAGCCACACAGGGATGTCCAGTGAGTATGAACTGCGTGCCAGGATTGCTATTCCCACTACTGCATCTCTTACCACATCTAAAACCTTCCAAGCAGGTTTTAGCAATTGGGAAAATGATTTCTGGAAGATGACACAGAGTCAGGGTGAGCATGGCACCCTTTGAATGTCTGAAAATATTTAACACTGAGTTCACATGCACTCATATCAAAGCAAGTGGAATCTGGGATCTCAACCACTTTGATCAGAGGATCTGAGAGCCTGCCTAATGAACAGCAGACTGTGTAAGAATGAAAATGTGAGAGCTAGGAAATGTCCTGGAAAACCAACTTTTTGAGATACCAATGAGAGTGCTGTAAAATCATATATGCACCATATACAAAGTTCTAAACTATTTTATATCACTTTTGTGAAATGATCCTGCTGTTTGATAGCAAAAAGAACTACCAGCTAGTAATTTAAGTCTTATGAAGTGGCAATTACACCCACCATCCAGCGAACAAGCTTTTCTGACTAGACACTTATTTCAGCAACATTAGTACATGATAGACTTAGACTGTGCCCTTGGGTTAGTATTTTCACTAGACTCTTTTTAAATTCCTCCATGGTATGTTTTAAAACCTGCTCTATAACTGGCCTGCTATGTGACCTTGGACAAGTCAAAACTCAGTTTCTTCATCTGTTAAATGGGGACTAAATATCTTTTCTCCCTTCCCAGATCTGTGGTCCCCACGTGGAACAGGGATTGGGTCCAATGAAATTGTCTTGTATCTACCCCAGTGCACAGCATTGCGCTTGTCATTTTAAAAGTGCGTAACAAATACCACAATTAGTATTGCAATTATTAAGCCCTCAGATCCTTGGCCTGACTCTTTTCTGACTCCCTGTCTCTCTCTCAGGGAATGGCTCTCCTTTCTACTGAGCTTGCCTCTTTTGTATGGCCATTTTAGTGTGCTTCCTATTTTGGTCTCTGTGGATGTGACTGAAGTACTACCCACTAGTTGGAGAAGACAGTTCTTAGGTCATCTTGTAGGTAGGCCAGCCAACGGTCCAGTTTTATACTGGACAGCCTGGTTTCCAGCTGGTCTGTTCCCTCTCTGGTACCGGGACAGCATCGATTAGCTTTATGTTCAGTGTTTACATTTCCGGCTCTCAGACAACCTCCACCACCCCTTTGGCCTCCAAGTCTCATAGTTAGGAAGTGGCACCTGTGTTTTGAGGAACCTGGGAAAGGATGTAAAGGCTCTGGAGGGAGGGAGGAGGCTGAGGTCCCACCAAAGAAATGCTTTGGGGGTGTATGAACTCAGTAAACTTTGGCAAAATGGCATGTTTGACATTACATTATGCGTTGTGCTCTCCCAAACACTTGTGACATCGCATCCGTCTCCATGATGGGCATGGTTAAGTGCCGACTGAAGCCACACTACTTTTAGCCAGCCCGCTTCCTTTCTCTTACTTCACTGTACTGTCCCAACTGTTTAGTACAGGGATCCCATTGATTGATTGACTGGCTGAATGATCTTGGCTCTTCTCTGAAGCCTCCGAGTTTTCTATGGCTCTCTCATATTGGAAAGCCCAGAACTGAATGAGTGGTAAATGAGAGCAGCAGGGATCTTCTCAGCATCCCTGAGTCATAGCTGGGGGCATCAATGGATGTGGGCAGTGAAGGGGGCTTTGTCTGATGATTGTCTAAATTTAAAGCTAATCCTTAGGAAGAGATTCCATGGATTTTCCACAGAGAAGGCAGGAAAGGAGTTCACAAAATCTCCGAGGACTAGCTTGAACATTACAGAACCACAGCAGAAATCAGAGGGTTCTTCATCTCTGTCATGTGGGATGATGCCTTACTGGAGTTACACTCTGTTTCACCCTCCCTGAACTCTGAGCTAAATGAATGTGATGGATTAAGCACTTAGCAAAGTGCTCTGCACACAGTAAGTTCTCAATAAATACTATTGAATGGATTCCACCCGATTAGTTCGATCCCTCACTTTACACCTGCCACCGCCCCCCTGGCTCCCAGCTCTTATGTATATATGCAGCATGACTAATGGATGCAGCACAAGCCTGAGAGTCAGAGGACCTGTGTTCTAAACCCAGCTCTACCACTTGTTTTCTGTGTGACCTTGGGTAAGTCACTTAACTTCCCTGTGCCTCAGTTACCTCATCCATAAAATGAGGATTAAATCCTCCTCCCTCTGGCATAGATTTTAGCCCCGTGTAAGACAAGTACTGTGTCCAACTGTGTACCTACCCCAGCACTTAGAACAATGCATGATATATACTAAGTGGTTAACAAATGCCATATGTTTAAACCCCGTTGCTTCTTCTTCTGTGCAATTTATTTTAGTGTTGGGGCTCCCGCTGGATTGTAAGCTCCTTGAGAACTGGGATCGTATCTACTGATCTCTTAGCACTTACATACATATCTCTAAGCGCTGTTGCTTCCCTCTGTAATTTTTGTAGTGTCATTCTCCCACTAGATTATGATCTTCTTGAGGGCAGCGACTGCTAACTCTATTGCTCTTCCCCCAGTAAACACTCAATAAATAACATTGATGACTGATCCTCTCCCGAGTGCTTCATACTTCATAGAGTGCTCAGTAAATATGATTGACTGAATGCTCTGTACCCCCTGGAAACCTCCTCCAGTTTCTTTTTGTACTTTGCTAAGGGAAGATTTCACATCCATCTCCTCTCTCCCAGGCTGCCAGCTTCAGAAGGTCACTGCTTCTTGCCATGGTACCTCAATGAGCAGAAATAGATGCTGGAAGAAGAAAATTTCCCAATGTGGGGGCATAACCTGGCTTTGAGCCTTACACCCGAAGTCCTGGCTGGTCCAGGGCGAGGGGTTTTGTAATTCTTACTCAGTGGCTGTACAGAGAGTTGTGGCACCACTCCAGAGGTGCAGAATTTGGACGGGATTGTCCAGGCCTCTGGCCCAGCCCTGAAGAAGCCCTACCGGTCACCTTCCTAGTTCAGTGTAAGCCGGAGAGTTAGCAGCTGGGGTTGGAGGGAAGAAGCAGGATGCTGGATGTCTGTTCAGGAAGTGAGTCTTGGATGGGCAGATGGGTGGGGTTCCATGAATGTTTTGTGTTTGCCTGGGAAGCAGAAGGACTGAGAGAAAAGCAGGAAATGGGGACTGTGTCTATGAGGGGAATAATTCATAGTTCGTGGGAACTGAGTGTAGGTGACATGATGCATTCCCCATATCACTCCTTGGATCACCACCACAATGGAAATCTGAGGAGTTTGGCCTCCTCTGGGCCCCACTCAGAGTGTCCGACCAAGAGCCCTGGTAGAGTTGGGATTTTGGGATAGGATATATTGGACTGCTCCCACTATCTCATTTGAAAACAATCACTCCTGGAAGAGCTATTGTTATACAGCTGAGGATAACAGTTTCACCCCACATTCCAAGGAGTTTTTCCCTGAATAACCGAGTGCTTGCCATTTTTAATCATTTCTAGTCTCCTCTAGTCCCTAATGCACTAACACAAACTCAAGAGACAGGGCTTGAATAAGGCTTAGAGTCACTCGTCAGGGAAGGATGTGGGTACTTTTATTGTACATAAGCCACAAATTTGGGCATCATTCCAGAGAAAGTCATCACCATTTCCTCCAAAAAGAATCCTGCTTTCTCTTATTTTCATATTTCCTATACAGGAAAAATAAACCAACAATTTATAGATTTGCACGAGCCTGCCTGTTTTCAGGAATTTAGTGGACTTGGGCTAAGGTAGTAATAGTAGTAGAAAGATTAGTAGTAGAAGTAATAGTAGAAGCAGCCTGGCTTAGTGGAAAGAGCACAGGTTTGGGAGCCAGAGGCCATGGGTTCTAATCCCAGTTCTGCCACTTGACTGCTGCATGACTTTAAGCAAGTCACTTAATTTCTCTGTGCCTGTTACCTCATCTGTAAAATGGAGATGAAGACTGTGGGCTCCATGTGGGACAACCTGATTACTTTGTATCTACCCCAGTGCTTAGAACAGTGCTTGGCACATAGTAAGCGCTTAACAAATATCCTTATTATTATTATGTAACATAGGGCTATAAACCTGGTTCTAACAACCATACAAAATGTGATTTGCTTTGCATTCTATTTCATCCCACTAAAACCCAACTTCAACACTTTGTTCCTCTGATGCCTACTTATTCATTTTGCTTAATTCTCATCTCTGTCTTCGAGGACCTCTTCCTCTCAACTTCCTTCCTGCTTGGGACTCCCATCCCCTTCACATCTGGCAGATCACCACTCTTGAAGCCTTTCTAAAATCACATCTTCTCCAGGAAGCCATCCCTGACTAATCTCTCTGCCCTTCACCCTATTTTTCCACCTAATGCGTCATTTACGTACTCGAGTCCTTGCCTCTTAAGCATTTAGGTGCTCATCTCACCCCTTCTGGGTGCTGCATTTTGGGCATAACTTTAAACTTGATTGCTTCCCTCTACCTGCATTCTATTTTTGGGTCTGTCTTCCTTGCGAGATAATGAACTCTTTGAGGGTGGGGATGGAGAATACTAATGCTACAGCAGGCTCCCAATCACTGAGTGCAGTTATCTGCACAGAATAAGCCCTCAATAAAAACCATCAATAGTGTTAATTGAGGACTTACTATGTGCATAGCACTTAATAAAAATGGCATTTGTTAAGCGCTCCCTGTGTCAGGCACTGAGCTAAGTGCTGGGGTAGATAATCAGGTTGGACACAGTAGATGTCCCACACGGGGCTCACTCTCTTAATCCCTATTTTACAGATCAGGGAACTGAGGCACAGAGAAGTTAACTAATTTGCCCAAAGTCACACAGCAAGTGGCGAAGCCATGATTAGAACCCAGGTCCTTCATCTGTCAGGCCTGTTTTCTTTCTACTAGGCCATGCAGTGGCCTACAGTGTAGCGTTGTACACTACAACAGAGATGATAACATGAATCCCACAGATTCAATCATTTGGAAAGCAATCCTGAGGCAGTGCTTTGAGGTGTGTGTTTGTCCCAGGCCTTTAGTGCTCTAATTACAAGTCTGTTGCTCTCTTCATTGTTGGGAAGGCTACATTTTATTTCTTTTTTAAAGTACCGGTTGAGAGACGTTTTTGAATTTTGACAAATTAGAGAATACATTTCTCCACCAGTGCCTCCTAGTATTTTGTGCCAATTCTAGACCAAAGGAGTGCCTGGATGCCCCTATCTGCTCCTCTGGCAACCCAGTATGAATATTTAGTCAACCCAGCAAGCAATGTATTTCTATCTGTCTATCTGCTGGTGACTGAATGAATTCTAATCTGTATTATCAACTGCTGCACAAATGGATGTTTAGAGGTGGAGATTGATCACCCTGGAACCTTGGTGAGGTGTCTGTTTGATAACCCTCCCTCTGTGGGGTTTACTTATTTAAGCAATGAAGGAGCTTGTGAAATGTATTCCCAGTAGGGTGAACACTTACCCTCCGGCTCTGAAGAGTTTGCTTTGTTTAGTGGTACCCCAAGTGCTTAGTACACACTGAATAAACTCAGTAAACTAGTAAATAGTAAATAAACTTAGTAAACTAATAAACTTAGTAAACACTGAATAAACACCATTGATTGATTTGTAATGGACTCACATTCCTGGTTAGGTTCCAGCTAGCTTACTCAGGGACCATGCATTTTCTTTGAGCCTGCAGGTGTGTTGGGCCCCTCAAGCTATTTTCATTGAGAACTGTGAATTTGAAATTAGGGAGATGAAAACTTTTATCGCAGGAAACAGGAAAGATTCTGGGAACCGTAAGGTATGGGAAATGAATGAAACGTTTCCTGCTCTTCCCAGACCTTAACTCTTTCCTCAAAGTCAACAATTCCTCACTTGATTCCTGCCTGTCAGGCTGATCTTCCTGTGGCTGTTTACGTCCAACTGTCTGCTGCTATAACACATCGTTTGAAACTCAGTGCCCTCTTCTTCTGTATCTGCCCTATTTCAATTCTCCCTTCAGGAGTTATTTGGGAATTCTGATATTCCTCTTGTGTTGGACTCTCCCAAGAACTAAGTACAGTGCCCTGAACACAATAAGTGCTCAGTGAATACCATTGATTGATTCCACTGTCTGTTTTTCCCTTTACTTTAAACTCTTTTGTCTGCAGATTAAAACTTTGGTTTTTATTCCATGTCCAGAGGACCTTTTGTTCTATTTGTGTTGACTAACAAGAACAAGAAGTTCCTCTCCTTGTTGACAGGGCCATCTCCATCTCCTGCGTCCAAATGACCTTCTCCCTGTTAGCCCAATATGAATGTAAGTCCCTTGAACTTGTACCTCTCAGTTGAGTTTGCCTAGCCATGGGTAAATGAAATAGATGAAACTTTGGTAGTATACTTGAAAACAACACTTCAGAAAACAAGTCTTGCTCTAACTGAGTCAGTCCATTGGTCTTCCTAGCCCTGGGTGGCGTCTCCAATAGTGGCAGCAGAATGCTTGGGGGAAGTAGGTAACTTTTTCCTTCTAGACATCCATCCACCTATTTATCCATCATCATCATCATCATCAATCATATTTATTGAGCGCTTACTGTGTGCAGAGCACTGTACTAAGCGCTTGGGAAGTACAAGTTGGTCATCTATTCATCTATCCATGCATTAATAATAATAATAATGATGATGAAATTGGTTAATCATTTTCTACTTTTTATTCTAAGAACATGAGTAATATCACAATGGTCAGCTTAACAGTCAACCCAGCTAAGTGATGGCTTAGTGGAAAGAGCACCGGCTTGGGAGTCAGAGGTCATGGGTTCTAATCCTGCCTCTGCCACTTGTCAGCTCTGTGACCTTGGGCATGTCACTTAACTTCTCTGTGCCTCGGTTTCCTCATCTGTAAAATGGGGACAGCTAGCTCAGGTCTGGCACGAGTGGGGTCCAGGGCCAGATAGTTCATTAGGCAGATGTTGGAGGGGGATGGGATTGGGGACCAGGTTTCTGCCATCTAGACCCCTTCTAGTCTTCAAAATTGTCTCTGATGTTGTGGACTCCACTATAATGTCCTGATGCTCAGAGCCAGGAGGAGCGTTTGGGAGTTGGTGGGGGGGGGGGGGGGGAGAGAGAGAGAGAGAGAGAGAGAGAGAGAATATGAATACGAATGTGAGTGAGTTCCGGAGTCTGTCATTCATTCATTCATTCAATTGTATTTATTGAGTGCTTACTGTGTTCAGAGTACTTTACTAAACGCTTGGGAAATACAAGTCTTAACATATAGAGACAGTCAATAAATCAATCAATTGTATTTATTGAGTGCTTACTGTGTGCAGAGCACTGTACTAAGCGCTTGGAAAGTCCAAGTTGGCAACATCTAGAGATGGTCCCTGCCCAACAGCGGGCTCACAGTCTAGAAGGGGGAGACAGACAACAAAACAACACATATTAACAAAATAAAATAAATAGAATAGTAAATATGTACAAGTAAAATAAATGGAGTAATAAATCTGTACAAACATATATACAGGTACTGTGGGGAGGGGAAGGAGGTAGAGTGGGGGTGATGGGGAGGAGGAAAGGAAAAAAGGGGCTCAGTGTGGGAAGGCCTACTGGAGGAGGTGAGCTCTCAGTAGGGCTTTGAAGGGAGGCAGAGAGCTAGCTTGGCGGATGGGCAGAGGGAGGGCATTCCAGGCCAGGGGGAGGATGTGGGCCGGGGGTCACTGAGGCTGTCAATGAGGTTGAAGCTTGGAAAATGTCCAAGTTTCCTGGAATTGGAAGAGGACTGGTTGGCCTCTCTTGTGTGGGCTTCTGAACCTCTCTTGCTCATGTAATGCTTGGATGTCCTCAACTGGGCAGGACCGTGGTCCACACAGTTGCCAACTATCTGTAAAGTCATGAGCAATCTGGCAAGCGGAGCTGGAATGAGTTGTGTCCGTGAGATCCGGCAGACTGTTTGGATTTCTCCAACTATCAGGCCGTTGCCACTCCAGGGTATTGAAAGAGGATAACTCTGGAGCTTCATTGCCTCAATCGTGGCTGATTCAGTGCTGTCTCCTCATTTAAAGCTGCAATTGCCTGGAAAGCACCTTCTGGAAATGGTTTCTCCTCTCCCCTCCTCCTCCTCTCCTCTCCTCCTCCTCTCCCTCCTCTTCTTCTTCCTACTCCTTTTTTAAGGGTATCTGTTAAGCACTTACTATGTGCCAGGCACTATACTAAGCTCTGGGCAGATACAAGTCGATCAGGTTGGACACAGTCTATGTCCCATCTGGGGCTCACAGGCTTATTCCATATTTTATAGATGGGGTATCTGAGGCCCAGAGAAGTTATGTGACTTGTCCAAAGTCACACAGCAGGCAAATGGCAGAACTGGGAATAGAACCCAGGTCTTTCTGACTCCCGGCCCGTGATCACTAGACCACACCGTTTCTTGGGCCAGTCCTCTTCCCCACAGTGTTTACATTGATACTTGTCCCATACCATCTCCTGATTCCTCCAGATATCCTCCCTGTTATGTCTTCTGGATCAGCCAGTCGATCAATCAATGAGTGGTATTTACAGATGGTGAGACTGATGAGAGGAAATGTATCTGACATGATTATCTTGCCAGCTCTTAGTACAGTGCTTGGAGCAGAGTAAACACTAAGGGCCATAGTTATTATTATTAAATACTTACTATGTGCAGAACACTGTACGTGTGCTCAGGAGAGGACAATAGGGTTGGTAATAATAATAATAATTATGACATGTATTAAGCGCTTACTATGTGCAAAGCACTGTTCTAAGTGCTGGGGAGGTTACAAGGTGATCAGATTGTCCCACGGGGGGCTCACAGTCTTAATCCCCATTTTACAGATGAGGGAACTGAGGCCCAGAGAAGTTAAGTGACTTGCCCAAAGTCACACAGCTGACAATTGGCAGAGCTGGGATATGACCCCGTGACCTCTGACTCCAAAGCCCAAGCTCTTTCCACTGAACCACGCTGCTTCTCATATACCTGACCCTAGACCTCCTCATCTCCTCCCTTCCCTGGCCCACCTGCTCCTCCTGGCTGTCTCCCCTCTTCCCGTCAGCTCTCAGCTCTGCTTGCCCTCACTTAATTCTTCCATTCATTCCATCAGATTTATTGAGCATCTACTTTGTGCAGAGCACTGTACTAAGCATTTGGGATATGGAAGAGCTGACAGTCAGGTCAGAGACACCGCTGCTTCACCTTCCTGGTGCCGGGGGGAGAGGAGCAGGAGTCCAACCACGTTTGAGATGAGATCAGAATCAAGCTATCGGGTGGCCGAGCTTGTCTCTTCATGCTGGCCAGTTGAGGTGGGCATTCCTGGAAGGATGGATGGTGGTGGGTGGGAGGCAGACGGTGGCTCCAAGGCCACGGCTTTCCCCGGACCAGCGACCTCAGCACCTGCTGGGTGCTAGTGGGAGGAGGGATGCAGCTACCAGGATCCTCCTTTCCAGCTAAGCAGTTCATCATCTGCACCTTCCTCAATCTGGGTTATAAGCTCCTTGAGGGCAGGAATCAAGTCTTACAACTGTATTATGTTGTTTCTTTCAAACTCAGCATGGTGCTCTATGTACAGTTGTGCCCCATAAATACCACTGATTAATGGATTGATTGACTGGTTAAGACCATTTTTTTCCTGTCTAAACTGCAAGCTCCTGTCCATATGTGTTGGCTAGAGAAGCATTTAGAAGATGGAGGCCATCATAGTTGTCTGTCCCTGGGCTGAGAAGGTAGCCACTTTTCAAACTTTCTAACATTTCACTACCGTCAGTGAGAATGAGGAGCCAGCAGGACAGGCAGCATGAATTGAAGAGTCCGTGCCAATGTCTGAGTGGACAATCAGCTTATCTTGAGTAGGTTTCACCCCCACAGGCTGACAGATATTTTTGAGAGGAAATATTCGCTTTCTCTCTCAATTCCAAATAAGATAAAACACATCCTAGGAGCCAAAGGAGGGTTCACAGGGGTAGTCCGGAGGAAATAGATGCTTATTATAGTGCCCTTGCCACAGTAAGTGCTCAGTAAATACCACTGATTGAAATAAAGGGAGTGACTGAAAAGATATTTATCACAGCTTCTGCTTTGAAGCACATATTAAGGAAGTCAACGACCCTGATGGACAAACTGTAGTTCAGGATGTTCCATCCCACCCCAAGCCCTGACTTCAGGCCTTTTTTTCCAAATAACATTTATTTGAACATCATGGCCTAATGGAAAGACCATGTGCCTGGAAGTCGGAGGACCTGGTTTCTAATCTTAGCTCTGCCAATTGCTTGCTTTGTAAAGCTTAGAACCACACTTAAAACAGCTCATAGTAAGTACTTACATATAATAATGATAATAATAATAGTATTTATAACACAGGCTTAGTCATAAACCAAAGGTACATGAAGTAAATGTCTCCAAACTGGATTGCTTGTAGGGTCTGAATTACTCCATTCCTTCTTTCCCATGCTTCCCCTACTCTGTATTGCTACATGAAACTACAGTGGCTGTCATAGAGTTTGACAGCCCATTTTGAACCAATCAAAAGTCTTATATTTTGGAACTCCCTTCCTTCATTCATTCAATCATATTTATTGAGCACTTACTGTGTGCAGAGCACTGTACTAAGCACTTGGGAAGTACAAGTTGGCAACATATAGAGATGGTCCCTACCCAGTAACGGGCTCACAGTCTAGAAGGGGGAGACAGACAACAAAACAAAACATGTAGACAGGTGTCAAAATCGTCAGAAAAAATAGAATTAAAGCTATATGCACATCATTAACAAAATAAATAGAATAGTAAATATGTACAAGTAAAATAAACAGAGTAATAAATCTGTACAAAGATATATACAAGTGCTGTGGGGAGGGGAAGGAGGTAGGGCGGGGGGTTGAGGAGGAGGAGAGGAAAAAGGGGGCTCAGTCTGGGAAGGCCTCCTGGAGGAGGTGAGCTCTCAGTAGGGCTTTGAAGGGAGGAAGAGAGCTAGCTTGGCAAACGTATGGAGGGAGGGCATTCCAGGCCAGGGGCAGGACGTGGGCTGGGGGTCGATTGTGGGGTAGGCGAGAACGAGGTACAATGAGGGGGTTAGTGGCAGAGGAGCGGAGGGTGCGGGCTGGGCTGGAGAAGGAGAGAAGGGAGGTGAGGTAGGAGGGGGCGAAGGGAGTGTGAGGAGTTTTTGCTTGATGTGTAGGTTGACAGGCAGTTACTGGAGATTTTTGAGGAGGGGAGTAACATGCCCAGAGCGTTTCTGTACAGAGATAATCTGGGCAGCAGAGTGAATTATGGACTGAAGCGGGGAGAGACAGGAGGATGGGAGATCAGAAAGGAGGCTGATGCAGTAGTCCAATCGGGATAGGATGAGAGATTGAACCAACAAGGTAACGGTTTAGATGGAGAGGAAAGGGCGGATCTTGGCGATGTTGTGAAGGTGAGACTTGCAGGTTTTGGTGACAGATTGGATGTGCGGGGTGAATGAGAGAGCGGAGTCGAGGATGACACCAAGGTTGCGGGCTTGTGAGACGGGAAGGATGGTAGTGCCATCTACAGTGATGGGACAGTCAGGGAGAAGGCAGGGTTTGGGAGGGAAGATAAGGAGTTCAGTCTTGGACATATTGAGTTTTAAATGGGAGGCAGAGATCCAGATGGAGATGTCCTGAAGGCAGGAGGAGATACGAACCTGGAAGGAGGGAGAGAGAGCAGCGGCAGAGATGTAGATTTGGGTGTCATCAGTGTAGAGATGATAGTTGAAGCCGTGGGAGCAAATCAGTTCACCAAGGGAGTGAGTGTAGATAGAGAACAGAAGGGGACCAAGAACTGACCCTTGAGGAACCCCTACAGTAAGGGGATGGGAAGGGGAGGAGGAGCCCACAAAGGAGACTGAGAATGAACAGCCTGAGAGATAAGAGGAGAACCAGGCGAGGACAGAATCTGTGAAGCCAAGGTTGGATAGTGTGTTGAAGGTGGTTCACGGTGTTGAAGGCAGCTGAGAGTTCAAGGAGGATTAGGATAGAGTAGGAGCCATTGGATTTGGCAAGAAGGAGGTCATTGGTGACCTTTGAGAGGGCAGTTTTGGTGGAGAGTAGGGGATGGAAGCCAGATTGGAGGGGGTGAAGGAGAGAATTGGCCTTGAGGAATTCGAGGCAGTGGGTGTAGACGACCTGTAGAAAAAACTGGCCTGAAAAAGAAAGTTGTGTAAGGCGAGCTGAATTCCACACCCTTCTCCTGGGTTCATTCTTTACCAAATTGTGGGCTTATTTCTGCTATGATGTACAAGTGACTCTTTTCCGTACCAGAGGCAGCTGGAGCTTTGTTAGCAAATTAAAGACTTTTGACTTTTAAAGGTGTGTTGACTCAAAGGAATTGGACTTTCAGATATTCATGCTCCACTCAACGAGTCAAAGCAGTAGGTGACATTGTACTGCTGCCTTGAAATAGCTAAGAAAAAATATCCTTGATTTCAGTGCGGGCTATCCCCTAACTGCTTATTCTCATGTCTAGTACACTGATCCATTCAATTGTTTTTAGAAATTTGGAGAGCATCTAACATATTTTTTCCCATTTTTTCCCCAAAAATGTATTTTAGTTGAGCACAGTTCTAGTCATTGGATTAGGTTTTTTGATATTAAGATTTCTCTCATTTTAACCGGGTTTTAGAGCATCAGTCAAATGTAACCTTTTAAAGGCAATTATGCCAGCATGCTGACATTTCACTTTGGTATTTGAAAGTTAATACGTGCTTTTAGTTAATGAAAGCAACCAAAGTGTACGTGGATTCTAGCAATATAGTCTTTTCCCACTCGCTTCTGTGCCACCTTTGCACTCTTTATTCACCCCTTCTTCAGCCCCAGAGCACCTATGTACATATCTGTAATTTATTCATTTATATTAATGTCTGCCTCCCCCTCTAGGCTGTAACCTCGTTGTGGGCAAGGAACATGTCTACCATCTCTGTCATATTGTACTCTCATCAACACTCAGTACAGAGCTCTGCACTTAGTAAGCCTGGTGTAGTGAATAGAGCACAGGCCTGGGAGCTGGAGGGTCATGGGTTCTAATTCTGACTCTGCCACTTGTCTGCTGTGTAGGCAAGTCACTTCACTTCTCTGTGCTTCAGTTACCTCAGCTGTAAAATGGGGATTGAGGCTGTGAGCCCCATGTGGGACAGGGATTGTGTCCAACCTGATTATGTCGTATCTACCCCAGTGCTTAGAACAGTGCTTAACACATAGTAAGTGCTTAACAAATGCCATCATCATTATTATTATAGTAGGCACTTAACAAATACCATAATTATTAAATAAATATGATTGATTGATCTCTTAATGGAAAATTTCATTCTAGATTGGCAGTGACATTTAAACTTCACCAAACCCAATAGCCTCTGCGGTGAGCAATCATTCAAATAGTGGAATTCAGACGAGGTCTTCCCCTAAGCAGTATTTCAATCAATCAGTGGTATTTATCAAGTGCTTACTGTGTTGTGAGGACTGTACTAATCACTTGAGAGCACAATACAAAAGAGTAAGTGTAAATAATCCCTGAGAGCTCACCTCCTCCAAGAGGCCTTTCCAGACTGAGCCTCCTTTTTCCTCTCCCCCTCCCCATGGCATTTATTAAGCGCTTACTATGTACAAAGCACTGTTCTAAGCATTGGGGAGGTTACAAGATGATCAGGTTGTCCCACGTGGGACTCACAGTCTTCATCCCCATTTTACAGATGAGGAGACTGAGGCACAGAGAAGTTAAGTGACTTGCCCAAAGTCACACAGCTGACAATTGGCGGAGCTGGGATTTGAACCCATGACCTCTGACTTCAAAAGCCGTGCTCTTTCCACTGAGCCAAGCTGCTTCTCATGCTGCCCTACCTCCTTCCCCTCCCCACAGCACCTGCATATATGTTTGCATAGATTTCTTACCCTATTTATTTTACTTGCACATATTTACTATTCTATTTATTTTGTTAATGATGTGCATTAAGCTTTAATTCTACTTGTTTTGACGACTTGACACCTGTCCGCATGTTTAGTTTTGTTGTCTGTCTCCCCCTTCTAGACTGTGAGCCCATTGTTGGGTAGGGACCGTCTCTATCTGTTGCCAACTTGTACTTCCCAAGCGCTTAGTACAGTGCTCTGCACACAGTAAGCGATCAATAAATATGATTGAATGAATGAATGAGTAGGGGTTAAAATTAAGGAGGCCAGCATAGCTCTCTTGATCCCTGAAGTTTTCAGTTTTGTATCCTGGGCTAGGCATTGAGTAATTCCACTGAGGCTCTTCAGAGCGAAATGAAAAGTTTATTTCATGCTTTCAATGCTCCCCACCTCACTCTGCATCAAGAAGGCACTTCTTACCACTAGCTTCAAGTCCTTCTGCCAGTTCTCTCCATCTTGTATTTTGGCTCTCCTCGCCCACTACTCCCCAGCCATATTTTTCTCCTCCCCAGCTTACTTTCTACCTGTTCGCTGCTCTCACTTTGCCCATCCCTGACCCCTGCCTCAGGCTCTCCCCCTGGCCTGGAACCCTTTTCACCCACCCAAATCTTCCAGTCCTCAGCCCACTGCACCTAGAAAGATCTCCTACAATCCCACCAGGTCCAACAATCAATCAGTGGTATTTATTGTTTACTGTGCAGGGCACTGGATTAAACCCCCGGGAGAGTACATACACTAGAAGAAGCCACATGGTGTTGTGAATACACAGTCTTCTAGACTGTGAGCCCGCTGTTGGGTAGGGACCGTCTCTATATGTTGTCAACTTGTACTTCCCAAGCGCTTGGTACAGTGCTCTGCACACAGTAAGTGCTCAATAAATATGATTGAATGAATGAATGCATAGAGCACTGGTCCGAAAGTCAGAAGGTCATGAGTTCTAATTCCGGCTCTGCCAGTTCATCATCATCAATCGCATTTATTGAGCGCTTACTGTGTGCAGAGCACTGTACTAAGCGCTTGGGAAGTACAAGTTGGCAACATATAGAGACAGTCCCTACCCAACAGTGGGCTCACAGTCTAAAAGGGGGAGACAGAGAACAAAACGAAACATACTAACAAAATAAAATAAATAGAATAGATATGGACAAGTAAAATAAATAAATAGAGTAACAAATATGTACAAACATATATACATATATACAGGTGCAGTGGGGCAGGGAAGGAGGTAAGATGGGGGGATGGAGGAGGGACGAGGGGGAGAGGAAGGAAGGGGCTCAGTCTGGGAAGGCCTCCTGGAGTAGGTGAGCTCTCAGTAGGGCCTTGCCAGTTATTTGCCATGTGACCTTGAGCAAGTCACTTCACTTCTCTGTACCTCAGTTACCTCATCTGTAAAATGGGGATTGAGACTGTGAACCCTACATGGGACAAGGAGTGCGTCCAACCTGATTTGCTTGTTTCCACCACAGCACTTAGTATGTTGTCTGGCACATAGTGAGAACTTAATAAATACAACCATACTAATTATTATTAGACATGATCCATTCATTCTTTCAATCATATTTATTGAACACTTACAGTTTGAGCACTTACACTGTACTAAGCGTTTGGTAACAATAAATAGACACATTTGCAGCTCACAATGAGCGATCCCTCTCTCAGGGAGACAGATACATTTCAGAAGGGGAAATGGCAGATTACAAAGATGTGTACATAGATATTGTGGGGTTTGGGAATGGGGTGAGTATAAGTAGCGAGGTTAAGTATGGAAGCAGTGTGGCTTAGTGGAAAGAGCACGGGCTTGGGAGTCAGAGGTCGTGGGTTCTAATCCCAGCTCCGCCACTTATCAGGTGTGTGACTTTAGGCAAGTCACTTAACTTCTCTGTGCTTCTGTTACTTCATCTGCAAAATGGGGATTAAGACTGTGAGCCCAACATGGGACAACATCTTTACCTTGTATCTGCCCCAACGCTGAGAACAGTGCTTGGCACATAGTAAGCACTTAACAAATAACATTATTGTTATCATTATTATTATTATAAAAGTGTTTAATGGGTGGGTACACAACCGAGTTCATAGGTGACACAGAGAGGAGGATGGGTAAGAGGAAATGAGGGCTTAGTCAGGGAAGCCCTCTTGTAGGAAATGTAATTTCAGGAAGGCTTTGAAGGTGGGAAGAGTGGTGGTCAATTGGATATGACGGGGAGAGAGTTCCAGGCCAGAGGAAGTGTAAGGACAGGAGTCCACAGTGAGTTAGATGAGATCAAGATATGGTGAGTAAATTGGAATCAGAGGAGTGGAGTATACAGGTTGGGTTTTATTAGGAGACCAGTGAGGTTAGATATGAGAGAAAGGATTAATTGAGCGATGGTAAGGAGTTTCTGTTTGATGCAGAGGTGGATGCATAATCATTGGAGGATCTTGAGGAGTGAGGAGATATGGACTGAATGGGTTTTTTTGAAAAGTGATAAAAGCAACAGAGTGAAGTAAGGACTAGATCGGAGAGAGAGGGGCAGGGAGGTCAGTGAGGGGAATGACACTTTGTCAAGGCAGGAAATGATGAGAGGTTGGATAAAAAATGATAGCTGATTCTTGATTCTACGGATGCTGTGAGTGGATTCTAAGAGATGCTGTGAAGGTGAAACGGACAGGATTTCAGTGCAGATTGAATGTGGGTGTGTGTGTTGAATGAGAGAGATGAGTGGAATATAATGCCAAAATTATGGGCTTGTGATGTAGGGAGGGTGGTAGTGCTGTCTACAGTGATGGGAAAAAATCAGAGGGAAGACAAAGTTTGGGTAAGAAGATGAGGAGTTCTGTTTCTGACATGTTAAGCTTGTGGTGTTGGTGGGATATCTAAGTAGAGATATCTTGAAGGCAGGAGGAAATGCCAGACTGCAGAGAAGTAGAAAGGTCAGGACTGTAGGGGTAGATTTACAAATTGTCCACGTAGAGATATAGTTGAAGCTATGAGAGTGAATGAGTTCTCCAAGGGAGTGAATGTAGATGGAGAATAGAAGGGGACCCACAACTGAGCCTCGAGGCTCAGAGGGTGGGAAGCAGAAGAGGAGGCCATGAATTAGACTGTAAATGAGTGGCCAGAGAAATAAACGGAAAACCAAGAGAGGAAAATGTCGGTGAAGTTGAACTTGCCCTTTCACTTGGACTTGAACCCTTTGTTTATCCCTCCATAAGCCCCACAGCGTTTATGTACCTATCTATAATATATGTAGTTATATTAATGTCTGTATTCCACTCTAGGCTGTGAGCTACGTAAGCTATGCTGCCCAACCCAGGTGAATTGACTTTGTCTGAAGCTTTGACCTAGACCTTTCCATTATGGGAAGCCTTATGTGACGTAGCTCTAAGCTTCATCAGCGTATACAAACTATCCTGCCATGATAAGGCATCAATTCATAGAAAAGCAATATAACAATACACAGACACATTCCCTGCCCACAACGAGCTTTCAAGTCTCATGATGACTTTAAAAAATTGAATGGTTAAAAGATTGGAAGTATCAATGGAGGTGTGGAGGAACAGGCCAGATTTGGGGAGCAAGGGAGTATGGGGCAGAAGCCAGAACAGGAGAGTTGTTTTTTTTATGGTATTTGTTAATACCCAGCATGGTGTAGTGGGAAGCAGCATGCCTTAGTGGTTAGAGCACTGGCCTGGGAGTTGGAAGGTCATGGGTTCTAATCCCGACTCTGCCACTTGTCTGCTGTGTGGCCTTGGGCAAGTCACTTCACTTCCCTGTGCCTCAGTTACCTCATCTGTAAAGTGGGGATTGAGACTGTGAGCCCCACATGGGACAGGGGCTTGGCACATCGTAAGTGCTTAACAAACACCATTATTATTATTATTGTTACTATTAATCACTGATTATGTGCCAGACACTGTACTAAGTGCTGAGGTAGATAAAAGTTAATCAGATTGGACACAGTCCCTCCCTGACATGGGGCTCACAGTCTTAATCCCCATTTTACAGATGAAGTAACTGAGGCAGAGAAAAGTTGGGTGACTTGCCCAAGGTCACACAGCAGACAAGTGGTGGAGTTGAGATTAGAACCTAGGTCCTCTTGATTCCCAGGTCCATGCTATATCCACTAAGCCAAGGGTTGTGGTAGGAGAGTGGAATGTCAGAGTTGATGAGGTCCTTGACTTTCCCGTCATTGCCCCAACCGTCCTTCCCGTCTCACAAGCCCACAACCTTGGTGTCATCTTTGACTCCGCTCTTTCATTTGCCCCACACTTCCAGTCTGTCATCAAAGCCTGCCGGTCTCACCTTCACATCTTCACCAAGATCTGCTCTTTCCTCTCCATCCAAACCACTACCATGCTAGTACAATCACTTATCCTAACCCGACTTGATTACTGCATTAGCATCCTTTTTGACCTCCCAACCTCCCAACCTCCTGTCGCTCCCCACTTCAGCCCATACTTCACTCTGCTGCTTCACTCACTCCCTTGGTGACCTCATTCGCTCCCACGGCTTCAACTATCATCTCTATGCTGATGATACCCAAATCTACATCTCTGCCCCTGCTCTCTCCCCCTCCCTCCAGGCTCACATCTCCTCCTGCCTTCAGGACATCTCCATCTGGTTGTCTGCCTGCCACCTAAAACTCAACATGTCCAAGACTGAACTCCTTGTCTTCCCTCCCAAACCCTGCCCTCTCCCTGAATTTCCCATCACTGTTGACGGCACTACCATCCTTCCCGTCTCACAGGCCCGCAACCTTGGTGTCATCCTTGACTCCGCTCTCTCGTTCACCCCTCACATCCAAGCCGTAACCAAAACCTGCCGGTCTCAGCTCCGCAACATTGCCAAGATCCGCCCTTTCCTCTCCATCCAAACCGCTACCCTGTTCGTTCAAGCTCTCATCCAATCCCGTTTGGACTACTGTATCAGCCTCCTCTCCGATCTCCCTTCCTCTTGTCTCTCCCCACTTCAATGCATACTTTATGCCGCTGCCTGGATTGTCTTTGTCCAGAAACGCTCTGGACAAAAAATCTCCAGTGGCTACCAATCAACCTGCGCATCAGGCAGAAACTCCTCACCCTGGGCTTCAAGGCTGTCCGTCCCCTCGCCCCCTCCTACCTCACCTCCCTTCTCTCCTTCTCCAGCCGAGCCCGCACCCTCCACTCCTCTGCCACTAATCTCCTCACCGTGCCTCGTTCTCGCCTGTCCCGCTGTCGACCCCCGGCCCACGTCATCCCCCTGGCCTGGAATGCCCTCCCTCCCCACATCCACCAAGCTAGCTCTCTTCCTCCCTTCAAGGCCCTACTGAGAGCTCACCTCCTCTAGGAAGCCTTCCCAGACTGAGCCCCCTCCTTCCTCTCCCCTTCCTCCCCCCTCCATCCCCCCAGCTTACCTCCTTCCCTTCCCCACAGCACCTGTATATATGTATATATGTTTGTACATATTTGTTACTCTATTTATTTTACTTGTACATGTCTATTATTGTTTTATTTTGTTAGTATGTTTTGTTTTGTTCTGTCTTCCCCTTCTAGACTGTGAGCCCACTGTTGGGTAGGGACCGTCTCTATATGTTGCCAACTTGCACTTCCCAAGCCCTTAGTACAGTGCTCTGCACACAGTAAGTGCTCAATAAATACGATTGATTGATTGATTGATTGATTATTTTTCTACAGAAATTTTCTGGACATGTCATTCCCCTCCTCAAAAATCTCCAGTGGTTGCCTATCAACCTCCATAACAAACAAAAACTGCTCACTATTGGCTTCAAAGCTCTCCATCACCTTGCCCCTTCTTACCTCACCTCTCTTCTCTCCTTCTACATCCCAACCCACACACTCCACTCTTCTGGTCCTAACCTCCTCACTGTGCCTCATTCTCATCTGTCCCTCCATCGACCCCGTTGCCCACATCCTACCTCTGGCCTGGAATGCCAGCCCTCCTCAAATCCACCAAACAATCACAATTTCCCCCTTCAAATCCCTACTGAAGACTCACCTCCTCCAAGAGGCCTTCCCAGAGTAAGCCTCCCTTTTCCTCAGTTCCTCCTCCTCTCTGTGTCGCCCCGACTCACTCCCTTTGTTCTACCCACCCTCCCCTCACCCACAGAACTTGTGTATATATGTACATATCTAGAATTCTATTTATATTGATGCCTGTTTACTCATTTTGATGTGCATATCAATCATCATCAATCGTATTTATTGAGCGCTTACTATGTGCAGAGCACTGTACTAAGCACTTGGGAAGTACAAATTGGCAACATATAGAGACAGTCCCTACCCAACAGTGGGCTCACAGTCTAGATGGGGGAGACAGAACAAAACCAAACATACTAACAAAATAAAATAAATAGAATAGATATGTACAAGTAAAATAAATAAATAAATAAATAGATTAATAAATATGTACAAACATATATACATATATACAGGTGCTGTGGGGAAGGGAAGGAGGTAAGATGGGGGGGATGGAATCTATTTATATTGATGCTTCTTTAGTTGTTTTGAAGTCTGTTTCCCCTTTTCTAGACTGTAAGCCCAGTATGGGCAGGGATTGTCTCTCTTTCTTGCTGAATTGTACTTTCCAAGTGCTTAGTACAGTGCTCTGCACACAGTAAGTGCTCAATAAATATGATTGAATGAATGAATAGCAAGTAAGAGATGAGATTGAGCTTGTGGCCAAGTTGGTGTGTGGGTGAGATGAGGTGGAGCAGGTGGTCGGTGGAGTTGCTGGGGAGGGAAAGTGGGCAGCAGAAAGATTATTGGGAATATTCATGTTGTTTTCTGATAACACAGTGATGCTGCTGGCAAGTCTATATTGACTCTGCGCCTTACTAAATCACTCTAAAACTGAAATGCTGTACACTTAGGAGAAGCAGCGTGGCTCAGGAGAAGCAGCGTGGCTCAGTGGGAAGAGCACGGGCTTTGGAGTCAGAGGTCATGGGTTCAAATCCCGGCTCCGCCAACTGTCAGCTGTGTGACTTTCGGCAAGTCACTTAACTTCTCTGTGCCTCAGTTACCTCATCTGTAAAATGGGGATTAAAACTGTGAGTCCCCCGTGGGACAACCTGATCACCTTGTAACCTCCCCAGCGCTTTGCACATAGTAAGCGCTTAACAAATACCATCATCATTGTTATTATTATTACTTAATTATTATCATTATGATAGTACTGGTTAAGCACTTACTATGTGCAATACAAGGTAATCAGGTTGTCCCACGTGGGGCTCACAGTCTTCATCCCCATTTTACAGATGAGGTCACTGAGGCACAGTGAAGTGACTTGCCCAAAGTCACACAGCTGACAAGATAACTGGTACCCCATGTACAATGTGTGTGTGTGTGTGTGTGTGTGTGTGTGTGTGCATTTGGGTCTTTAGGGTTCAAAGGTTTTACAATGAGTGCTGAGATTTTTGTGATGTGAGCAAGTGTGGCCGAGTCTGAATGGGGAGTTCTGAAGTCCTTGAATCATTGCGCTAATTTCAAGTTGCCTATTCTGACAGAAAGACTTAGACTTAGAAAGACTTAGAAAGACTTAGAGAAGCAGCGTGGCTTAGTGGAAAGAACACGGGCTTTGGAGTCAGAGGTCATGGGTTCAAATCCCAGCTCCGCCACTTGTCAGCTGTGTGACTTTGGGCAAGTCACCTAACTTCTCTGTGCCTCAGTTACCTCATCTGTACAATGGGGATTAAGACTGTGAGCTCCCCATGGGACAACCTGATCACCTTGTAACTTCCCCAGCGCTTAGAACAGTGCTTTGCCCATAGTAAGTGCTTAATAAATGCCATTATTATTATTATTATTAAAGACTTCTGACAGAAAGATTTCTCGCCTCAGTTCAGGTCCACTCCTGAACTGAGAAATGGTAGCAGGCCGAGTGAAGCAGTGGTTCAATGGCACACAACAGCCCGCTGGTCTCATCGAGTGTGCCCGGATATCAGCTGTGCCTGTTCCTGGTGCCCAGAACTAGGGACCTGTACTTCATCGTTTTCTTTCTTGGAAGTGTACCGCAGTTCTGCAAAGCCAGCTAGAATGGATGAAAACAACGCAGCCTATTTCTCAGTAACTAAGCGAAAGTATGGGGGCGCATACAGTACAGATTGCTGCTTTAATCAGTGGAATTACAGGCGGAGGTCACCCAGCGAAACACAACTTTTTTAAAAAAGGAATGTAATTCCAATCCCCCAAGAAAAACTCTTCATTTAAACATCGAGTTTAGTGTCTGAGGTCTGGTACTATTTCTTCTGATTAAATATTTACATTTAAGAAATAAAATCAGTGTTTTAAAATATTCATCAAGACCCGGTGAATTTTACAAGGCCAATATTAGACCATAGGATGGCTTTCATTTTCTGTTGCAGTGGGTCACAAGTTAGAGCCTGTGGTCTGTGCTGTGACCATAGATGGGAATAATGAGGGATTGAGAGCTAGCTGTGAATCAGATGTGGACTCCCTTCAGAACTTCTGGACGTATCAGTTTGCTGTAGATATGTCTTTCCAGATGAACACACATCTCCCTGCCACTGGCACCTATGTTGATTCACCCAGGAATGTATCCTCAGAACATACAATATATATTCAAAGCCCATTCCTATACATATAAATGCCTTTCCAGAAACACAAGTTCAAATCTAATCAATGTCATATTTTTTGAGCACTTAATGTGTGCTGAGCACTGTAATATGTTCTTGAGATGGTTGGAGAAGCAGTGTGGTTCAGTGGAAAGAGCCCGGGCTTTGGAGTCAGAGGTCATGGGTTTAAATCCTGGCTCTGCCACTTAGTTGTGTGACTTTGGGCAAGTCACTTCACTTCTCTGAGCCTCAATTACCTCATCTGTAAAATGGGGATTGAGATGTGAGCCCCCCGTGGGACAACCTGATCACCTTGTAACCACCCCAGCACTTAGAACATGCCTTGCACATAGTAAGTGCTTAATAAATGCCATCATCACCATTATTATTATTAATAATTAATAATAATTAATAATAATTAATAATCATCACCACCATCATTAATAATAATAATAATAATAATGATGGAATTTATTAAGCACTTACTATGTGCACAGCACTGTTCTAAGCACTGGGTAGATTACAAGGTGATCAGGTTGTCCCACGGGGGCTCACAGTCTTAATCTCCATTTTACAGATGAGGTAACTGAGGCCCAGAGAACTTAAGTGACTTGCCCAAAGTCACACAGCTGACAAATGGTGGAGCTGGGATTAGAACTCATGACCTCTGACTCCAAAGCCCAGGCTCTTTCCACTGAGCCACACTGCTTCTCACACAATATACAAGTACAATATAACAGATTTGTTAGATATGCCTCCTGCATATAACAAATTTACAATCTAGAGGGAGAGACAGATAAATAAATTATGGCTATGTACATAAGTGCTGTGGGGCTGAGGGAGGAGTGAATAAAGGGTGCAAATTCAAATGCAAGGGTGATGCAGGAGGGAGTGGGAGAAGAGGAAATGAGGGCTCAGAGAAGGCCTCTTGGAGGAGATGTGTTTTTAATAAGGCTTTGGAGAGAGTGATCATCTGTCAGATAGGAAGAGGGAGGGCATTCCAGGCCAGAGGCAGAAGGTGGGTGAGAGGTCAGTGGCGAGATAGATGAGATTCAGGTATGGTGAGTATGTGGATATTGTGTGTGGGCTGGGTGGCAGTAGGAAAACAGTGAGGTAAGATATTAGGGGGCAAGGTGATGGAGTGCTTTAAAGCCGATGGAAAGGAGTTTGTGTTTAACGTGGAGTTGGATGGGAAACCAAAACCACTGGAGGTTCTTGAGGAGTGGGGAAACACGGACAGAATGATTTTGTAGAAAAATGATCCGGGCAGCCGAGTGAAGTATGGACTGAAGTGGGTAGAGACAGGAGGCAGGGAGCTCAACAAGGAGGCTGATGCAATAATCGTCTCTGCTCTGTCTGTGCTCTTTCCAGGAGGCCAAGCTGTTTTTTTATGTGACTTCAGAAGGGCTTTGAAGACAGAAAGAGCTGTAATCTACTGGACTTGAATGGAGTGGTTACTTCAGGCAGGCAATGGCTGGAACGAGGGGTTGGCATCAGGACAGTTGAGAATGAAGCACAGTAAACAGGCCAGTGTGAGGGTAGCTAAGAATGCAAGCTCAGTTTGCACATTCAATCTGCCACCAAATCCTGTTGGTTCTGCCTTCGTAACACCTCTAGAATCGGCCCTTCTTCCCCAACCAAACCGATACCATGTTGTTTCAAGCACCTTTTCAATTAATCAATCAATGGTATTTATTGAGTATTTTACTGTGTTCGGAGCACTGTGCTAAGTGTTTGGCAGAGTACTAAACAAAAGAGTAGGTATGGATGATTCCTACCCACGAGGAGCTTACAGACTAGAAGGGGAGATAGTCATTAAAAACGATTACAGATGGATACGTACAATAAGTACTGTGGCCCTGGGAGGGGTGAATTTCAAAGTGCTTCAGGGGAACACCTGTCAAATACTTGTCATATTCCCCCCTCCAAGACTGCATCAGCCTTCTTGTTGACCTCTCTGTGTACTGTCTCTCCTGTCTCTCTCTACTCCAGCCCACACTTCACTCTGCTGCTCAGATGATTTTTCTACAAAAAACAATCAGTCCACATCTCCCCACTCCTCAAAAACCTCCAGTGATTGCCCATTCACCTCCTCATCAAACAGAAACTCCTTAACATCATTTTTAAAGCCCTTGGCCCTTCCTACCTTCCCTCACTGATTTCCTATTATTATTCTCATTATGATGGTATTTGTTAAGCGCGTACTATGTGCCAGGCACTGTAGTAAGCAGTGGGGTGGATACAAGCAAATTGGGTGGGACACAATACCTGTCTCATGTGGGGCTCACAGTCTAAATCCCCATTTTCACAGATGAAGGACTGAGGCACAAAAGTGAAGTGACTTGCCCAAGATCATACAGCAGACAAGTGGTGGGGCTAGGATTAGAACCCAAGACCTTCTGATTCACAGGCTCATGCTCTGTCCACCACGCCATGCTGCTTCTCAACCGATCTGTCACACTTCATTCCTCTAATACAAACCTATTAACTATGCCTTGATCTTGTCGTTCTTGCCTGTGCCCTCTCTCTATGGCCTGGGACACACTCATTTATTCATTCAATCATATTTATCGAGCACTTACTGTGTGCAGAGCACTGTACTAAGCACTTGGAAGCTACAATTCACTCCCCCTCCATATCAGACAGACCACTTTCAAGGGTCAGCAAGGAACCTGATGCAGTTGTAGGCCCAGCCTGTTAAATGGAGAGAAATGGTGGATTAATCAATCAGTTGCATTTATTGAGTACTTTCTTATGTGCAAAGCAATGTACTAAGTGCTTGGGAGAGTTCAATGCAACGGAATTAGCAGACTTGCTCCCTGCCCATAATGAGTTTACAGCCTAGTGGGGAGCAGACAGTAGTACAAATAAATAAGTAATTTATAATATATAACCTAAAGATATGTACATAAGTGCTTTGGGGTTTAGGGTGGGGCAAATATCAAATGTCCAAGGTCACAGATTTAAGTGCATAAATGGTGCAGAAGGGAGAGTGAGCTGGGGAAAAGAGGGCTTAATTGGGGAAGGCCTCTTGGAGGAGATCTAATCTTAGTAGTGCTTTGAAGGTGGAGAAAGTGGTGGTGTGGCATATAGGGGAAGAAGTTACAGGCTATCGGGAGGACTTGGGATAGGGGTTGGAGGTGAAGCAGACGAGATTGGGGCACAGTGAGTAAGATGGCACTAGAGGAGAGGAGTGTGTGGGCTGGGCTGTAGTAGGAGATTAATGAGGTTGGGTGGGATGGGGCAAGCTTATTGAGTGCTTCAAAACCAATGGAAAGGAGTTTCTGTTTGATGTGGAGAGGGATGGACAGCCATTGGAGGTTCTTGAGGTGTGGGGAGACATGAACTGAATGTTTCTGTTGATAAATGATTCGTACAGCAGAATAAAGTATGGATTGGAATGGTGAGAAACGGGAAACCAGGAGGTCAGTGAGGAGGTATTTGCAGTAGTCAAGGTGAGATAGGATAAGTGCTTGGGTGAGCATTGTAGCAGTTTGGATGGAGAGGAAAAGGAGGATTTTAGCAATGTTGTGAAGATTGAATTTACAGGATTAGGTGACAGGTTGAATATGGGGGTGGAATGAGAGAGATGAGTCGAGAACAACGCCAAGGTTACAGGCTTGTGAGGTAGGGAGGTTAGTTCTCTATAGCGATGAGAAAGACGGGGGAGGACAGGGTTTGAGTGGGAAGATAAGGAGTTCAGGATTGGACATGTTTAATTTGAGGTGTCGGCAGGTCATCCAAGTAGATATGTCCTGAAGGCGGCCCTATGAGCAGGGAATGTGTCTGTCGTTGTATTGTACTCTCTCAATGCTTAATACAATACACCACACAAAGTAAGTATGTGCTCAATAAATGAGTTTGAATGAATGAAAATAGGAGATTGCAGGGAAAGAAAGAAGTCAGGGCTGAAAATGTTGATTTGAGAATTGCCTGCACAGAGATGGCAATTGAAGTCATGGGAGCAAATGAGTTCTCCAAGGGAGTGGGTGTAGAGGGAGAACAGAAGGGCACGTAGAACTGAATCTTGAGGGACCACCTACTGTCAGAGGGTGGGAGGCAGAAGAGGAGCCAGCCAAAGAGACTGAGAAGGAGCTGTCTGAGAGACAGGAGGAGAACCAAGGGAGAACAGTGTCAGTGAATCCAAGGTTGGATAAAGTTTCAAGGAAAATGGTTGTGGTTAATAGTGTCAAGGAGGCTAAAGGGTCTAGGAGGATTAAGATGGAGTAGAGGCACAGTAGAGCAGTTAGATTTGATGAGAAGGTCATTGGTTACCTTAGAGATGGCTGTTTCTGCGGAGTGTAGGGGTCAGAAGCCAGATTGGAGGATATCTAGGAGACAATTGGAGGGTAGGAAATGGAGACGGCAATTGTAAACAACTCTCTCAAGAGGTTTGGAGAGAAATGGGGTGATAACTGGAGGGAACTGTGAGGGCTTTTTTTAGGCCCAGGGACACATAAGCATGTCTGAAAGCAGTGGGGAAGAAGCCGTTAGAAAGTGAACAGTTGAAGATGGCAGTCAAGGAAGGAAGAAGGGAAGGGGTGAGTGTTTTAAAAAGATATGAAGGGATGGGGTCAGAAGGACAGGTGGAGGGGGGAGATTTAGAGAGGAGGCAAGAGATCTCATCTTGAGTTACTACAGAGAACATAAGGAAAGATGAAGAGGGTGAAGGAAGAGGAGGCGGGGATTGGAAAGGAGCAAGGAAGATCTCAGGGAGATCAGATTTTAGAGTGGATCCTGGGAATGTTATGGTGGAATGACAGGGTTTGGAGGGAGGCTGAATATGGGGGTTGAAAGAGAGGGAGGAGGCAGGAAGAAATGTCCTGAAGTCAGGACAAGATGTGAGATTGCAACAAGGGGAGGCTGGGGCCAGGGAAGTTGATTTGATTGAGGCAGTAGTTGAAGCCGTGGGAGTAAATGGGCTCCCGAGGGAGTGAGCGTAAAGTGACTTGAGAAGAGGGTGAAGTAAGGTGACCCTGAAGGAAACAGAGAAGATGTGCCAGCCTGGAGTTACCCAATAACGCTGCTCCACTGCAAAGGGGCAACCAGCAGGACTGCCTACATGTCCCAGGACCTACACCACTTGGGGGTAGAGCTATCCCCACTGCAGCACCATCCACAGGAGCTTGGCTTTTCCAGCTACCACAGGGCACCTCCTCCGACCGAGATTTGGAAATAATTGGGAACTGTAGCACGGCTTCTGGGAATGTAACTGGGGAGTTGTACTCTCTGGTCTATGATGTTATCTGGTGGATGGGAGTGTTTCATTAAAAGATGTTCTTCTAGACTGTGAGCCCACTGTTGGGTAGGGACCGTCTCTATATGTTGCCAACTTGTACTTCTCAAGCTCTTAGTACAGTGCTCTGCACACAGTAAGTGCTCAATAAATACGATTGAATGAATGAATGTTATCTCCTGCTCATAATAATAGTAATAATAATGATGGCATTTGTTAAACGCTTACTGTATGCCGAGCACTATTCTAAGCGCTAGGGTAGATATGAGGTAATCAGGTTGTCCCACGTAGGGCTCACAGTCTTAATCCCCATTTTACAGATGCAGTAACTGAGGCACAGAGAATTTAAGTGACTTGCCCAAAGTCACACAGTGGCAGAGTGGGGATTAGAACCTACGACCTCTGACTCCCAAGCCCGGGATTTTTCCACTATGCCACACTGCTTCTATAGGTGTCTCGTGAGAACTCCCCTTCAGCTACCCAGAACCCAGGTTTCCGAAAGGATCTCGGGCCCTCTGTCTGGACAGGATCCCCAAGGAGCGGATCTGGCCCTCCCTCCTGGAGAGGCTGACAGTGGAGGGCTAAGCAAGCCTTACAAAACTCCTTTCCAAAGCACTATCTCTAATTATAGATATTATACAATCTTGTTTTTCCCTTTGCTGTCACAAAAAAAAGCTCTCAAATTGAAATGCTATTGTAAATTGCTGATTCCATTTTCCACTGCCTCCAAATTCAGACTGCTTGTGTGATTTTCCTTGCCCATTTTCACATACAAGAGCTCAAAATTCAGACTAAGAATTTTTGGCAAGCTGTGACCAAGGATTTTCCAGCAAAACCACCCTTATTTTATTATTCGCCATAGGTTTTGACCTATTTGGAAATGGAGACTGCAGTTTGTCACTGAAACTGAAGACACATGGGTTTGCATAAAACTTTCAACAGAAACCTCTTTGGGAGCCTCTCCACAAAACATCTTCTCCCCACCTATAGAAGAGGTAACTTTCAAGTCTCAGGCCATTTCCTTTATGGCGTCCTAAATGTTGATGCCATGGAAGGGCTACATTTGAAGCAGGAGAGGAATTCTCCCTGATAGTTGCTGAATGAGAAACCTTTCTTAATGCGGCTACAAAGGTCTTGTTTCAACTCAGCAAGCATGGTGGCTTGGGCCTGATTGGGCGCATGGATCCAAATACAAAATTCCAGCTTCAAAGCCTCATTAGAATCCCGTCTCCTTTCATTCTTTTGTTCACTTTAATTTATTGAGTACTTACTGTGTGCAAAGCACTATGCTAAGCACCTGGGAGAGTACACTATAACAAGAAACAGAAACAGTCCCTGCCTACAGTGACCTTACAGTCTAGAGGAGGAGACAGATATTAATATGAATAAATAAATTAATTAATGACAAGCATGTATATAAGTGCCGTGGGGCTGGTAGGGAGGATGAATAAAGGGAGCACTTCAGGACGACACAGAAAGGGGCGGGAGAAGAGGAAAGGAGGGCTTAGTCAGGGAAGGCCTCTTGAAGATGTACCTTCAATAAGGCTTTGAAGGGGGAGAGAGTAATTATCTGTCGGATATGAGAAGGGAGGGCATTCCAGGCTAGAGGCAGGACGTGGATGAGAGGTTTGAGGCAAGATAGATGAGACTGAGGCACAGTGAGAAGATTAACATTAGAGGAGCAAGTTGTGTGGGCTAGGTTGTATTAAGAGAGTAGTGAGGTGTGAGGTGGGGTAGGAGGGAGCAAGTTAATTGAGGGCTTTAAATCCAGTGATGAGAAGTTTTTGTTTGATATGGGGGTGGATGGGTAATCACTGGAGTTTCTTGAGGTAGGGAAACATGACCTGAATGTTTTTGAAGGAAAATGGTCCGGGCAGTACGGACTGGATTCTAGGATTCTAGGTGATTCTAGGATTCTGGATTAGGATTCTATCCTAATCTGCCTCGACCTCTCAGCTGCCTTCGACACTGTAGACCACCCCCTTCTCCTCATCACGCTATCCAACCTTGGCTTCACAGACTCCGTCCTCTCCTGGTTCTCCTCTTATCCCTCCGGTCGTTCATTCTCAGTCTCTTTTGCGGGCTGCTCCTCCCCCTCCCATCCCCTTACTGTGGGGGTTCCTCAAGGTTCGGTTCTTGGTCCCCTTCTGTTCTCGATCTACACTCACTCCCTTGGTGACCTCATTCGCTCCCACGGCTTCAACTATCATCTCTATACTGATGACACCCAAATCTACATCTCTGCCTCTGCTCTCTCTCCCTCCCTCCAGGCTCGCATCTTCTCCTGCCTTCAGGACATCTCCATCTGGATGTCTGCACGCCACCTAAAACTCAACATGTCCAAGACTGAACTCCTTGTCTTCCCTCCCAAACCCTGCCCTCTCCCTGACTTTCCCATCACTGTTGACAGCACCACCATCCTTCCCATCTCACAAGCCCGCAACCTTGGTGTCATCCTCGACTCCGCTCTCTCATTCACCCCTCACATCCAAGCTGTCACCAAAATCTGCCGGTCTCAGCTCCGCAACATTGCCAAGATCTGCCCTTTCCTCTCCATCCAAACTGCTACCCTGCTGGTTCAAGCTCTCATCCTATCCCATCTGGATTACTGTATCAACCTGCTCTCCAATCTCCCATCCTCCTGTTTCTCCCCACTTCAATCCATACTTCATGCTGCTGCCCGGATTGTATTTGTCCAGAAACGCTCTGGGCATGTTACTCCCCTCCTCAAACATCTCCAGTGGCTACTAATCAACCTACACATCAGGCAGAAACTCCTCACCCTGGGCTTCAAGGCTGTCCATCCCCTCGCCCCCTCCTACCTCACCTCCCTTCTCTCCTTCTCCAGCCCAGCCCGCACCCTCCGCTCCTCTGCCGCTAATCTCCTCACCATGCCTCGTTCTCACCTGTCCCGCCTTCGACCCTCGACCCACATCATCCCTCTAGCCTGCAATGCCCTCCCTACATCGGCCAAGCTAGCTCCCTTCCTCCCTTCAAGGCCCTACTGAGAGCTCCCTTCCTCCAGGAGGCCTTCCCAGACTGAGCCCCCTCCTTCCTCTCCCCCTCCCCCCTCCATCCCCCCTGCCTTACCTCCTTCCCTTCCCCACAGCACCTTTATATATGTACATATGTTTGTATGTATTTATTACTCTATTTATTTTACTTGTACATATTTATTCTATTTATTTTATTTTGTTAACATGTTTTGTTTTGTTCTCTGTCTCCCCCTTCTAGACTGTGAGCCCACTGTTGGGTAGGGACCATCTCTATATGTTGCCAACTTGTACTTCCCAAGCGCTTAGTACAGTGCTCTGCACACAGTAAGTGCTCAATAAATATGATTGAATGAATTTAGTACTTGTACTTGGATAATGTACCATTTATTCACCCTTCCTCAGCCCCACATCACATTGTGTACATATCCTTAATTTACTACCTGTTTCCCCCTTTTGACTATAAACTCACTGTGGGAAGGGAACATGCTTACCAACTCTGTTGTATTGTACTCTTCCTAGTGCTTAGTAAAAGTGCATAATAAATATTACTCATTGATTGACTGATTGATTGCCAGGGTCCATTCTGCCTCATGTTCTGGGGTTGGGATGAAGGGGTAAAGGCACCAGGACTGAGACAAAAAAACAAGTTAATCCCAGAGTGCTATTCATTTGTATCACCTGCCAGATCTTCTTAGGTAGTTCTCGTGGAGCAGAGGCCTTCAGGAAAATGACCACACCAAGAGAGAGAGATTGCTTTACGCTTAATAGCCTAGTCCTAGTCTAGTCTAGTTAAATCATGGGCTACACCTCTCTTAGCCCAATTTAGATTGGGAACCCCATGTGGGACAGGGACTGGGCCCAACCTCATTATCTTATACCTACCTCAGTGTTTGGCACATAGTTTGGCACAGTGTTTGGCACACAGTAGGGAATGCGTCTACCAACTCTGTTGCATTGTATCCTCCCAAGCGCCTTAGTACAGTGCTCTGCATTCAGTAAGTGCTCATTAACTACGATTGATAGTTTGATTTTTGACATAGGAAGCACTTAACACGTACCACAATTTTCATGATTAGAAATGGAAACAGTACTGGGGCTGATGCTATTCAAGTTTGGCCTGTGTTGCCACTCCTCACCGTGGCCCAGGGCTGACAGGAATTCTCTTCTCTCCACATTTTTTTTTAAAGCAGTGGAAGTATAAATCCCTTTTGATGTGTCATGGCCGGTTGCCAGCCAGGACTAAGGCCATGCAAGAAAGACCCATTTTCTTAGCTCACTTAAAGTAAAACCTGTTTTACAAAGGATACATGACAGGTCTGCTGATCCCCTAGACTATAAATTTTGTGGCTTGCTACATTGCCTGGCCATTTTCTTCCACTGTATCCCACCAGTTAAAAACACTGAAGCAGGACAGGGCAGGGAAGTTTTGTGCTTCTGTGTCATCCAGCACCTTCCCAAGGAGAAGTCTATCCAGACAATTTTGAGCCTTAAAATATACTCTGGTTTTAGTTAACATGACATTTCTTGTGAAATTGCGAGGGGAAGTGCTTTGTTGAAATATTAGGATAAATGACTTCAGTGTGTGTGTGTGTGTGTTTATATCATGTCTGAATTTTTCAAATAAAATGCTGCTGAAGACCTGGCCTCAGCTTGCTAAGGGCTGAAACCACCGGTGGAGTTGATTCTTACTTTTTGGGACCTGATAGGAGTCTCTGGGTATGGGGTCCTTGCTTCTTCAAATACTTTTTTTAGTTCTGCTCACATGTTTTCTTGGTTGAAATTGGCTCATTAAATTATCTCAAATATTTTCTTTTTGAAAAGAAAGTTAATTGCCACTATTCTTGCCTGTCACGGTTCCCCTGAAAAACTGGCAGTGTGGGCAAGGAGGTTTGGGCTATGTATTAACAGCTGGCTCCGTTTTCCTAACACCTGCCTCTTTCTTCATACCAGAATTCCTGCTGACTTCAGTGGCAGCTGGGGACTCAGTTTAAGATTAATCCCACTGACAGGTTCATGTGGTTCCTGCCCTGTGTGAGGATTTTTTCAAGGTGTGTCTGTTCTTGAAGTATCATCTACATTGACTGTCCATGGTGCCATCTTCTAGTTAGATCAGTGGGCAATCAGAAGTGCTAATTGTTGGCCAAGAGCTGAGATAAAACAAACTACAACATTTGAAATGCTTCATTTCACCAGAGAAACAAGTCAAATAGATTAATGAAATGATGTTGGGTTAATTATAAACTGATGTTTGTGTGAAATCCCTTTTTGCAATATCCAGTTGGTGGGGAATTTATGTGGATCATCACGGTTCACGATGTTTCTTCCTAGTTTGTTTCAGTGGGTCTTTTTCTTTTAATCGATTTACTTTTGTTTCCATTTTAGCACAGTCCTATTTTACTCTGCCAAGCACCTAGTCCTGTGCTCTGCATATAGTAGCACTCAATGAATACTACTGATCGACTGATCGATTGATTAGTTGATCAATCCTAGACTTATAAGTGGTACCGATTGGCTCATGAATGAATGTTAGAACATAAGAATTCATTCATTCATTCAATTGTATTTATTGAGCGCTTACTGTGTGCAGAGCACTGTACTAAGTGCTTGGGAAGTACAAGTCGGCAACATATAGAGACGGTCCCTACCCAACAACGGGCTCACGGTCTAGAAGGGGGAGACAGACACCAAAGCAAAACATGTTGACAGGTGTCAAAATCATCAGAACAAATAGCACCTCAGGTCCAGGACTTTGTCTCTACACGGGCACTATGTAACAGAGGAGATGTGTGAGGGTTGAGACTCTCTCTTTCAGTCATCTGGACTGTATGCTCACTGTGGGCAGGGAACAGGGAACATGTCTACCAAGTCTGCTGTAATGTACTCTTTCAAGTCCTTAGTACGGTGCTCTACACACAGTAAGCGTTCACTACATACCTTAATTGTTTTTATACTCATTTTTGTGGTTAGGTCATTCTGACCTTTTCCACCTAGTAACCGAGAATGGATTTCCTGACCCTGGATTTGCTCATATCACTCTTGAACTTGCTATTTTTCATTGCAAAGAGTCCCTGGGTAACAAATTCCACATGTCACCCCAGCTGCTGAGTAAAGGAAAGGTTTCCGTTGGTTAGTTTCAGACCCAATACCTTCAAGTTTCAGTGAAGATCTCCTGATCCTGGAAAGACATGTGGTGCCCCATAATTCCTGATTTCCTAGTTTTTAGTTCCTGGACCACACTGGTTTGTCCACAGTCAATCAATCAATGGCATTTACTGAGTGCTTACTATGTGCAGAACACTGCATCCACAGCCATTAGGATCCCATGTACTCCCTCAGGTTTTGCATTTCCATCTGAAAGAGTCCTTGTCTTCCCAATCTGCAATCAAATGGATGCTGCTCCATCCCCTCATCATCACAGTTTGCCCAAGCCTCTAACATCTCCAGCTCCATTTCGTGTTTCCTACAACTACTTGCAGGAGTCCCATTGTTTCAGGGAGGGACAAAATTCCGCTTGTGGGGTTGTTTTCCCTCCCTTTGCTGATGGCGAATTGGAGCGACTGAAACTGAAAGTTCAGGAGAATTTCTCCAGGAAAGACAATAATTATAATTAATTACAACAATTACAATTAAGATGCAAAATTGTCATACACGTGAGAATTTTGGTATTATTGTATGAAAAATGTCCCCGTTCTTAAGCATATTTGTTCTCCACTTGAGGTCAGGAATCACATCTACCAACTCTATTGAATTGTACTCCTCCAACAACTTAGTTCAGTTCTCTGCATACAGTAATTGCTCAATAAACACCACTGATTAAATAATTCTCTTGTATGCTGAGAGCCCTGTCTATGGTAGTAAAAATAACCTCCCCGTCCTTCCTGGAACAGTATTTCTGGCATCTGTGAGCTCTCCCATAAAGACGGTCTTTATCCTGCAGTGACCCCAGCCCTAGCAGGTCTGTCCTGAATGTCAACTCACCTGTGAAGTTAATGCTGCCTTCCTCATTGTAAGGAAGGGAAGTAGAGAAATTCTCAAAGATCTTTCCTGATCAGAAAGCCACCACCCTCTCAACCCCCCAGCAGTTTGGCATTTTTGGGAGGGAAGAAACCAATGTGGAAGGAAGTTTCCAAGTTCAACATCTGTTTTGGGGTGTTTTGGTGTTTCCAGTTCAACCTAATGGAAGTCCTTTCCTCTTGAATTGTTGTCTGCTTGAATCTCCAATTTTACAAATTTGCTTCTAGACTGTGAGCCCACTGTTGGGTAGGGACCGTCTCCATATGTTGTCAACTTGTGCTTCCCAAGCTCTTAGTAAAGTGCTCTGCACACAGTAAGTGCTCAATAAATACAATTGAATGAATGAATGAATGAATGCCATGGAAGGAGCCCTGTCTTATCACCCCCTACCCTTCAGCTCAGTCCTCCAATCAATCAGTGGTATTTATTGAACAACTGCTGAGTGCAAAACCCTGAGCTAGGTACTTGGGAGTGAAGTAAGATACACAATCCCCACCTCAAAGGGTTGGCAATCTAATTATTGACAAATAGTGGGAGCAGGAAAAAGAACAAGGATAAAGCAGGAAGCAGTACAAAATAATTATAGTTGTGGTAGTCCACTCGCGCTGCATTGGTAAGAAATCCCTTAGCTCTTGATATATGAATTTTTTGTGCCAATAAAGGCAAAACATATGAGGTTGAGGAATCAAATCCAAAGTGACTTTGAAACATGCTGCAAGGTGTTCTCATCCCTCTGCCCATCCGCCAAGCTAGCTCTCTTCCTCCCTTCAAGGCCCTATTGAGAGCTCACTTCCTCCAGGAGGCCTTCCCAGACTGAGCCCCTTCTTTCTTCTCCCCCTCGTCCCCCCCTCCATCCCCCCCTTCTTACCTCCTTCCCTTCCCCACAACACCTGTATATATGTATATATGTTTGTACATATTTATTACTCTATTTACTTATTTATTTTACTTGTACATATCTATTCTATTTATTTTATTTTGTTAGTATGTTTGGTTTTGTTCTCTGTCTTCCCCTTTTAGACTGTGAGCCCACTGTTGGGTAGGGACTGTCTCTATATGTTGCCAATTTGTACATCCCAAGCACTTAGTACAGTGCTCTGCACATAGTAAGCGCTCAATAAATACGATTGATGATGATGATGATGATCTGCTCCTGCAGGGGTGGGGGTGGGGCTTCTGTTCCCTGATGGTCTGACCTCACTGAAAGTCCTGGGTGACAAAATCATCACCAAGCCATGTGAGTCAACGAGGTCATACTGATACTAAGGAAGTCAGTGCAATAATGATAATAATGATGGTATTTGTTAAGCGCTTACTATGTGCATAGCACTGTTCTAAGCACTGGGGAGGTTACAAAGTGATCAGGTTGTCCCCGGGGGGACTCACAGTTTTAATCCCCATTTTACAGATGTAACTGAGCAGAAGAGAAGTGAAGTGACTTCTCTAAAGTAACACAGCTGACAGTTGGCAGAGCTGGGATTTGAACCCATGACCTCTGGCTCCAAAGCCCGGGCTCTTTCCACTGAGCCACACTACTTCTGTAACAAACAGGAAGGGCAACCAAGTTATGGACTGTGAAGTCTAGACCTGACCCTTCTACTTATCAATCAATCAATCATTCTATGCTATTTATGGAGCATTTCCATTCATTCATTCTTTCATTTATTTAGTCATATTTATTGAGCTCTTACTGTGTGCAGAACACTGTACTAAGTGCTTGGAAGAGTACAATGTAACAATAAACAGAAACATTCCCTGCCCACAATAAGTTTATTGTCTAGAAAGGGAGACAAACATGAATATAAATAAATAAATTATAGATATGTACATAAGGGCTGTGGGGTTGGAAGGGGGATGAATAAAGGGAGCAAGTCGGGGCAATTCAGAAGGGAGTGGGAGAAGAGGAAAAGCGGGCTTAGGGAAGGTCTCCTGGTGGTAATGTACCTTCAGTGAGACTTTGAAGAGGGGAGAGTAATTGTCGGATTTGAGGAGGGAGGGCATTCCAGGCTAGAGGCAGGATGGGAGCGAGGGGTTGGTAGTGAGTTAGACTAGACTGCACTTCCCAAGCGCTTAGTACACTGCTCTGCACACAGTAAGCGCTCAATAAATACGATTGATTGATTAGCATTAGAGAAACGAAGTGTACAGGCTGGGTTGTAATGGGAGAGCAGTAAGGTATGGTAGGAGGGAGAAAGGTGAGTGAGTGCTTTAAAGCCAATGGTGAGGAGTTTTTGCTTGAAGAGGAGGTGGATGGGCAACCACTGGTGTTTCTTGAGGAGTGGGGAAACATGGGAAACACGGACTGAATGGTTTTTGTAGAAAAATGATCTGAGCAGCAGAGTGAAGTATGGACTGGAGTAGGGAGGGTACAGAGACCTGCACTAAGTCCTTGGGAGAGTAAGTAGATGTGTTTTCTGCCCTACAGAAGCTTACAATCTAGTCTGAGAGATGGATAGTAAAATCAGTTACAGGGCAGGGGAGCAGTCGAGTATAAAAATAAATTCAAATGTGCTTTGGGTGTTGGGGAGTGAGGGGAGTTCCCAAGTGTCTAGGGGTGTGAGGTAGTTAAATAGAATGGGGAGAAGAGACACTAGTTGGAGAAGACTTTCTGGAGGAGATGCCACTATAGTAAGGCTTTAAAGATGGGGAAAAGCAGTGGTCTGTTGGCTGTGAATTGGGAGGGAGTTCCAGGCAGGAGCAACTGGTCGATGGTGTGAGTGGAAAATCTAGACTGTAAGATCATTGTGGTCAAGGAACATGTCTACTGACTGCTGTAGAATACTCTCCCGAGTGCTTAGTACAGTGCTCTGCACACAATAAGTTATCATTAGGAAGCAGAGGGGCCCAGTGGATAGAGCACGCGCCCGGCAGTCAAAAGGGCCTGGGTTCTAATTCTGGCTCTGCCATTTTTTTTTAAAAATGGCATTTATTAAGTGCTTACTACATGCAAAGCACCATTCTAAACACTGGGGAGGTTACAAGGTGATCAGGTTGTCCCACGGGGGGCTCACAGTCTTCATCCCCATTTTACAGATGAGGTAACTGAGGCCCAGAAAAGTGAAGTGACTTACCCAAAGTCACACAGCTGACAACTGGCGGAGCCGGGATTTGCCGCTTGTCTGCTGTGTGAATTTGGCCAAGTCACTTCACTTCTCTGTGACTCAGTTACCTCATCTATAAAATTGGGATTAATACTATGATCCCTATGTGGGACATGGACTGTCTCCAACTTGATTAGCTTGTATCTACCCCAGCACTTAGTCTGATACAGAGTGAGCACTTAACTAATACTAAAAAATAAATACCATCGATTGATAGATTAGGTTAGTAATAGTAATAATATTTACAGTATTTGTTAAGTGCTTACTATGTGCCAAGCACTGTTCTAAGCACTGGGGCAGATACAAAGTAATCATTCATTCATTCATTCAATCATATTTATTCAGCGCTTACTGTGTGCAGAGCACTGTACTAAGCGCTTGGGAAGTACAAATTGGCAGCATGTAGAGACGGTCCCTACCCAACAGTGGGCTCACAGTCTAGAAGGTTGGAGACAGTCCATGTCTCCCGTGGGGCTCATAGTCTCAGTCCCCATTTTAAAGATGAGGTAACTGAGGCCCAGAGAATCGAAGTGACTTGCTCAAGGTCACACAGCTGACAAGTGGCAGAGGCGGGATTATAGAACTCATGACCTTCTGGGTCCCAGGCCGGTGCTCTATCCACTATCCCGTGCTGCTTCTCTATAGAGGAGAAGAGATATTAGGTAAGGGATGGCGCGAGGAACAACATTCCTATTATTGTCAGAGGAGCCAGTCTGCCGCGTGGTTCAGTGGAAAGAGCATGGGCTTGGGAATCAGAGGTCATGAGTTTTAATCCTGGGTCCACCACACGTCTGCTGGGTGACCTGGGGCAAGTCACTTAACTTCTCTGAGCCTCAGTTACCTCATCTGTAAGATGGAGATTAAGACCGTGAGGGACAACCTGATCACCTTGTATCCCCCCCAGTGCTTAGAACAGTGCTTTGCACATAGGAAGCGCTTAACAAATGCTATTTTTCTTATTATTATTATTATTATTATTATTATTATTATTATTATTATTATTATTATTATTATTATTATTATCCTAGTCTACCCCAAGTGGTCTGGGTGGATGTCCTCCTCCAAGGCCTGGGACCTCACTCTCTTGGTACATTTCTATACTTCACTAGTCAATTATATCAACTAAACCAAAGCACACATTCGCTTTGAAACTATGATGATGGTGGAGCCTCCCAGCTTAAGTGGTGGGCGAACCTCGACCCAGTCATGAAAACTTTGGGCCAAGAACCCACCCAGGGAAATTGATTCTAGTTGTAGCAATTTGTGCAGAGCCACTCTCTTGTCCCTACTTGTTGGATTCCGACTGGGCCTGTGGGCCTATTTATGACCAGTGCGACATAGGCATACTACTAATTCTTGCAGCACCTTAGACCAGTAAATGGAAGCCAAGGTAGCTGCCTCAGTAGTCACTTCAGTCGTCATTGTCCAGATGCCAGCCGTAATTTCAGCCTTCCCTTTACTCCTCTATGCTCTTCCCAAGCCCACCTCCTTGGCCACATCTCACTCTTGGCTTGCACACCTCCAATCCCTGCTCACATTGTCCTTTATTGTTATTTTGCAGTCTCCCAAGTGCTTAGTACAGTGTTCCACACACAGGAAGCACTCAGTAAATGTGACTGAATTAATGAATATTAGAGGAGCGAAATGGGTGAGGTGGGGTGTAGTTGGAGAGGGTTAAAAATAAGTAGGGAGCGGTGAGCTGATGGACTGCCTTTTGGCCAGATGTTGTGTTCCTCTTTGGTCAAAACTTCCCAAGAGCTTAGTACAGTGCTCTGCACACAGTAAGCACTCAATAAATATGATTGAATGAATGAATGAATAAATGGATGTGCGTAACTGAAATAGATCCTGGGGTTGGGACAGAGACCAAGACTTAGAGACGCTGGGCTGTTTAGCCCAAGGAAGAGGAGGTTGGGATGCAACGATTATTGTTTTCCAAACAGGAGGTCTTTATAGGCAGTATGTGGCCAACTGCTCTCTACATTCCCAGAGTATTGGACAAAATGAAACAAATCTCCATCGAAAGAGGAGAGATTTCAGTTGAATGCAAGGAAATATCAGGGTGATTCAACCCTTAGGCTACGGAGGTGGGCTGCAGAGTTCCTATTCATTCATTCAATCATATTTATTGAGCGCTTAGTGTGTGCAGAGCACTGTACTAAGCACTTGAGAAGTACAAGTTGGCAACATATAGAGACGATCCCTACCCAACAATGGTTCCAATCCCTAGAGATCTGTGAGAATAGAAGGAACGTTTCTACTTCTTGATGGTTTTGCCATTCATGGGCCTGGAGGAAGGGGGCTGGTCCAGAATCACTTATTTATTCATATTAATGTCTGTCTTCCCCTCTAGAATGTAAGCTCATAATGGGCAGGGAACATATATGTTAAATCTGTTGTACTGTACTCTCCCAAGTGCTTAGTACAGTGCTCTGCACATAGTAAGCACTCAATAATTACGATTGATTGCTGACCCTTCCACCTCTGTGATTCTGGGAACTGACGTTCACCCCCTCCCACCCTACTGTTTTGGTTCATTTAATAATAATAATAATAATAATAATAATAATAATAGCATTTGTTAAGCACTTACTACGTGCCAACCACTGTTCTAAGTGTTGGGGGAGATGCAAGTGAAGCGCTTCACTATACTTCACTAGTAAGCGCTTAATAAATGCCATCATTATTGGTATTATTACTTAGGGGGAGAGGACTAAGGTGCCTAGGTGATTCAGTCGTGGGGGAAATAGGCTGGGGAGATGAGAGATTAGTCAGTGAGTGCTTCCTGGAGGACATGCAATTTTAGGAGAAGTGCTATGGGTTGAGTACCTAGAGCTTAGAACAGTGCTTTGCACATAGTAAGCACTTAATAAATGCCATCATTATGAGTATTATTACAGGGAGAGGACTAAGGTGCCTAGGTGATTCAGTAGTGGGGGAAGTAGGCTGGGGAGATGAGAAATTAGTCAGTGAGTGCTTCCTGGAGGACATGCAATTTTAGGAGGGCTTTGAAAATGGGCTGAGTATTCATCTGCTTGATACGAAGGGGGAGAGAGTTTCAGGTAGGAAGGAAGGAGAGAGCAAGGAGTCAACAGTGAGAGAGATGAGAGCAAGGCACAGTGAGTAGGTTGGTATTAGAGAAGACAAGCAGTGTAGCCTAGTGGAAAGAGCAGGGACCTGAGAGTCAGAGGCCCTGGGTTCTAAACCCAACTCCTCCACTGTCCTGTTGAGTGATCTTGGGCAAGTCACTTAACTTCTCTGTGCCTCAGACTGCTCATCGGAAAAGATGGGGATTCAGTACCTCCATTCTTCCAAGGCTGTGGGACGTGATTATCTCGTATCTACTCCAGTGCTTAGTACAGTGCTTGGTACATAGTAAGTGCACTCAACAAACACCACAATGATAATTAGAGGGTGAAGCATATGGGCTGGGTTTTCCTGTCTTCTATTCTTGCAGAAGCAGTGTGGCTTAGTCGCAAGAGCACGGGCTTCGCAAGAGTCAGAGGATGTGGGTTCTAATCTCGGCTCCGCCATTTATCTGCTGTGCGACCTTGGGCAAGCTGCATAACTTCTCTGGGCCTCACTTACCTCATCTGTAAAATGGGGATCAAGAGTGTGAGCCCCACGTGGGACAACTGTGTGCTCTGCACACAGTAAGCTCTCAATAAATACGACTGAATGAATGACAACTTATTAGCTTGCATCTATTCCAGTGCTTAGAACAGTGCTTGGCACATGGTAAGTGCTTACAAATGCCATTATTATTATTATTATTATTATTATTATTATTATTATTATTATTATTATATCTAACTGGTATTTGTTAAGGAGTTAATAAGCATTCAGCCCTCAACTAAGCACTCAGGCAGATACAATGCAATCAGATTGGACACAGTCCCTGTCCCACAAGGGGCTCACAGTCTAAGGGGGAAGGAGGGAGAACAGATATTTATTTCATCCCCATTTTACAGATGTTGGAACTGAAGCCCTGCCAATTAAGTTGACATAGTCACACAGCAGACAAGTGGTGGTTCCAGGATCAGAACCCAGATCTCCTGATTTCCAGTCTGTGCTCTGTCCTCTTCTTGTCTATCCTTGCTCCACTTGGCAAGGAGGTGCCTAGGTAGCAGACAGGAAGCAGGGGAGGCCTGGAGTTTGCCCAGCTGATGGAGTCGGGGTAAGTGCGGATGTTCTCCTGGTTTCCTTTTCAAACTCATACGAATCCCCCTCTGCCCCACACTTAAAGCAGCGTTCATCGATTTGGGAGGATCAACCTGGTACATATATGATGCTCTGGGACTCCAGCTCCCCAATCTGGGGGACTACAAAGGCTACCAGCTGCCACAACAGCAGGATCAGGGGGAGAGGGATTTCCCGTGGCCTCACTGGCCACCAGCCTGGCTGTGGCAGGTGTCTGTTGGGTCGAGAGATGAAAAGCTTCAGAACTGCTTCTCTGAGGCACCGAATGGTTATGCTGATTCTCTGCTCTCAAGCCCTTCCTCATGGGGCAATTCAGTCCAAAGGTGATCTCAGCCTGTCCAGAGTGTCTTTTGACTGGTGGTTTCCAAAACATTGATTTCATTACATCGATCTGTTTGTACACACTTGTTAAGGAGCTCCTGGAAAGCAAGGACTGTGCTTTTTACGTGACTCCTTCATCACTGAGTTTATCGCAGGGGCTAAATAAATGCCAATTAATTGCTAGGTGAGGCTCTGTGAAGAATCCCCGGGGGGCCACATTCAGGGTTCTGACAAGCTGTGATGGAGGAAGTGAGCATTGCTGGCAGGTACAGAGCCTTGGGACTGAATTTTTTAATGTGACTTTTTTATTATTTTCCTTTCACTTCTTTTTTCTCATAGCATTCATTTAGCATATACTATATGCCAGACACCATAGAAAGTGCTAGGGTAGATACAAGGTTGTCAGGTTGGACACAGTCCCTGTCCCACAAGGGGCTCACAGTCTTTGGCTTAATGGGTAGAGCACGGGCTTGGGAGTCAGAAGGTCATGGGTTCTAATCCCGGCTCTGCCACATCTCTGCTGTGTGACCTTGGGCGAGTCACTTCACTTCTCTGTGCCTCAGTGACCTCATCTGTAAAATGGGGATTAAGAATGTGAGCCCCACGTGGGACAGTGACTGTATCCAACCTGGTTTGCTTGTAGTTACCCCAGCACTAAGTACAGTGCCTGGCACATAGTAAATGTTTAACAAATACCATGATGATGATGATGATGATGATGATGATGATTAATAATAATCCCGATTTTACAGATGAGGTCACTGAGGCCCAGAGAAGTTAACTAATTTTCCCAAAATCATTAAAAAGACAGCTGGTGGAGCAGTCCTTGATAATAATAATAATAATAATAACAATGATAATGATGGCATTTATTAAGCACTTACTATGTGCAAAGCACTGTTCTAAGCACTGGGGAGGTTACAAGGTGATCAGGTTGTCCCATGGGGGGCTCACAGTCTTCATCCCCGTTTTACAGATGAGGGAACTGAGGCACAGAGAAGTTAAGTGACTTGCCCAAAGTCACACAGCTGACAATCGGTGGAGTCAGAATTTGAACCCATGACCTGTGACTACAAAGCCCAGCTCTTTCCACTGAGCCACGCAGTCCTTCTGACTCTCAGGTCCACGTTCTATCTACTAGACCACGCTGCTGCTTCTCCTTCTCCTCTTCTTTTTCCTCTTTCTTTTTCTCCTCCTCTACGATTTGAGGTGCATACTTTCCTGATAGCTGTACTCCTTTTTTCCTTCGTAGGGAATAAGGATTTCATCATTATCATCATCACACTAAGCCATGACTAAGCCTTCAATTCTTCTCTGATTCCCTTCTCTGTCACCCTAGCACTTATAATAATAATAATAATAATAATAATAATAATAATAATAATGATAGCATTTGTTAAGCACTTACTATGTGCAAAGCACTTTTCTAAGCACTGAACTTAGATTTATACCTTTTATTCACCTCCCCACCCCCTTCCCCAGCCCCACAAGACTTACATATGTAACCATAATTTATTTATTTATATTAATGCCTGTCTCCCCAACTGTATTGTAAGCTCCTTATGGGCAGGAAATGTATCTATGAATTCTGCTATATTGTACTTTCTCCCAAGCACTTGGTACAGTTTTTCCTTTCCTCCTCCTCCTCCTCATCTCCCCCCGCCCTACCTCCTTCCCCTCCCCACAGTACTTGTATATATATTTGTACAGATTTATTACTCTATTTTACTTGTACATATTTACTATTCTATTTATTTTGTTAATGATGAGCATATAGCTTTAAATCTATTTGTTCTGATGATTTTGACACCTGTCTACATGTTTTGTTTTGTTGTCTGTCTCCCCCTTCTAGACTGTGAGCCCATTGTTGGGCAGGGACCATCTCTACATGTTGCCAACTTGTACTTCCCAAGTGCTTAGTATAGTGCTCTGCACACAGTAAGCACTCAATAAATATGATTGAATGAATGAATGAATATAGCTTTAATTCTATTTGTTCTGATGATTTTGACACCTGTCTCCATGTTTTGTTCTGTTGTCTGTCTCGCCCTTCTAGACTGTGAGCCCGTTGTTGGGTAGGGACCGTCTCTACATGTTGCCAACTTGTACTTCCCAAGCGCTTAGTACAGTGCTCTGCACACAGTAAGCACTCGATAAATATGATTGAATGAATGAATGAATGAATGAATACAGTGCTCTGCAGATAGTAAATGCTCAAAAATATGATTGATTACCGAACACTGTCAACTTGTACTTCCCAAGCACTTAGTACAGTGCTCTGCACACAGTAAGCACTCAATAAATATGATTGATTGATTAACAGATGAGATAACTTGCACTCTTCCCACTAGGCTGTGAGTCCACTGTTGGGTAGGGACCGTCTCTCTATGTTGCCAACTTGTACTTCCCAAGCGCTTAGTACAGTGCTCTGCACACAGTAAGTACTCAATAAATACGATTGATTGATTGATTGAACACTATAAAGAACAAGGTTCTTGCCCTTGAGGAGCTTACAATCTAATGCGGGAGACATAGGAACCAAAACTGCCAGAAGAGTGAGATCATACACAACTTAATCACAATCATAATAAACTTACACCATTTATAAATCACTTACTATGTGCTAAGAGCTGGGGTAGATGCAAGGCTATGAACTCGGTCCCAGTCCCTGACCTCTAGGAGGTTCACGGTGTATCTTATCCCCATTTTACAGATGAGGAAACAGGCCAGAGTGTTAAGGACTTACTTGCCCCAGGTCACAGGCAGCCTCTGGCAGAGCTGGAGTTTGAACCAAGTCTTCTGACATCCAGTCCCAGGCTTTTTCCATAAAGTACAAAGACACAATAGGCAGTTCAACTAATATTCATATGGAGAGAAGCAGTGTGGCCCAGTGGATAGAGCTTGGGCTTGGGAGTCAGAAGGACCTGGGTTCTAATCCCAGCTCTGCCACATGTCTGCAGAATGTTGGCAATATATATTATATATATTATATATATATATATATATATACTATATATATATAATGTTGGCAATATATATATTATTATGATATATTGCCAATTTGTACTTCCCAAGCGCTTAGTACAGTGCTCTGCACATAGTAAGCACTCAATAAATACGATTGATGATGATGATGATGTCTGCTGGGTGACTCTGGGCAAGTCACTTAGCAGCGTGGCTCAGTGGAAAGAGCCCGGGCTTTGGAGTCATTGGTCAGGGGTTCACATTCTGACTCCACCAATTGTCAGCTATGTGACTCACTGTTGGGTAGGGACCGTCTCTATATGTTGCCAACTTGTACTTCCCAAGCGCTTAGTACAGTGTTCTGCACACAGTAAGCGCTCAATAAATACTACTGACTGAATGAATGAATGAATGACTTTGGACAAGTCACTTCACTTCTCTGTGCCTTAGTTACCTCATCTGTAAAAGGGGATTAAGACTGTGATCCCCCCCGTGGGGCAACCTAATCACCTTGTAACCTCCCCAGCGCTTAGAAAGGTGCTTTGCACATAGTAAGTGCTTATTATTCTCTGGGCCTGTTACCTCATCTGTAAAATAGGAATAAGAGTGTGAGCTCCACGTGGGACAGGGACTGTAGTCAACCAGATTAACTTGTATCTACCCCAGTGCTTAGAACAGTGCTTGGCACTTAGGAAGTGCTTAACAAATACCATAACAAACAACAACAAATACAGTGTTCTGGGGGCTGAGGGGATGGCATGACTGGAAGAATATGATTTAAAACTTAAGTACAACACAGCAGACACAGGAAGTGTGAAGACAGCAACACCAAGACCTCTATATCCTCTTCACTGACCTTACTGTAGCATCCCTCTGGACTGTAAGCTCCTTGTTAGCAGGGAACATGTCTATCAACAATGCTATTATTATTATTAACTATAATAATAATAATCGTATTTATTGATCACTTACTGTATGCAAAGCACTGAACTAAGTGCTTGGGAGAGTACAATATAAGAACAAATGGACACATTCCCTGCCCACAGTGAGCTCACAGTCTAGAGGGGAGACAGATATTAATGCCTATATGTAAATAGATAAATAATAATAATGATAATAATGGCATTTGTTAAGCACTTACTATGTGCAAAGCACAGTTCTAAGTACTCGGGGGGATATAAAGTGATCAGGTTGTCCCACGTGGGGCTCACAGTCTTAATCCCCATTTTACAGATGAGGTAACTGAGGCTCAGAGAAGTTAAGTGACTTGCCCAAAGTCACACAGCAGACATGTGGTGGAGCTGGGATTAGAACCCATGACCTCTGACTCCCAAGCCCATGCTCTTTCCACTGAGCCACGCTACTTCTCTAAATAAATAAATAGATTACAGATATATACAGAGATATGCATGAGTGCTGTGGGGATGGGAAGAATGAAGGGAACAAATCGAGGTGAGGTAGAAAGAAGTGGGAGAAGAGGCGAGGAGAGCTTAGGGAAGGCTTCTTGGAGGAGGTGTGCCCTGAATAAGGTTTTGAATTTCCGGGGGGCAATTATCAGTCTGATATGAGGAGGGAGGGCATACCAGGCCAGAGGTAGGATGTGCGTGAGAGGTCAGGGGTCAGATAGATAAAATTGAGGTACCGTGAGAAGCTTAACATTAGAATTGCACTCTCCCAAGTGTTTAGTACAGAACTCTGCACCCAGAAAGCCCTCAAATACCTTTAATTGATTGATTGATTGATTGATTTGACATCTTCTACAGGTCAGGGCTTGGAAAGGGCAAAGGAGATCTGGTCTTTCTGAGAAATTCACTAGGATTTTCAGGCTACTGGCTCACAGTAAGTGCTCAATAAATATGATTGATTGATTGATTGATTGATTGATGGAACAGTTGGTAGAGTTGGAGTTGAAGGTGCTCTGCCTGAGGCTGTCCCCCATCACCCTCACAGTGAAGGAAAGTTGTGTAGGAGGTTTGGTCCGGGTCAATGTATTTTTGGTTGTCATGTGAATGCAACAAGGCTTCTGCAAAGCGGTGCCCAAATATGCTTCCGTCCTACTGGAAAACTCCCTAGCTCATCTATCAGTGAACATCTTCTAATCGTGGCTCCGCCAACTGCCAGCTGTGTGACTTTGGGCAAGTCACTTCACTTCTCTGGGCCTCAGTTCCCTCATCTGGAAAATGGGGATGAAGACTGTGAGCCCCACGTGGGACAACCTGATCACCTTGTAACCTCCCCAGCGCTTAAAACAGTGCTTTGCACATAGTAAGCGCTTAATAAATGCCAACATTATTATTATTATTCAAGGCTCTTTGAGGCAGCTGGCCAGGAACTACTTCTATACAGATGATGATGTGTTGAAGTCATACAAACACACACTCACACGCACACTGGAATAGACTCATTATTTTGAATCACTTGGCAGATGCATCACTGAACTCTGGTCCGACAATAAATCTGAAAAAAACAGAAGCTATGTATCATTCCATTCCCAGGAATTCCTCCAGAAAGCCAGGTGCTTTCATTAGCAGCACAAAACTGAGAAACAAATAATAATAATAATAATAATAATAATAATAATGGCACTTATTAAGTGCTTACTATGTGCAAAGCACTGTTCTAAGCACTGCAGCATGGCTCAGTGGAAAGAGCATGGGCTTTGGAGTCAGAGATCATGGTTCAAATCCCAGCTCCTCCAGTTGTCAGCTGTGTGACTTTGGGGAAGTCTCTTAACGTCTCTGTGCCTCAGTTACCTCACCTGTAAAATGGGGAAGAAGACTGTGAGCCCCCCGTGGGACAACCTGATCACCTTGTAATCTCCCCAGTGCTCAGAACAGTGCTTTGCACATAGTAAGTGCTTAATAAAATGCCATAAAAAAACTGAGAGGCATCGTCAAATTTTGCTACCTGAGAAGTACACTGTCCAGTGATGTTGTCAGATGTGTGACTTTGGACAGGTCACTTCACTTCTCTGTGCCTCAGTTACTTCATCTGTAAAATGGGGATTAAAACCGTGAGCCCCTCATGGGATGACCTGGTTACCTTGCAACCTCCCCAGCGCTTAGAATAGTGCTTTGCACATAGTAAGCGCTTTACAGATACTATCATTTTTATTATTATTATGTACAGATTGATAACCTTTTTTTTTTTTTAACAAATTGCAATCCTGGTGTCCCAAGCTTTCCCCTGAAGAATTCTTCCATTCAGGTGCCTTTCACCCACGGCCCTCCCTTACACCTTTACAGTCAATAACCTTTCCATCCACACTTCTCACCCTCCCCACCCAGAAATACCCACTGAGCTGGACCATCCCAAAGAGGCAGAAAGGAGCAACCACTAGAGTAGCAGGAGACTAGAGGACAAAGCTTCTAGGTGTCTTCAAGCCTTGGGAACCTAAGAAAGGTACTCTCTCCTCACCTGCCCTGTGGTACCCACAATTCATAAGCTCCAAGTAGCCTAAGGTAACAAAAGGATAATATGACCTATTGAAATTCCAAGGAAAAGTGAAGTTCGTTATTGGTATTTGATCGGCTCACACTCTTTGCCAAGCACTACGCTAAGTGCTGGGGTTGACTCAGACATAACAGATCAGACACAGTCTTTGTTTCACAATCTAGGTGAGGGTATGTAGGTAAAGACAGTGATAGCAATGGATTGCAAAAACAACACGCTAAGCAGACAGTGTCAGTACAAGAAAAAGAATAGACCTTGAAGGGGAGAATTGTCAGATTTGCACAGTTCTAGGTGAAGAGTCCTTAGTTGGAAACTATGCTGGCCTAAGGTTTTAAGGATAGCCTTTCGGGATACTGAGTCCTGCAGGCTAGATGGGGTTGGTCAGGGGCTAGTGGCAGACCACGGGGCTTTGGTCTTAAGGGGTGTTTTTGAGCCACCTGTGATTCAGTTCCTCTAAACTGTAAACTCGGGGGTTTTTTTTGTTTGGTTTTTTAATGTCATTTGTTAAGAGGCTACTATTTACCAGGCACTGTTCTAGGCACTGGGGTAGATACAAGCTAATCAGATTGGAGACAGTTCATGTTCCCCATGGGACTCACAGTCTTAATCCCCATTTTACAGATGAGGTAACTGAGGCACAGAGAAGCAAAGTGGCTTGCTCAAGGTCACACTGCTGACAAGTGGCAGAGGTGGTTTAGAACCCCAGACTGAGCCCCCTCCTTCCTCTCCCCCTCCTCTCCCTCTCCATCCCCCGCCTTACCTCCTTCCCCTCCCCACAGCACCTGTATATATGTATGTATGTTTGTATGTATTTATTGCTCTATTTATTTATTTATTTATTTTATTTGTACATATTTATTCTATTTTGTTAATATGTTTTGTTTTGTTCTCTGTTTCCCCCTTCTAGACTGTGAGCTCACTGTTGGGTAGGGACTGTCTCTATATGTTGCCAACTTGTGCTTCCCAAGTGCTTAGTACAGTGCTCTGCACACAGTAAGCGCTCAATAAATATGATTGAATGAATGAATGAATGAATGAATGAATGAACCTAGGTCCTTTTGATTCAGAGGCCCTTGCTCTACTCATTAAACCATGCTGCTGCTGCTTGTTCTGGGCATGGAACATGTCTACCAATTCTAGTGTATTGTACTCTCCCAAGCACATAGTACGGTGCTCTGCCCTCAGTGGGGGCAAAATCAATTCCATTTGATGTTCACCCCCCAGTCCAAAGAAGTCTTTAATAAAAAGTGAAGATTTTTCAAGGTGTATGGAAATATCCTGTGGCAGACGGGAAGGACTGCTCCTAGCCCTGAGCGAACTGGGATCATGTGCAGACCCCCATTGCCTTCTGAGGCTCTCTGTGGCCTTCCTGGGATCCACTAGCCCATTGGGGCCCTTCGAGGGACCGACTTGGGCTGACTGCTTTCTCCTGCCCCAATCTGACCTGCCTCTGCCAGGCCTCGGCTTGCCCAGAGGTAGCGTGGCAGCCCTGGGGATGGAAGGTGGGCACAGATCCCCGGTGCAAGTCTGATTTAGGGAGGTTTGGGGGAGGCCATGTTAGTGTCAGGGATGTTCCAATGGAGCAGAGCCCTGTTCATGCAACCAAGGACCTGCTTTCCATCTGGTCTTCCTCCCAAACAGAAATCCCATCCCTGGCATTTCTTCTGAGAGCTTGAGAGATTTTGCTGGCTTTCTCCCCCAAGAAAGGTTATTTCCCAGTCCGTGTGACCCTTGGGGTGGAGGCAGAGCCCTACTTGGCAAGACCAGGCTATGACACGTTTGGCAAAGGTGACCAGACATCCTGCTTTAGGAAGGATAGAAATAGATTTGGGGGTTCTGTTCCTCCCGTGGAACTTATCAAGATGCCACTTTCAACTGGGATGGCAGGAGGAGATCCACAACAGCTAAGGAGGGGTGGCTCAGGGGCAACGGCAGGGGAATGGACGAGTGGATAAAGGCTGCCCAACTTTTTCTTTCCCCTTCTCATCCTTTGCAGCAGAGGCCACTGAGGCAGCTAAAGTGGCTGTCTTTGCTGGAGAGTTCCAGCGCGGCCACTCTGATGTGTTGCTGGTTATACGTACTGGAAAGCTTTGAGATACAATTTCAGGGAGCGGGGCAGGGAAGGAGTGGGCCAAGTTACCAGTGGGGTGGGGATGGGGGAGGATGAATAACAGTGGGGCTTAGGTGAGGGCTGTCAGTGTTCATGAAAGTGTGTGCATTCTGGTTGTGTGTGTTTGTGTGTGTGTGTGTGTGTGTGTGTACTGTTACACTGTGCCAGTTTATTTTGGCTGGCTCCACCACTTGTCTGCTGTGTGACCTTGGGCAAGTCACTTCATTTCTCTGTGCTTCAGTTACCTCCTCTGTAAAGTGGGGATTAAGAGTGTGAGCTTCATGTGGGACAGAGAATGTGTCCAACCTGATTACCTGGTATCTTCCCAGTGCTGAGAAAAAGTGCTTGGCACATAACAGTGCATAACAAATACCATTATTATTATTATTATTATATTTTGTCAATATATGTATATGATCTCTGGATGTGTCGTACCTTTCTTCGTTGAACAACACATATAGTGTGTGTGTGTGTGTGTGTTTTGTGGGATGATATGAGCACACAAGAAGACCACTGTTTGCAGATTCATTCATTCATTCAATCCTATTTATTGAGCGCTTACTGTGTACACAGCACCGTACTAAGCACTTGGGAAGTACAAGTTGGCAACGTATAGAGACGGTCCCTACCCAACAACGGGCTCACAGTCTAGAAGAAGGAGACCGACAACAAAACAAAACATGTGGACAGGTGTCAAGTCATCAGAATAAATAGAAGTAAAGCTAGATGCACATCATAAAATAAATAGAATAGTAAATATGTACAGGTAAAATAAATAGAGTAATAAATCTGTACAAACATATATGCAGGTGCTGTGGGGAGGGGACAGAGGTAGGGTGGGGGGGGATGGGGAGGGGGAGAGGAAGGAGGGGGTTCAGTCTGGGAAGGCCTCCTGGAGGAGGTGAGCTCTCAGTAGGGCTTTGAAGGGAGGAACAGAGCTAGCTTGGCAGTTGTGAGGAGGGAGGGCATTCCAGGCCAGGTGGAGGATGTGGGCTGAGGGTCGACAGTGGGACAGGTGAGAATAAGGCACAGTGAGGAGGTTAGCAGCAGAGGAGCTGAGGGTGTGGGCTGGGCTGGAGAAGGAAAGAAGGGAGTTGAGGTAGGAGGGGGCAAGGGGATGGACAGCCTTGAAGCCAAGAGTGAGGAGTTTTTGCCCGATGCGTAGGTTGACTGGTAGCCACTGGAGATTTTTGAGGAGGGGAGTAACATTCCCAGAGAGTTTCTGCACAGAGATGATCCGGGCAGCAGCATCAAGTATAGACTGAAGTGGGGAGAGACAGGAGAATGGGAGATTAGAGAGGAAGCTGATGCAGTAATCCAGTCCAGATAGGATGAGAGACTGAACCAGCAGGGTAGCAGTTTGGATAGAGAGGAAAGGATGGATATTGGTGATGTTGCGGAGGTGAGATCGGCAGGTTTTGGTGATAGATTGGATATGTGGAGTGAATGAGAGAGCGGAGTCAAGGATGACACCAAGGTTGCGGGCTTGTGAGACGGAAAGGATGGTAGTGCCATCTACAGTGATGGGAAAGGAGTTGGGTACCCTCTCAGACCAAGTAAGGGCAGCTGTTGAAGAATCAGAGCTGTCTGTGGGAAAGCCAAGATGGAGTATACTTGATCAGCTTTAAGTGTGCTTCACATCATGGGGAGATTTTGCCAGTGGAATCTGTGTGGAATTAATTGATTCCCATTGGCTCACACATAAATAAATAATAATAAATAATGATGGCATTTATTAAGCGCTTACTATGTGCAAAGCACTGTTCTAAGCGCTGGCGAGGTTATAAGGTGATCAGGTTGTCCCACGGAGGGCTCACAGTCTTAAGCCCCATTTTACAGATGAGGTAACTGAGGCCCAGAGAAGTGAAGTGACTTGCCCAAAGTCACACAGCTGACAGTTGGCAGAGTCGGAATTTGAACCCGTGACCTCTGACTCCAAAGCCCAGGCTCTTTCCAGTGAGCCACGCTGCTTCCCAAGGGAAGCAGGGAAGGAGGGATTGCAGACGGCTTGGGTTACGTTGACCAGACCATTCTCAGACTTATTCCCCTCTTTCCTCTTCTCTCATTCCTGTCTGCATCACTCCGACTTACTCCCTTTGTTCTTCCCCTCTCTCAGCCCCAGAACACTTATGTACATATCTGTAATTCATTTATTTGTATTGATGTCTGTCTCCCCTCCTCTGGGCTGTAAGTTCTTTGTGGGCAGGGAATATGTCTGTTTATTGTTGTACTGTACTCTCCCAATTGCTTAGTACAGTGCTGTGTACCCAGAAAGCACTCAATAAATATGATTGAATGAATGAATGCTGTACTGTCTTGGGCAAAAGTGCCTCCTGGATCTGGCATTTGGAAACAAATGCACAGAAGGCTTGGGGATTTGTTGGGCCTTGGCTTGGTTGGGTTTTGGTCTGACAGTTGGGACATCTGGCTTGGGCTAGTGTACTGGCTCACTGCTCTTAGAGGGTCTAAGCTTGACCCATCTCTGATGGTTAAATGTTCATTCATTCATTCATTTAATGGTATTCATTGAACACTTACTGTGTGCAGAGCACCGTACTAAGCACTTGGGAAAGTACGATACAACAATAATGACATTCCCTGCCCACAACCAGCTTACAGTCTAGAGGATTGGTAACTGGTTTGTTAAAAGGAATCGGATATCTTATTCTTGTGTGGTAAAACCTCAGTCTTGCCCCAAAGGAGAAACAAACATAATTCTTTATGACCTTCAGTGGATGATCTTTCAGTCACTGACCAGGTGGATAAGAAAACAGGATTAGGAAAACCAAACACACTGGCCACTGGTCTCTCGTGCTGTGAGTGGTCTAATTTGGTAGTATGGCTGATAGACGGAGTCAATCAATCAATCATATTTATTGAGCGCTTACTGTGTGCAGAACACTGTACTAAGCGCTTGGGAAGTACAAGTCGGCAACATATAGAGACAGTCCCTATCAATCAATCTATCAATCGTATTTATTGAGCGCTTATTATGTGCAGAGCACTGTACTAAGCGCTTGGGAAGTACAAATTGGCAACACACAGAGACAGTCCCTACCCAACAGTGGGCTCACAGTCTAAAAGGGGGAGACAGAGAACAAAACCAAACATACCAACAAAATAAAATAAATAGGATAGAAATGTACAAGTAAAATAAATAAATAAATAAATAAATAGAGTAATAAATATGTACAACCATATATACATATATACAGGTGCTGTGGGGAAGGGAAGGAGGTAAGATGGGGGGATGGAGAGGGGGACGAGGGGGAGAGGAAGGAAGGGGCTCAGTCTGGGAAGGCCTCCTGGAGGAGGTGAGCTCTCAGCAGGGCCTTGAAGGGAGAAAGAGAGCTAGCTTGGCGGAGGGGCAGAAGGAGGGCATTCCAGGCCCGGGGGAGGACGTGGGCCGGGGGTCGATGGCGGGACAGGTGAGAACGAGGTACAGTGAGGAGATTAGCGGCGGAGGAGCGGAGGGTGGGGGCTGGGCTGGAGAAGGAGAGAAGGGAGTTGAGGTAGGAGGGGGCGAGGGGATGGACAGCCTTGAAGCCCAGGGTGAGGAGTTTCTGCTTGATGCGCAGATTGATTGGTAGCCATTGGAGGTTTTTGAGGAGGGGAGTAATATGCCCAGAGCGTTTCTGGACAAAGATAATCCGGGCAGCAGCATGAAGTATGGATTGAAGTGGGGAGAGACACGAGGATGGGAGATCAGAGAGAAGGCTGGTGCAGTAGTCCAGACGGGATAAGATGAGAGCTTGAATGAGCAGGGTAGCGGTTGGGATGGAGAGGAAAGGGCGGATCTCGGCAATGTTGCGGAGCTGAGACCGGCAGGTTTTGGTGACGGCTTGGATGTGAGGGGTGAATGAGAGAGCGGAGTCGAGGATGACACCAAGGTTGCAGGCTTGTGAGACGGGAAGGATGGTAGTGCCGTCAACAGAGATGGGAAAGTCAGGGAGAGGACAAGGTTTGGGAGGGAAGACAAGGAGCTCAGTCCCTACCTAAAAGTGGGATCACGGTCTAAAAGGGGGAGACAGAGAACAAAACCAAACATACTAACAAAATAAAATAAATAGAATAGATATGTACAAGTAAAATAAATAGAGTAATAAATATGTACAAACATATATACAGGTGCTGTGGGGACGGGAAGGAGGTAAGATGGGGGGATGGAGAGGGGGACGAGGGGGAGAGGAAGGAAGGGGCTCAGGGGTTTCCAAGCTCCCGGCATCCGGCACCCCCATGAATGGAATGGCACAGGCATGCCAGAGGACTTCTTGTCTAAATTTTCCAGCTCAGCGTTCTGGCATGTTGGCAAAGGGGAGCCAAAGAAAATTCAGCAGGGGCTCGGAAAACCATCCACAGCAAAAGGAAGGGAGCAGGAGAAAGAATTTCCTCCAGGCTAGAAGGCACTGTGGAGGGAGCAAGTTGAGAGAGTTGTCTTACCTCTACTCTTACCAAGAAATGACCTCCCTTTCATACTCCCAAACCTTTATCCCTGTTTCCCATCCCTTCCCCAGCTCCCTGACTGTTAGCCAGGTCACAAGTTGGTTCAGGCAAAGACGCCCTCCTTTCCCGAACCCCACCTTTCATTCATTTGTTCAATCATATTTATTGAGCACTTACTGTGTGCAGAGCACTGTACTAAGCGCTTGGGAAGTACAAGTTGGCAACATATAGAGACGGTCCCTACCCAACAACGGGCTCACAGTCTAGAAGGGGGAGACAGGCAAGAAAACAAAACATGTAGACGTGTCAAAATCATCAGAAAAAAAGCAGCGTGAAGCAGCGTGGCTCAGTGGAAAGAGTCCGGGCTTTGGAGTCAGAGGTCATGGGTTCAAATCCAGGCTCTGCCAATTGTCAGCTGT